>NC_057861.1:106563543-106883543 GCF_019393635.1 Dromiciops gliroides
TTCTATCTCTCCTACTTTCTCTTCAAAGTCCTTTCTGAGCACTTCCATGATGTGAGATCAATTCATATTTTTTTGGAAGTTTTGGATGTCGGAGCTTTGACTTTGTTATTATCTTCTTCTGAGGGTATATTCTGGTCTACCTTTCCCCCAAAAAGCTTTCTATGGTCCGCTGCTTTTCTTTGTCTACTCACCTCCACCTGGAAGCATATGTCTGATTGAAATCTGATTCTTTATGTTGGAAGTTTGGTGTGCCTGTGCCCTCTCCACCCCGCCCCCCACTGGGCCACCACCATTCGAGTCAGCCCATTGGGTCAGAATTTGGGTGCTTCACTCCAACTGCAGCAGAGACCACAGCCGCTTCACCTTGGCCAACCACCAAACCCCCTCACCAGTCCATGAGCTGAACTTCAGAAGAAGGTGCTGGTGCCAAAGACTCCAAGGCCCTAGAGGTGCTGTCTGTCTCAGGCTGGGTCTGCACCACGTGCTGAGCTCTTCTTTCAGCCAGAATAGCAGGTTACTCAAGTCGCCTAATTAAGCTGTCTTTGGCTGGAAAATAGTCTCACTCTCTTCTTATTTGGGTTAAGCTGCTACAGAATTTGTCTTATGGCATTATGTTTGGAGTGTGTGGACAGGTTTGTTGGGAGCTTGGGGGAATCATAGCCTTTTTTCTGCCATCTTGGCTCCGCCCCTCCCCCCAGTCACTTTCTTAAATAAAGCAGAGATGGATAACCCATCTCCAGCATGCCCCCCCCCCCACTCACATCAGGAGTCCCAACTCTATAATCATGAAATGAGTAACCCTGGGTATGTCCTTAACATCTCTGAGCCTCTGTCCATCAAATTAGGATGATAATTGAACTCTTTACTCCATAAGTTTCATGTGAAGAAAATATTTTGCAAATTGCAAATAGCAGTTGAACCAGCCTGGAGACTTCCCTGTCCATGGTATACTCTGCTGATGAACTCTGAAGTAGACAATGGATGCTTTTTCTGCCCTGAGTGGTCAGGGAAGTTTGCCAGGGGAAAGGAGAGAACTCTTTTTTCTTTTTTTTTCTTTTGGTCAGACATGGACAGCCCGAGGGTCAGCATTTGTTAGAATTTTTTTTTTTAGTTCAAACTACAAATGTGGTTTTAAACAAAGAGATTCCTTTGAATAATGAGGTGATGCCTGAATGGTCTTGGGACTTGTTTTGTTTTGTTTTTCATTCATCCAGATAATAATAACAACAGATCACATTTCTGTGGCATTTTGAAATCTACAAAGTACTTGCTTCCAAATAAGTCTGAAAATTAATGCTAATTTTTTTCTCTCCTTCCTTTCTTCCTTCTTTCTTTCCTTCCTTCCTTATTTCTTTCCTTCCTCCCTTCCCTTCCCCTCCTTTTTTCTTTTCTCTTCTAAATGTATGATGTTATCTGAGTGAGAAAATCCCCCACCTTAATGCAGACTAGCAAATTATTGAGCACCAAAGAGCACTTAAGAGTCATCTAGTTGGGGCAGCTAGGTGGCCCAGTGGATAGAGCACCTGCCCTGGATTCAGGAGAACCTGAGTTCAAATCTGGCCTCAGGCACTTGACACTTACTAGCTGTGTGACCCTGGGCAAGTCACTGAACCCCAATTGCCTCATCCCCCCCCAAAAAAAGAGTCTAGTCAAATTTCCTCATTTTACAGATGAATAAATTGAGACCCAGAGAGACTGTGACTTCCTATCTGACAAGGTCATTTAGCTAGTGCTGAGAATCTATCAATCAGTCAGACTGTCAATAAATATTTAATAAGCAGTTACTATGTGCTGGGTATTGTGTTAAGAACTAGGGATGCAAAGAAAGGCAAAAGACAGTCTCTGAAAACAACTATATAAAATAAGATATAGACAGGATAAAGAGATAGTGAGGGAAAGCATCATAATTGAGAAAGATCAGGAAAGGCTTCACGTAAAGGTAAGACTTTAGCTGAAACCTGAAGGAGGTCAAGAATGCCATAAGGTGGAGATGAAGCCGGTGCTTTATCCACTGTACCACCCAGCTGCCTCCTACAATTATTTTAAATGGAATTTCTCTTTCTATCTCTTGCTGCTGGACTTTGTTGGTAATATATAGAAATGCTGATGATTTGTTTGGGTTTATTTTATATTCTGCAACTTTGCTAAAGTTGTTAATTATTTCCACTGGTTTTTTTTAGTTAATTATCAAGGATTCTGTAAGCATACCATTATGTCATCAAGCAGGCTATTTCAAAGTAGGCTACTTCAGGTGTGAAGTGATAAGGGTCTGCATCAGAGTGGTGGAAATGTTAGAGAACAGAAGGGGGCATATATGAGAGATGTTATGAAGCCAAAATTGATAGGCCTTGGGGCAGCTAGGTAGCACAGTGATTAGAGCTGTTAAGGCTAAAATTCAAGCTAGTCTGTCTAAAATATCTAATGAGTGGTCGCCAATAAATTATAAGCTTTAGCAAGAATTAGGCTTTTAAGCATTTATTAAGGAGAATAAGAATTTGGTAAAGAGAGAGAGAAAGGCCTACATTCATCTATCTATTAAAGGGAGAGCGCATTTCTAGCTCTGCTCTTCGCCAGAGTCCACAGGAAAGAGAGTCAGAGCGCCAGGCTCCCCCTTCTTCCTCACACCAGCAAACGTCACTTCCTGATGCCAAAGAAAAGACACATCGTCTTGCCCTTAAAGACCTTCACCTCATGGGTGGAGCTCTTCTACAGTAAGTCTCCAGCAGGTGGCGTCATTCCAATCATTACAGAGCACAGGCCCTGGAGTCAGGAGGACCTGAATTCAAATAAGGTTTCAGACATGTGACTCTGGGTAAGTTACTTAACCCCTATTGCCTCACCAAAAAAAAAAAAAAAATGTCCTTAAATTGATAGGCCTTGAAAATATATTGATATGGGGGGAGGGGCAAGAGAAAATGAGAACTTGAAGATAACAACTAGGTTGTGCGTCTGGGTGACTGGTAGTCACCTAGACAATAATAGTGAAGTTAGGAATAAGGAGAGTTTGTGGGAGAAAAATAATGAGATAATGAGTTTGGTTTTGAACATGGTAAGTTTAAGATGTCTACAGGACATGCAATTTGAATCGTTCAATGGAAAGGCAGAAAAACAAGACTGAAGATCAACAAAGAAGTTAGGACTGGCTAAATATATTTGACAATCATTATATAGAATTGATAATTGGGTCCATGGGTGCTGATGAGATCACCAAGTGTTAATAGTATAGAAGGAGGATAGAAAAGGATTGAGCAGAGCCTTTTTGGATACTCAGTTAGCAGATGTGGCCTGGGTGAAGATCCAGCAAAGGAGACTGAGAAGGTATAATCAGATAGGAGGACAGGAGAGGGTAGTGTTTCAGAAACATAGAGAAAAGAGAGCATGAAGAAGAGGATAATTGACAGACTAAAAGGCTTCAAAGTGGTCAAGGAGAATGAGGATTGAGAAAAGGTAATAGGATTTATCAATTAAGACATCATTTGTAACTTTGGGGAGAAGAGTTTCAGTTGAATAGTGCCAGAAGCCAGACTATAGAGAGGAGTAAGGAGAGAGTAAGAGGAAAGAAGTAGAGGTATCTATTTCAGATGGCCTTCTTAAAAAAGTTTAGTCACATAAGAGAGGAGAGATATTGTGATGAATGGATCAAGTGAGGGGCTTTTAAATATGGGAGATATAAGGGCACGTTTAAAGTCAGTAGGGAAGCAGTCAGTAGACAGGAAAGATTGAAGTTAAGTGATAGAGTGAAGAAAACAGAAGGGTTACTAGAGAAAACAGGATAGAATGGGATTATATATGCACATAGAAAAGTTTTGTTTTTTTCTTGGTAAGGAAAAGTAATACTTCTTCATATAAAATGAGTGAAGGTGGAGATAGTGACAGAAGATATCTGAGAGGTATAATTTGGGAAAGAGGGGGAAATGGCCTCACTTTTTTTTTAGTGAAATATAAGGCAATGTTCTCAGCTGAAAAGGGAGAGCGAGAGGGAGTTTTGAGAGGCCTGAGGAGGGTGGAAAAAGTTTTGAAAAGCCTCTGTGGTGAGTGAGATAATGGATTAATTAGGGAAGTTTGCTTTGCTGCAGTGAAGGTCCAGTTGAGATTATGTAACACAAGCTTGTACTAGACCCAGTCACTATGGTTTCATACTGCTTTGTTCAGTAGTACATGAGTAGGAGTGAAGGCAGAAGATGGTAGGAGTAATCCAGGCAGGCTTGAATAGCAATCCATTCCATATCTTTAGAAAAGAAAATTCCAATGTTATCAAAATACCTTCATGGTACTCCATCCTTTGACTGTTTTTATACTGGCTGCACCCCATGCTTGGGATGCTCTCCACCATCACCCCTGACTCTAGGCTTTGTTTGGTCCTCAAACATCACTGCCTCTCTCCCCTTACCTAGCACTATCATCTTCCATTTGAACTATATAAATCTTGCACACAGTAATTTGAATGGTTTCTCCTTTCTTAGAATATTAAATTTGAGGGCAGAGACCATGTTTGCACATTTTTTTATCCTTAGTGCCTGACATGGAGGGAGATCTTAATTCTTGTAGACTGACTGACTAAAATAAAAACTTTGATTAAAAAAAAAAAACATTTTTTCAATCAACATTTACTAGTGTTTCCTAGATGCAGGATGCTATTCAAGGTACTGTGAGGTAGGATAGTTAGATAAAATAGAGATAGGGACTGGACCTGTGACTTTATTGGTAAAGAAAATTACCAGATGAGTGGACTCTCTCTACCAATTAAGGTCATCACTTTTCCTGCAATTTACATTCTAAAAGGGTTGCCTGGAGCTTTCAGACATAAGAATAACTTGCCTAGGGCCACATAGCCACTCTGTGGCAGAAGGGAAGCTTAAATCCAGTCTTCCTGACTCCAAATCCAGGGCACTAGATAAGATTAAGTTTCCGCCTCCCCTGAGCTTGCAATAATAATAATTTACATATAATATAGGACTTCAAGACTTACAATCTAGTGAGAGAATGACAAATACAAATAACCATAAAGCACAATAAAACTTAAGTTCATAAGGGAGGAGTAAACAAAACACTATGTGAAATGTGAAGGGCAAAGTTATCAAGAATGATAGCTAGCACTTATATGGTTCTTTAAGGTTTGCAAAGCATTTTCTTTACAAATATTTTCTCCCTTTATTCTGATCAGAACTCTGGGAGATTGGTGCTATTACTTTCCTGATTTTAAAGATGAGGAAACTAAGGCAGACAAAGGTTAAGTGACTTGTTCAGGGTCACACTGCTTCTGAGTGTTTGAGACTACATTTGAACTCAGATCTTGCCAATTTTAAGTCCAGTCCCCTATCCATTGAACTACGAAGCTACCTTAATTACTGACCACGGAGATCAAGAAAGGCTTCCTAGGGGGCAGCTAGATGGAGCAGTGGATAAAGCACCGGCCCTGGATTCAGGAGTACCTGAGTTCAAATCCAGCCTCTGACACTTGACACTTACTAGCTGTGTGACCCTGGGCAAGTCACTTAACCCCCATTGCCCCACAAAAAACAACAAAAAAACAACAAAAACAAAAAGAAAGGCTTCCTAGAGGAAACTCCATTTGAGTTGAGCTTTAAAAAATATGTAAAAGTTAAACAGTTTACAAAAGGAAGGGAAGACATTCCAGATATAGCGATTAGAATTAACCAAAGCATGAGTGTAGACAACTTCCTGGTATATCAGGGGCAACAAAGGTTTTTGGATGAGGGCAATAGTCTGAAGTATGACTAAAAAGACAGAGTAGGGTGAGGCAGTGGAGTGTTATGAATTATAAATAAGTGAAGAAGTTAGAACTTCACTTGGGAGGTAATAAGGAGCCACTATAGATTTATCAGCAGAGGAATGACTTGAGCAGATAGATCTAGGCATCAAAAAAGATTAATATCCCATTTGTATGAAGCATAGATTGGAGTGAAGTAACATCAAAAACAGGAGAATTATTACAATACGCTAGACCAGTGGTAATAAGAAGGCTATTAAAATAGTCTAGATGATTTGTAATAAAATTCTGACTAAGGTGGTATCAGTGGGAAGAGACAGTCCTGAGATGTACTTGGGATGTGGAATGAACAGGACTTACTGGCTGACTGAATTTGAAAAGTGAAGGAAAGAAAATTGTCAAATATAAGCCCAAGATTTTGCACATGGAAGACTCCATAAATGCAGTAATTCCACAGATAGAAATAAAAAAAGACTGAAGGAGCAGTAGCTTTAGGTGAAAGCATCATAAACTTAGTCTTGGACATAGTTAAGGTTGTAGTTTTCAATGGGGAAATCCAGATAGAGATAACCAGTAAGTATGTGAAGATCTGATGATTGGAAATAATTCTCCTAAATGGCTTTCCTAACTCTAAACTCTCTCTTTTTTCCAATACATTCTTCACACAGCTGCCAAAGTAATCTAAGTATTGGAGTAAAATTGCTACTTTTCTGCTCAAAAAATTTTCACTGACTCCCTAAGACTTTTATGATAAAAACACAAATCCCTTAGTATTGCATTTAAAGGTCTCTACACTTTGGCTCCAACTTCCCAGTCTTATTTCACTGATGCTTATCACTGAATTACTACCTATTCTCCAAACTACTTGCCATTTCCTGGCTCCCTCAATTCTCATAGACAATAGTTTCCCAAGCCTGAAATGATTCTCTTATCTTTTCTTATCTCTACCTTACACATTCCTTATTATCCCCAGTTATCACTTCCTCCTCTGTTTAGCATTTCCAGATTGTTCTCCCTGCTCGCCTCACCCTGATCAAGTGTTATCATATTCTTCCTCCTCAAATATTCCTGTAGAACTCTGCCAGGATCTTTCCTTTGCCTCTGTCACTGAATACTTGCTATATTCCCAGCTGTTCCCTTCTCCATCTCTTCCCAATGGATTCTTGTAGGACAGAGACTACTTTTCTTCCTTCCTTCCTTCCTTCCTTCCTTCCTTCCTTCCTTCCTTCCTTCCTTCCTTCCTTCCTTCCTCTCTCTCTCTCTCTCTCTTCCTTCCTTCCTTCCTTCCTCCTCTCTTCTCTCTTCTTCTCTCTCCTTCCTTCCTTCCTTCTTCCTTCCTTCTTCTTCCTTCTTCTTCCTTCCTTCCTTTCTCCTTCCTTCCTTCCTTCCTTCCTTCCTTCCTTTCTTTCTTTCTTTCTTTCTTTCTTTCTTTCTTTCTTTCTCTCTTTCTTTCTCTCTTCCTTCCTTCCTTCCTTCCTTCCTTCCTTTCTTTCTTTCTTTTTTCTTTCTTTCTTCCTTCCTTCCTTTCTTCCTTCCTTTCTTTCTTCCTTTCTTTCTTTCTTCCTTTCTTTCTTTCTTCCTTTCTTTCTCCCTTCCTTCCTTCCTTCCTTCCTTCCTTCCTTCCTTCCTTCCTTCCTTCCTTCCTTCCTTCCTTTCTTTCTTTCTTCCTTCCTTTCTTTCTTCCTTTCTTTCTTTCTTTCTTTCTCTCTTCCTTCCTTCCTTTCTCTCTCTCTCTCTCTCTCTCTTTCTTTCTTTCTTTCTTTCTTTCTTTCTTTCTTTCTTTCTTTCTTTCTTTCTTTCTTTCTTTCTTTCTTTCTTTCTTTCTTTCTTGGCAATGGGTTTAAGTGACTTTCCGAGGGTTACATAGTTAGTAAGTGTCAAGTGTCTGAGGCTGGATTTGATGATGATGATGGTGATGATGATGGTGATGATGATGGTGATGATGATGATTTGGGGGGAGGTTGAGGCTGGATTTGAACTCGGGTCCTCCTGAATCCAGGGCCAGTGTTTTATCCACTGCCCCACCTGTCATAGATTCTTGCACATAGAAATAGCTTAATAAATATTTGCTATTGGATTGCAGAGAGGTAAAGAATAGAGATCTCGATTTTGAAGTCCTCTGAAGAGAAGTAGTATACATGAAAGAGACCATTAATAGTCATGCTTTTTATTTGGACAAGAACAAGGAATGGCGGATGCATCAAACTTAAAAGCTATTTCAATAAGTCAAGTCTACCACTAATATTAACTGAGCTCAAATCAGAGTCTGGCCTATATGACTACTGGCACAATATGGAGTGAATACTTTAGACAATTATTTGAGTAATTCAGGGACTCCAATGCAAATACTGTAATGACTATGCCAAAAGTCAAATTAGGAACTGGAATTTCTGGATAATTGTCTCAATTTTATAGTGCTGATGAGCCCAGTTTAAATAGCTAGGTACTTAGGAAGATTGAAAAGAAACATAGCAACTTTTCCCTTATTGAGTGGTCAAATTTCTGGTAAACTTGGGTATCTAGAACACATTTGGAAAGCTAGAAATAAGAAAAAGAAAGGCCTGAAAGTGAAAAAAGTGTCTGTGACAGAGCTCGGGCATTTACATTTTCTTTATATCCCCAGTGTTAACCAAGGTTTCTGGCACATAAGAAGAAACTAATAAATGCATGGGCTTCCAGCCTATTTGCTCCATCTCTCCCCTCCAGGCATTCTTTCAGCTGGTCTCTCATACCTGGAATGTTGTCCTTTCTCTGTTCCTCCTACAGCCCTTTCTGGTTTCCTGTAAGTCCCAACTAAAATCCTACCTCCTACAGAAAACCTACCCCAAGCCCTTTTAATTCCAGTGTCTCTCTCTTAATTATTTTCCATTTATCCTATAAAGGTTTGGTAAGAATTGAGGCAAAAGATGTTGCCTCAGACAAAGTGAGACCAGGGAAATATCTTAGCATAAAAAGGCCAAGATCTCCTGCTGCATCTAGGACCATCTCCAGTCATCCTGACCTACTTCTCGTCACTGGACTCCAATGACTTTGGAGGAAAGAATGAGGTTGATGACTTTAAACAGCACCGCATCACTTAAATCCAATTTATTTGCAAGTCAAGACATCATCCTCCTGATGTTACCGCAACAAACTACCAGAACAATGACAACATCTATCCTGTATATAGCTTGCTTTATATTTGTTTGCATGTTGTCTCTCCCATTAGATTGTAAGCTCCTGTCTTTTGTCTCTTTTTGCAATCCTAGCATTTAGCACAGTGGCTGAGACATAATAAGTGCTTAATAAATGTTTATTGAATTGATCAATGGAAAGCCACCCTTTGGGAGCCGTGGGATGGATCATTATAATGAACTTCAGGCATACCTTCAGAGGAGAATACTAGGCCCAGCTCAGTTTGTGGAAGGATACTCATAGGCTTTGTTTACTCAAGCTATTGAGATGTAAAGGACATTTGTTTCTAAGATAAAGGACCCTGGTTTGTCATACTTTTATTCTTTATGAGATGAAATGGCCTTAGTGAAAAATGTGCTGAGCTGAAGTCAGAAAGACTTGGATTCAAATTCTATTTCAGATACATCCTTGCTGTATGATCCTGGGTAAGTCACTTAAGCTCTGGGCCTCAGTTTCCTCATCTATAAAGTGAGGATAATAATGGTACCTATCTCCTAGGTGTTGTTGTGAAGATCAAATGTAATAATGTAGAGAGAGTGCTTTGCAAACTTTAAAGAATTGTATAAAAATAAACTGATAACTGTTGCTGTTATAGCTCTTCCCTGTTGTCCACGGTCTCTTTTCCTGTTTACAAATGCTTATTTTCCAAGCTTATGCCTCATTTGCCACACAGAATTCTGGCTGACCTTCACCAACCCCAGTATCTAATAATTCAGCAGTCATCATTATCCACAATGCCACTTTGTCTTGGATACTTTGTTGGGACTCCAGGTACCAAAGAAAGTAAAGAATTGAGGTGATTATCCAAACAATGGGATCCCAAACACCTTTGTCTGATAGACACAATAAACACTGAGAATGGAATTTTCTAGATTATTGTTTGTGAAGGAGGAAATAACGTTCATTTACTGGAACTTTTGGTGGCAGGCCTCTTTCTGATTGAGTGTGTAGACATATGCCCAGGGTCATGTCATAAAGAAAGGCTGGCAGCATAATTGTAATAATTGTCCTATTCAGCTCTGAAAATACCAGGTTATCAAGAAAGCAATAAGCATTTGTTAAGTGTCTACCCTCTGACAGGTACTGGGCTGGATTTGGGTGTGAGTATTGAGGGAAGGGGGTGGACAAAGACAAAGAATGAAACAATCCTGTCTTTCATAGTCTACATTCTCATATGAAAACAATAATAACCATGGTTAGCATTTATATAGTGCTTCAAGGTTTGCAAAGTCTTTTACAAATATGATCTCTTTTTGTACTCTCAACAATCCCGGGAAAGAAGTAATAGTCTCCTTTTACAGGTGAAGAAATTGAATAAGAGAAAGGTTGAATGACTTGCCTAGGATCACACAACTAGTAAGTGTCTGAGGTTGAATTGGAGCTAAGGACTTCATGATTCTAAGTCCAATGCTTTATCTATTGGGCCACCTAATTGTCTGTGAATATTATAAGTACACATTTAGATAAAAAGGACTGGGGTATGCTCAGAATGCATTAGCATGCTCCTTTGATTCAAATTCCCCATTTGAGAAAGGCTCTGGTACCTGGCTTACTTATGTTGTGGGGAAAATAGGGTAGGGGTTTGGGATAGGAGTTAGGGTAGAGGTTTGGGTTTGGGTCTGGGGTCCTTAGAAATTCCTCTTTAAAGAATTACACACTCTGGCACACAAATCCAATAGAATAAGATAGTAGTTTATTTAGGGGCTGGGGAAGGGAAAACAAGAGAGAAATCCTTGGACTTCTCATGGGGAGAAGGCATGGCACAGAGTGTGACTCTGAGATACCTATCTCCTCAAGCAGGAGACAGGCAGATACTTTTATAGAGGTCCGATGGGGGTGATCATCTGACTGTGGGAAGTTCCCTTATTAAGGGAGGACCATCCCCAACTGGTGGTGGCTAGGGGAATTGGGTGAGGGGTGGCTGCATCTCTCTCCTCCTCCCACCACAAAGGCAGCAGCCACACCTAATCTTATCTCCCCAGGGGTGGGGGAGACTGGAATGAAGGGTGATGGTTTGGGAGCTAGCTCAGTCCTGATCAGGTTCCACTCATCTCTTTAGGTGTGTCTGTCATTTAGTTTGGTTTCTCAAGGAGAAGGTTCTCTGATGTACCCCAGAGAACTTCTGGGGTGGCCTGGGCCCATAACACTTATAATGGCAAGTAAATGAAACGGTCTGAAGAGATGTTGGTATTTGTACAGGCAGTCTGGAACTTTCTGCTCTGCTCACCATGTGGTGAGTGGCAGCAATTTTATTTGGTTTTAGTTGTGGGATTGGACCTGGGGGCACCTTCAAATGGCCTTATATGATCTGGACCATCTCTTCTAAAACCTTCTCTTGGTTTGGTTCCCTTGTTGATGGTGTTTGGGGAGAGACAGCTCTATAAAGGGAAAGCTCTTGCATCTCTTTCCCCTTGAGACAGACATGTAGTCCTGGGAAACTGGTCTCAGGGTTTTTGTTTGTTTGTTTTCTCTGTATTTATTCTTTTCCATTTTAGGTGAAGGGATTGGACACTTGGATCTGTGAGTTTTGAAAGGTCAAGAGCCTGGGTGTCTGGGTTTTGTAGTCAGTTCAGCGTGGCTACCTTAAAAAAAAAAAGGTGTAATCTTCAGGGCCTAGCCCAGTTATAGATGAGACCTGGACCCTTCTGTTAGTCATGCTGCTTCTGGATGTGAATTTGGTGGGAACAGTGTTATTCAGAGATTGCTCTAACTCTGATCCTACTTTCTGCTTAGTCTGGGAAAGAATAGGAAATAGTGGGCCCCTGACAGGGTACATGTGTGTGTTACAGGAGGGAGAGTTTTTTCTTTTTTTCTCCTTCCATCTTGGTGCTAACCTAACCCTTTGTAACTGCTCATTGATTTTAAGAGATTAAATGAACTGGGTGCTTGTCACTGGCATCAAACGGTGGGACTGGGAGAGAAAAAGGGTGGGGGTTTGAGCCAATGGCATTAGAGAAGAGACACTTCAAACCCCTTAGGGTACCTGTAGAATCCTGAGAGGAATTTATAGCCAAGATGGCTATGCGAGAGGAGGCAGATCATATGCACTACATATAACTATATATACAATCCAAAAAAGGTAATAACTAACCTTTCAGGGGAAGACACTAGTTACTGGGTGTTACACCTCGCATGGGAAAAGCTCTACCCATCTTAGATGTAGAGCTTTGGTGGCTGTGGACAAGTTGATTATTCTCTATTCTAGCCAAGCTGTCTTGAAATTATTGAATTTACTGAGGCAGCTAGGTGGCACACTAGATAGAGGGCTTGGTTCAGAGCCAGGAAGAATTGAATTCAGATTTGACCTCAGACGGTTACTAGCTGTGTGATCTCTCGTGAGTCATTTAACCTTCTTTTGCCTCAGATTTCTCATCTCTAAAAGGGATGAAATACTAACACCTACCCCACAGAGTTGTCATGAGGATCAAATGAGATTATAGTTGTTAAATGTTTGGCAAATATAAGCACTATTTAACTATGTTGTTGCTGCTGCTGCTGCTTTTACTGTTGTTCAATCACGTCAGATTCTTTGTGATCCCCTTTGGGTTTTCTTGGCAGAGATACTGGAATGGTTTGCCATTTCCTTCTCCAGCTCATTTTACAGGTGAGAAAACTGAGGCAAATAGGGTTAAGTGACTTGCCCAGGGTCACACAATTACTATGCATCTGAGGCCAGATTTGAACTCAGGAAGAGTCTTCCTGATCCCAGTTCTGGTGCTCCTTTCACTGTGCCACCTAACTGCCCAATATTGTCTCATTCAGTGTTTACATTCTATCTACTGTGCATCTCCCCCCATGAGCCTCATAATATAAACACCCTGAGGGCAGAGATTGTTTCTTCCTTGTCTGTCTTTGTATATTCCAGTGCCTGACACATAGGTGCTCAGTAAATGTTTGGTGATTGATTGATAAGTTAAAAGTACAGAGCTATATGGAGATGCAATGATCAAAACCAAATCCAAACAAAGCAAAAAACATAACCTGCCTTAGTCTCCACTTACTATCTCTACTTTTACAGGTTTAAGCTCTTTTTAAAAAACTATTTTGCCTTAAGAATTTGAGTTTCTCTCCAATTAGAAAGTTTTCTTTTAAAGTTCAAAAAGTGTTTTATATGAAAGTACTTTTCTGAAGCAAAATAGTTTCTCTTTGTAGACAGTGTTTCATAACAAGGGGTTTGGGGATTGGAGCAGGGAATAGGTGGTGGGAGGAATGGAGGTGGGGGTAAATGAGGAGCACAGTAGAGGAAGCCAATCTGTTCTATTTACTTTGATCGACACACTATAGAGAGCCAAGCCCATAATCATTAATTGCTATGAGCATTATAATTGAGACCAATTAGACTGAAATCACAGACGTAAATGAGTATCCCACATACAGCCTCCTTTAGTGAGAATTCAGACTTGGCTTTTCCCTAAGACACAGCTCGGCTCCATTTTGATTGTCACCATAACTCCAAGTTGAAGATACAACAAAGCCCTTTTTCTGATTAGCAGTGAGGACTTCATCTGTTCTCACCATGTGTAAAACAGCGAAACTGCAAATGGTAAGAAGACAAACAAACCCATCCAGACGGGATTTGTCAGTACATAATTCAAGCATAAACAGAGAGGGAAAGATCATGTCTGGCTGAGGGGATTAGGGAAAGCTTCAAGGAGGTGAGATTTGAAATGGGCCTTGAGGAATGGGTAAAGACGAAAGGGGAGGACATAAAGCATAGCCTGAGGGGTCCTCCAAAAATTGGAAATGGGGACAGTTGAGTTATTACTACTCATATTTATGATTGATGTTTTCAGTCATGTCTGACCCTTCATGACCCTATTTGGGGTTTTCTTGGCAAAGATATTAGAATGATTTGCCATTTCCTTCTCTTGTACATTTTACAGGTGAGGAAACTGAGACAAACAGGGTGAAGTGACTTATCCAGAGTCACACAGCTTGTAAATGTCTGAGACTGGATTTAAATGCAGGTCTTCCTGATCTCAGACCCAGAGCTCTTCAAAAGAAAACATGATTACATAAAGCTAGCCTTGGAGCCAGGATTATCTTGTGTTCCAATCTAGCTTTTGATACATGCTGGCTTTATGATTCTGGACAAGTCACTTAACCACTTAACCTTTCAGTGACTCTCTCAAGTCAATCAATGTGAATTTATTGTTTACTATATGTTGAACACTGTGCTAAATGCTAAGGATACAAAAAAAGGCAAAAGGGGTTCCTTGCCCTCAAGGAGCTTACATTCTAATAGGAAAGACAACACACAAGTAACTATGAATATATAAGTATACTACCTGAGACTAATGCTTATTAATACTATATATTATATAATATTAATACTATATTTAATATAATAATAATATAAGTAATCTCTGGTGGCAGGAGAGAGGCATTCATGAAGCAGGAAATACTTCTTATAGAAGGTAAGATTTAAACTGAATTTTGAAGGAAGTCAGGGCTACTAAAGGTGGAGGTGTTGACCTCCATTGGTAAAGGGAATTTTCTCATGTTGGGGTTCATTATATCAATGAAGTCAAAGGTCCAGTCCTTATCCGTATCAAAGATCACCTATATTTGCAGAAAGGAATAATGGAACCTCTGGGGCTAGTTGGATCAACAAATTGAAAAGTAGGTATTAAACCCCCACTATATACCTTATTCTATTGTAGTAGAACATGTTTGCTAAGGATTCTTAGGAATTATGTATGGTCCCGAGACTCTTGCCCTTGTATAGTACTTTGCTTGAATACCTTGTATGTCTTACATCAGTCAGTCAATAAGCATTTATTAAGTACCTGCTATGTGGCAGATACTGATTTAATCATCTTACTCCTTTTTATTCCATTTTCTATCTTTTTGTGTATTTATAAAATATTGGATGGTTTTTATGCATACCAGTAGGCTGCTAGATTGCAAATTCTAAGAGGGCAAAGTTCATACCTAATTTATCTTTGTATCTATTCTAAAACATAGAACAATGGTTTTTAGATATTAGCAACTTCATAAATAGATATTCAGTGAAAGAGTAATTATAATTGACATTTGTTCTTTAAAGTATGCAAAGAACTTTACATATGCCATCTAATTTGAAACTCAAAACAATGACAACTACAACAAAAATCCAGTGAGGCAAGCACTATTGGTATTGTGTTATTTAAATTATTTGTGGCCAGGCTGTCCTTTATAAAACTATTGCTACTTATAAATTAATGGCTATTGCACCTGTTTTGGCAGTAAGTATTTATTATTAATATTACATATTATTTAAGTATTAACCCTGATTTCCCCATTAGCCACAGGCTTACAGGCCTAAACAATTATATACCCCTAAGAAACAGCCTTCTGAGCCAAGAGGGTAAGCAGTGAGAGAAAGTTGGAGGAGGCACGTGGGGAGTAAAAGAGGCTGACTCCTGTGCGCCCAGGGATTTTATCCCCCTTAGAAAGAGGCGGGTCACCATACATTGATCTAAGCTAATTGGTTATAGCATCATTTAGCTCTATCGATTGACATGATTTGAGGGGTGGTCTTAGAGAGGGTAAGTTCCTGTGTCTAGGTATGTCTTCCCCTAGCTAAAATAAGAATCAATCTGCATTCCTTTTGTTCACCTGTACTCATCCCAGGCAAGGTTTAAAAGTTCCTGGGGTGAGGTACAGAGAGCAGCTAAAACTAATGTCTGGGTTTCTCCTAGAAATCCATTATTAATAACTATTTTCTCATAGTTTTATTACCCATATTTTGCATCTGAGGAAACTGAAACCCAGAGAAGTTAATGACTTCTCTTAGTCATAAGTATCAGAGGCAGAATTTGAACAGAAGATTTGTTGTCCCCAATACCCTGCCCATTATGTAACATTGCCTCTATAAACAAACACCTATAATTCTTGTTTTCTCTTTCTCTCTTTTGCTTTCTCTCCCTCTCTGTATATGTGTGTGTGTGTGTGTGTATACAGACAAGAATACATATATATAAACACTATAAGTTTAAATTTATTCAAATCAATGAACAAAAATAATTGCTTAAAGTGATAGAGTACATTAATGGTTATCAGAAGTTCAAGAAATGTGTCAAGAAATTGTTGAATATCTAGATCTCCATCTTTGTCTCTTTGTCTCTGAGAATATACAAGATAAACCCAGAGGGAGTAGGGGAGGGGAGGCACTAATAGCTAGGCTATGAGGAAAGGTTTCATGGAGAAGTTGACACTTAACGAGTCTTGAAGGAAACAGAATTCTGAGAGGTAGCAGTTAGGAATGTGGAGATTTCAAAGGATCTCTTCTGTGAACTTGAGTGGGAAAAAAGTAAGTATTTTTCATGTAGTTGTTTCCTTTGTAATTCTATATATCTTATTTATGCACTTCAAATGTTATTCTAAGAAGGGATCCATAGGCTTCACCAAACTGCCAAATAGAAAAATAAAACAAACAAAAAACTGTGAAAAACCCTTACTCTAGATAAAGGGTAGTTTCTGAGCTCCTTTGGCCTCCATGTGAATCAATTGTTTTCTTCTGTGAGATAGAGAAATACGTAAAATAAGAACTCAATCTTCTTAAATCAATCTAGTTCAGGAGACTATACATGCATATAATACCACAAGAGAAAATGCATACTTTCATTCATTAGGTTGATAAGTATTTAAGTTTCCACAATGTGCCAGGCCCAGTGCCAGATACTGAGCCACAAAAACAATCACTGATGCTTATATGACTAGAGGAAAGAGAATGTGCCATACTCATGGTTAATTATCTACATGATCATTTGAGGGGGGAGGGAAATACCACTGACAAGTTGGGGAACAAGAAGGGCATTATTAAGAGGTGGTTCAAGAGCTGGGTCTCAATGGAAGCCAAAGATTCCTCAGATGAAAATCACAGAATCATCCTTCCCATATCACGCCTTCCATTTTTTTTTTTGCAGGGCAATGAAGGTTAAGTGACTTGCCCAGGGTCACACAGCTAGTAAGTGTCAAGTGTCTGAGGCTGGATTGGAACTCTGGTCATCCTGGATTCAGGGCCAATGCTTTATCCACCGTGCTCCCTCACCTTCCTTTCTCTCTCCCCCTCCTGGCCCCCCCCCCCATTTACCTTTTTAAACTTCTCTTGAGTCTTATATGTTAAGACCAAATTTTCTATTCAGTTCTGGTCTTTTCATCAGGAAACCTTGAAAGTCCCCAATTTCATTGAATGTCCATCTTTTCCCGTGAAAGAGAATGATCAGTTATGCTGGGTAATAGATTCTTGTCTGCAATCCAAGATCCTTTGCCTTCTGGAATATCATATTCCAAGCCTTATGATCCTTTAATGTTGAAGCTGCCAGATCCTGAGCAATCCTGACTGTGGCTCCATGGTATTTAAATTGCTTCTTTCTGGCTGCTTGGAGTATTTTCTCCTTTACCTGATAATTCTGGAATTTGGCTACAATATTCCTTGGAGTTTTCCTTTTGGGGTCTCTTTCAGGAGGTGACCAGTGGATTCTTTCAATGACAATTTTATCCTCTGATTCTATAATGTCAGGGCAGTTCTCCTTAATGATTTCCTGGAATATGGTGTCTAGATTCTTTTTCTGATCATGGCTTTCAGGCAGTCCAATGATTCTCAAATTGTCTCTCCTGGATCTGTTTTTGAGGTCAGTTGCCTTTCCAATGAGGTATTTTCTTCCATTTTTTCATTCTTTTGATTCTGCTTGACTGATTCCTGGTGTCTCATTGAGTCATGATCTTCCAACTATCCAATTTTAATTTTTTTAGGTTTTTTTTTTTTTTTTTTAGTGAGGCAATTGGGGTTAAGTGACTTGCCCAGGGTCACACAGCTAGTCCAATTTTAATTTTTAAGGCATTGTTTTCTTCATTGAGATTATGTACTCTTTTTCCATTTGGCCAAATGAATTTTTTAAGGAATTGTTTTCTTCAGTCAATCTTTGTGCTTCCTTTTCCAAGCTGTTGATTCTTTTTTCATAATTTTCTCGTGTTGCTTTCATTTCTCTCCCCATTTCTCTCAATTAATTTTAAAATTCTTTTTGAGTTCTTCCAAAAAGGCTTTTTGTTCTTGAGACCAATTCATCTTCCCTCTTGAGGCTTCACATGTAGGCAATTTGAGAGTATTGTCCTCATCTGAGTTTGTGTTTGCCTCTTCCCTGTCCATATAGAAGCTCTCAATGGTGAGAGCTCTTTTTTGTTTCTTACTCATATTGCAGCTTATTATTATTATTTTTTTAAAGTTGAGGTCTGCTCTGGAGGCACGAGGGTCCCTGTTTCAAACTTCTTGTGCTGGGGTATAGGGGCTGTGTCATTGGCTTTCTACACTGAGAACTCTATAGCTTATGGATTCCTCACTGCCCTTGGCTTACTGGCTGTGTGCTGGGTTCAGTAGGCCTGGTCATGCCTGTCCTGTGGGTTGACCTCCAGCTGGCAACTTGCCCTCTTGGCTGGTGAGGGTGGGTTTTGTCACTGTCCTGCTGCACCACCAGCTTGTTGAGCCAGGATCCAGGGGCCTCAGTTGCTCGGCTGTGGCCCACAGCTTCCTGCTGACTTTCCCCAACTCCCTCCATGCTGTGCCTCCCTTTTGCCCGAGTGAGACTGACCTTTCCTGAAGTCTTCTAAATTATCTCTGGTGGGAAGACTGTGTCTCTCTGTCTCTTTGCAGGTTCTACAGTTTCAGAATCCATCCAGAGGCTTGGTTTAATGTTCTTTTTGAGGGAACAGAAGGAGAGCTCAAGCAACATGCTGGCTTCTCTCTGCCATCTTGGCTCTACCTCCTCGCCTTCTTTTTTTACATTAGCTTCTCCATGATGATATTGGAGTTTATGGAGTTAATGAGAGACTTTCTTTCCTTTATAATTTTGATGAAGTGATAGAAACAAGCTGAGGATTCCATTGGGGTTTTTCTTTCATTGACTCTACCAGGATCCTGGGGCTTAATGCCACCCTAGGACACCTGAATGAATTAATATCCAACTCACTACCAGGCATTCACTTATTGCCTTTGGGAAATGGAACTCTATCATACTTAGAAGCAGAAGAATTTTCATGGTGTTGAGAACCTCTATCCAGACTCTAAGTTCATTGAACTAAATTCTAAAATGCTGATTAATGTATTCTCCTCACCCACCCACCCACAGCTCCAGAATCTCAAACATTGTATCATTACTATTTATGGTTGCAAGAAAAAGGGCTCTGGCATAGGCATCTCACATCTAAGTACTCATCCTGGTTTTGCCACCAATTTTCCTGAGTAACCTGGAGCAGATTATGTATTTTTTCTGGACCTCAAATTCCTCTTCTGCAAAATGAGAGGATTAGTTTTTATAATCTCTTCTAGACTTAAGCGTGGTTTAATGGGAAATGGGAATTCTTTCCATTTGATGGAGGCATTACAGAAACAATCTTAGGGCTACAAAAGTCTAGAATTCCACTTTAATAATTCAAGATGAATTTGAGATAAAAAGGAGACTAAAGTTGCTTATGTTGTTGTTGTTGTTGTTTTGCTTATGTTGTTTTAACCTTTGGTTCCCAGTGATTAGAATGCAGTATGGAAGAGAACATTAAAGAATCGTGAAAACTCAGATGCCACCAAGTTTAGAGAATAAAGTTAATATAAAGGTAAGCAATGCAAAGGAAGATACTATCACCTGATAAGCCTGAAAGTACAAGAGGAAAATACCAAAAGGAGTTATTGTTAGTAGTAATAGTAATAGTAGCATTTATATAGTGCTTTGAGTTTGGCAAAGCTCATTTGATCCTTCTAACACTCTGTGAGGTAGGTAGTATTATTCTTTCCATTTTACAGATGAGGAAACTGAGGCTGAGAGAGATTAAATGATGTACTCTGATACTTTGGTTACTATGTGTCTGTCAGGATTTGAAGTTAGTATTTCCTGACTCCCATGTCCAACATTCTATCCACTGCATTACCTAGTTGCCTCAGATCAAAAAGATATTTTACTTGGGAAATAAAAGTTGAACATGAAGGTCACAGAACATGAGACAGAATATTTAACCCAGAGAAAGAAGATTCAGGGTTCTGTGGGAAATATATTCACAATCTTCAAGAGAGAGCTCAAAAGTCTCCACTGACTCCTCATCTCACCTTGAGTCAAGTCCTAAATCCTTCTCATGAAATTCAGTGTCCCTCACATTCCAGTGCTACTCTTATTTCCATGCTCTCTCCATGATCTTACTATTCCATATATATGATGTTTCCTTCTACCTCCTTTGCTTTTTGAGTATTCATTATTTAAAACCCAATTCAAATGCCACCTCTTCCAGGAAGTCTTCCTTAGTCTCTAGTTGGAAATGTTCTGTCTCCTTGGGCTTCAGATACCTCTGTCTTTATACCTTTCTAATAAGTTAATCATGCTGTAAAAAGTTCATTGTTTATTTGTTGGATTTTGGGGATAATTATCTGAAGAGTTGTCACATGGAAGAAGAATTAAATTCATCCTGGTTGGCCCCAAAGGGCAGAATTAGGGGTGGGGGAGAGGTGTGTGGAAGTTGCAGAGACAGATTTTGACTCATTACAACAAAAAATTTCTTAATAATTAGAGCTATTTAGAAATGGGCACTATAATGGGGTAGTGGGTTTTCTATGACTAGAGGTCTTCAAATGGATGCTTTGATAGATGCTTTCAGAGGATCTCATCGAGAGAGTTCATGTTCAGGTGCAAATTTGATTGTCTAGATGACCTCTAAGGTCAATTCCAACTGTGATTCTGTGGCAAAGATCCTTGAGCTCTAAAAAATTTGGAGATAATCCAATTTCACACACTCATTTTTTAGGGAGGAAATTGAATTCTTAAAAGGTAATACCCAAGGTCATATAACTATTGAGTGGCAGAACTATGACAATGACCCAAGGCCTTCTGATTCCTAGCCCAGGGCACTTTGCCCTATACCATATTGCCTCTGGCTTTTTTTTTTTTCTAACTTTGGACTCGAATCCCCACCTCCCAGGTCTGATTGATTTCCCATCAATCATCATTGTTCACAAACCAGAAATACACCATCAGAAAACAAAACCCAGCTGTTGCAAAGGGAATACAACAAGAACTGAATATTCCATTTTTACTTATCTCCATTTATTTGGCCCTTGTTAATAAGGGAAGAGTAATCAGTCTAAATAGAATTTCTGCAGCCAGTATGCAAAAAAGATGGGGGAGAAGAAATTAAGCTCCCATTGTAAAAACAAAGGACAAACACTGGGAGAGTATGAGAAGGATGAGATGAGGGACATATGATGTATAGGGAAAAAATGAAGGTCAATAATGTTCACGTAATGTTGAAGCTTTCAAATGAGACCGTTATTCCTGGACGTTTTCTTCATACATGAGTGGATTCCTGATATCACTAGTGGGATTGCTGTTGCTGATGGTAATCCTGCTGTGCCTATAGGAATTTTAGTCTTTTTTTATTCCATAAATTTTCAATTGGTTATCTATCCAAAATGATGACGGGACCTTGCTTTGGATCTTTTAAGATTTTTGAAGTATGATGTAACAGCAGAATTATCTGTTTGACTTTCATTTTTGCTACCCAAATCCTTTTCTGATGACCAAAGATATCCTATCTGTACATTTGGTGTTGGTAATATAGGTGGATTTATTGAATCTTGGCATCAGAAGAGATCTCTGACCCAGCCTGGACCTGAGAAAGAATCCCCTTGACAATATCCATAGCAAGTGGTCATCCAGTTTTTCCTTGAAGAAGGGAAAAGAAAACATTAATTTCCTAAGCAGCACATTCACTTTTTGAACATTTCTAATTATTAGCAAGTTTTTCCTTAAATTAGATTAAAATATGACTCTTGGGCAGCTAGGTGGTACAGTAGATAAAGCACTGGCCCTGGATTCAGGAGGACCTGAGTTCAAATCAGACACTTGACACTTACTAGCTGGCAAGTCACTCAACCCTCATTGCCCTGAAAAAAAAAAAAATATGACTCTCTTTGACAACTACCCATTATTATTGCTGCCCTCTGGGGCCAAATCTAATGGTCTTTTCTCAGTCCTCATTTTTCTTGTCCTCACTGTTGCTTTTGACAGTTGATCATCTCCTCTTAGCCAAGCAAAATAATTCTAATACTTGTATGTGCCGGTCCTTTAAGCACAAGGACTTGATGTCTTCCCTAAGTCTTCTCTTCTCCAAGCTAAGGATTCCCAGTGCCTTCAATTAGTTTTTATCTGACACATCAAACTATCCTGGTTTCTGTTCACTGGATGATATCAACATTGTCAATCTCCTTCCAAGTATATGGTATCTAAGTCTAAACACATCACTCTGAATACATCTGAAGAGGGCAAAGTATGGTGAAACTATCACATCCGTAGTCCTAGATACTATTACAGTCTAGTTTGATTTAATAGCTTTTTTTTAAATTTACTGTTATTATATTGAGCTTATATTATATACTAAAACCACATGATGTTTTTCTTTTTCGCAGAAATTTGCTTAGCCATGTCTCTCCATCTTGTTTTTTCTCCTCTCACTCTCTTCTTAGGTCTCTTCAGTCTGGATTTTGATTTAATCCTTTCACCAAAACCATGGTCTCTGAACTTGGCATGGTCTCTTAATTGCTAAATCCAATGTTTTTTTCTCAACACTCATCCTTCTTGACCTCTCTGTAGCCTTTGGCACTGTCAATCACCCTCTTTTCTTTAACATTCTCTTCTTCATAGGTGCAATCCTTGTTCTTCTACCTACCTTCTTAGTGTCTTTTGCTGGATCTTCATCTATAACCACTAACCACGGGTACCCTCAAGGCTCTGTTCCTGGGCCTTTTCTTTTCCTTCTCTGCCATCTCACTTAGTAACTTTATGAGCTCCTATGGACTCAATTATCATCTCTATGCAGAAAACTTCCAGACTGATTTATCCAGTTCTAACCACTCTCTTGACATTCCATCTCATATCCCAACTGGCCATTAGACATGTCATGTTGGATGTCCTATAGACATCTCAAACTCAACATGTTCAAAACTGAACCCACTATTCCCCCTCCCCCCCAAAGCCTCTTTCTTCCACACTTCCCTGTTATTGTCAAGGGCACCACCTTTCTTCCTGTTACTCAACCTTACAACCTAGGCTTTACCCTTAACTACTCATTCTGACTCTCTTAGCCTCTACATGTAATCTGTTGACAATTTCTGTCTATTCTACTTTTGAAATACCTTTAAGGGTT
Organism: Dromiciops gliroides; assembly: GCF_019393635.1. Taxonomy (NCBI): domain Eukaryota; kingdom Metazoa; phylum Chordata; class Mammalia; order Microbiotheria; family Microbiotheriidae; genus Dromiciops; species Dromiciops gliroides. The sequence continues at coordinate 106,586,612 of NC_057861.1, forward strand.
TTTTTTGTTGTTGTTTGTTTGTTTTTTGTGGTCAATGAGAGTTAAGTGACTTGCTCAGGGTCACACAGCTAGTAAGTGTCAAATGTCTGAGGCTGAATTTGAACTCAGATCCTCCTGAATACAGGGCCGGTGCTTTATCCACTGCACCACCTAGCTGCCCCCTACCTTTAAGTTTTAAAAATGAAACTACATTAAGACTTTTAGAACACACTGTGTATGTCCCCTTCTCTGTTTTGATGCCACTGTCACCACAGACCAGTTTATCATCACCTCTCATTGGGACTATTGTCATTTCATCTGTTGATGTCCTGTCTTTGCCCTGGCTGCTCCTCATCCCTGGAATGTTTTCTTTCCTCACTTCTGATGCCTAGCTTCATGACTTAGCTCAGATCCTGTATTCTTCAGGGGACCTTTGCTCAGGGACAACATGCAAACAATTTATAATTGTGAGATCATCAACGGAGGGAAGCCATTAGCATTAAGGGCATTAAGGGGGATTTGGAAGAACTTGGAGAAGGTGGAATTCAAGGAGACATGAGGAAGGAGAAAGTTCTAGACTTTGAGGACAGTTGGTGAAAATATACAGTATCAGGCAGCTAGGTGGCACAGTGAATAAAGCACTGGCCTTGGATTCAGGAGGATCTGAGTTCAAATCCAGTGTCAGACACTTGACACTAGCTGTGTGACCCTGGGCAAGTCACTTAACCCTTATTGCCCTGCAAAAAAAAAAAAAGAAAAAGAAAATATATAGTATCAAGAGATAGAGTGTTGTGTGTAAGAAATAGCAAGGAGACCGATGTCACTGCATCACAGAGTACATGGAGGGAGTTTAAAGTATAAAAAGCCTGGAAATATAGGAAGAGACCAGGTTATGAAGAGCTTTAAAAGTCAGATAAAGGAATACATATTTGATTATGGAGGTAATTAGGAGGTACTATAGTTTTTCAAATAGAGGGTGACATGATCAGATGTAAACTTTAGAAAGATCAATTTGGCAACTGAGTAGAGGATGGGCTAGAGTGGGAAGAGACTTGTGACACGGAAACCAGCCAGAGGGTTATTGCAATAATTTTTTTTTTTGGTGAGGCAATTGGGGTTGACTTGCCCAAGGTCACACAGCTAGTAAGTGTTAAGAGTCTGAGGCTGGATTTGAACTCAGGTACTCCTGACTCCAGGGCCAGTGATCCACCCACTGTGCCACCTAGCTGCCCCTATTGCAATAATTTAAGAGTAAGGTAAGGGCCTGCAGTAGGGTGGTAGCAGTGTTAGAGGAGAGAAGGAGGCACCCATAAAAGGTGTTATGAATATATAATCTACAGGACTTGGGGTCTAAGAGAGTCAGGAGTAAAAAAAAATACTGAGGTTTTGAGCCTTGGTGGAGGAGTGGGTCGTGCATCAGAAATGGGAAAAGACTAACTTGAGGGACTAAAGGTTAGGGGTGTTTAGTAGAAGAAAGAAGGATAGCGACCAGAAGCTGAATTTCTTGAGGAAAGGATAGTATCCTGGAATTCAGTAGATAATAACTACCAGAAGATTGGTTGGATGATAAATGTGGATTGTTACCCTCAAAGGAGGTTTTAAATAATGACATCTAGGGGTTCAGAATAACTGGGATGAGGAAAATGTAATAGGGTAGGAGTTTGGTATAATTATTATTTTTTTACTAATAGCTTTTTTCTTTTTTTTTGGTGAGTCAATTGGAATTAAGTGACTTGTCCAGGGTTATACAGCTAGTAAGTCTTAAGTGTCTGAGGCTGGATTTGAACTCAGGTCCTCCTGACTCCAGGGCCAGTGCTCTATCCACTGCACCACCTAGCTGCCCTGTTTGGTATAATTATTGAGGACTGAGTTAAGGTAGGTTAGCAACTCCCTTAGGAGGTTGAGCCTTAGGACAGAATCCTCCCAAGGTGTTAAGCAACAGAGTGTAGCTGGAAAGTTGGAAGGGGAAAAAGGTGGGGCAGCTTCAGGTGAGACACCATTTTGATAAATGTGATGATAAACCTATGGCAGTTGTAGATATGAGTCTGGCACAGCTTTGAGTCTTTTTGTAGTTTCATAATGAGAAAACAGTTCCTTGGGTGATGGAAATAGACCAAGAGCCTACATGTAAACATCTTTTGGGAAGTGGTGATTCCATGTTACCTGTGATTTTGATTATTCCAAAATCATGCCATTCTGTTGTTTCATAGACATGTTGCTTTGCTAGCAGAATATTCATGATAAAGAGATGAACTTTTGTATTTGGAATCATTGAAAGCATTGTAGCTTCCTAAATGTGATCTACTCTAGTTTTGTACTCTTATTCAATTCTAATCCCAGCTTGAAATGCCCACCCTCAAAACTAGATTCGGTGGACAAATTTGTAGATCATCCATGCAGCTGGATATCAAAGTCTGAGTAATACATTTTTTTCATCCACTTAGTTTTCTGATTTAGATGATGGGAATGATCTATTTTTCATTCCTACAGATTTCACTGAGGTGACTCTGTCTTGTTGTGGGCCTTGATATCTTAATCTTATGTCATCTTTCTATAGAAACATTGCCACTGATGGGGGCTCCTGTTTGTATTCTTCCTAGGATATCTTTCAACACACTAGCAAACACATATATCACTTGATATTAGTACTTACTGGATTGTTGAACAAAGTTATCCTCCTAATCACATTTGTCATGGAGTATTATTCTGTTTTAATGTATGTATGGGAGACATTTTGTTTAAAGAGAGACTTGGAGATAGTTTTTTTTTCTTACTGAATCAAATGCTTTTAGTAGATATTAGATACAATATGGTATTATATTCTCTGTACCTTTCAGTTAATTGTGTTACTTTATAGATATGGTCTGCCAGAAACAATAATTTCCAAAAGCTTGATTGCTTATTCCCTTTTCATATTTTCATCAAGGATGCCCTTGATGATGGTATAGACTGCTTTTGAAGAGGCTTGTAATTACATTGTCCAGATTGCCTTTCCAGATTGATCAGATTATCCTCAGATGATCTCAAATCTCCATTTCTTGATTTTAATTCTCAATTTCTTCTTGCCAGTGGAATCAGAGCCATAGGGTGGTCCCTATAAAGGCTGACTGATTTCATGTTCCCAGGGCATGAAATGAGGATGCTTTGAAAAAGAGGCTGTTTTGGAAATTTATTTAATGGTATCTCCATCTGCTCTAGCATTTTACAAAACCAATTTCATCTTTGGCATTTAGGAAATCATTATAAGAATTTCTTGTCATCATCCCAATCAAAGCCACGGAGTTGAAATGCTCAGTGCCAACTGTGAGATGTTGTTGAGAATTTCTACATAGGCAGAATCTCTGCTTTAGTTGGGGGGAATGTTTAAAAAATGGGAACCAAAACCCCACAAATTCTATTGCAGCATGTTTGCTTTTCAGAGTCCAAATAGTTCCTATCAAGATGAGAGAGAAACATGAGCAATCTGTTCTACTTGGTATGATGACGCCTCCAGCAAGCACCCTCTGCTCCCAGTGTCTTCCAAATGCAGTGACCCTTGATGAATGCCAACAAACCCATCTGGTCTGCTGGAAAAAATGAATGCAATTCTGCCACATTCACCCAACCACCTCTGTGGTTAGCACCTAGAGTAGAGACCCAAAGCAACCTTATATGGATAGTATGGTTAAAACTAAAGCTCCTTCCAGCTCTAAAATTCAATAAGCCTCTGAAATCAGTAAGCCATCAAAATCTAAAGGGGCTGAGCATTTGGCTTGGAGCCCATTCAGAGATAGGAATGCCAGCTCCCCTCACTCTTCCTCCAACAGGAGGTAGCATGGCCTAGGGGGGAAAAACATTGGATTTGTCTTCAGACTTGGATTTGAATCCATGGCTCTCCTACTTAACACTTGTACAACCTTGGACAAGTTGTTTACTGCCTCTGAGACTAAATTTCTTCTTCTATAAAATGAGGAAATAAAACTTCCACCAAAGTGTCTTCCAACTCTTCATAGGTGATGCTACTATTCCCTATCACTGCTCTCATAGAATGTCAGAACTAAAAGGAAATTTATGGGTTATCTAGTTCAACCAGCTCAGCTTTTATAGAAAGACAATGAGACCTTAAAGAGGTAATGAAGCTTCCCTAAGTCCTCACAGGCAATAAGTACCAGAGCCAATATTTACACCCAGGTCTTCTGTATTCTTTCCATTATACCATCCTGCATCAGAGAAACAGTTAGCTAGTCAATAAGCATTTATGAAATGCTTACTTACTATGTGACAGACACTGTCACATAGCCACTGTGCTAAGGCCTAGGGATATGAAGAAAGGCTGAAATGATCCACATTCTTTTTATTTTTTTTACGGGGCAATGGGGTTAAGTGACTTGCCCAGGGTCACACAGCCAGTAAGTGTCAATTGTCTGAGGCCAGATTTGAACTCAGGAACTCCTGAATCCAGGGCCGGTGCTTTATCCACTGCTCCACCTAGCCACCCCAATGATCCACATTCTTGAGGCTCTCACATTCTAATGGGGGAGATAACATAGCTGTGAATATGTGCAAATGAGCTATACAGAGAGAAGATGGAAAGTATTCTTAGAAGGAAGGCCCTAGTAGTGGAGGAAGAGACCTGGAAAGGGTTTATGGAGAAGGAAGCGCTTGAGCTGCAGGAAACTAGAGATTCTCAAAGGTGGATAGAAGAATGAAATCCTTTCCAGATAGCACCACTACAAAGACACGGGGAAAGGAGCTGGATTCTTAACAGGCTTTTGGTGAACATTGTAGAATGTTAACTCAACAGTCAACAGGTAGGCTTATGGTTGACACAAATCGTCAGGTCTTTTCATATGAACTGTCATTTAGGCATGTTCCACCTGTCCTATAATTGTGTAGTTCATATTTTGAACCCAACTTTATAGTTTCCCTCATTAAATATTTTATTTCATTATATGTCAACTTAGGTTACATGGCATAGTGGATAAAAAACTTTTGAACGTCAGAGTGACCTAGAATTGAATCACCCCTTCTATTTAATAAATACATGCTGGCTGTGTGATCCTGGATTAAAAATTTGATGTCTCAGTATTCAAGTATTCTCTAAGAGTAAAATTAGAAAATCAGGTGCTGTTCTTCATTCACATTGAGTTTCTTCACCAGGTGTACCAATCAAACCAATCAAATTAATGAAATCATAGGTTTGATCACAAAATAGGTTGTTCTAGTATACCAGTACTCTGTCCTGGTAAGATCTCCCCTGGAGCATTGTGTTCAGTTCTAAGTGCTCATATGGAAGGAATTTTTTTTGACAAAGTAGAGTATAACCATAGTGATAAAAGGAATGAAAATAATGACATAGAGTAGTTGGTTGGGTATGTGAAGGAACTGGCATTATTTAGCCTGTGGAAGAGAAGCTATGGTGGAGATATGATAGCTGTTATAAAGTATTTGAAGGGCTGTCATGTGGAAGAGGGTTTTGTGTTGTTATGCTTGATCTCAAAAAGCAATGGGTAGAAATTTCAGAGAGGCAGACTACTCCATGTAAAGAAAGCCCTTTAACAAATAGAACTGTGGAAGAATGTGTCTTACGAGAGAGTAAACCCTGGAGATACTAGGTAGGGGTTATAAAAAGTATTCTTTAGCTAGAGATTGAATCTTTTAGGTCCTTTCCAATTCTGACCGTCTGTGATCTGTGACCTTTATCTTGATTGTACTGTTAATTAGTCAATAAATATTTATTAAGATGCCAGGCACTGCTCTAAATGCTGTACATACAAATATTAAAAAAAAAAAAAGAAAGACAATCCCTGCCCTCAAGGAGTTTATATTCTTCTTCTCTTTTTTTTTTTCTGGTGAGGCAATTGAGGTTAAGTGACTTGCCCAGGGTCACACAGCTAGTAAGTGTCAAGTGTCTGAGGCTGGATTTGAACTCAGGTCCTCCTGACTCCAGGGCCAGTGCTCTATCCACTGCGCCGCCTAGCTGTCCCAAGGAGTTTATATTCTAATGGGGGAAGACTACACATAAAAGAAAGTTGAAAAGAGGAGAGAATGAAAGAGGAAGAGAAAGGACTCACCATGGAGTCATGATAGAGTCTAGTCTAAGTGGTGGGAAATGAAGAGATGGATGTCCTGAGAGCCATCTTTAAATGGAGGCTTTGGGAGTTCTTTGCTTTACTCTCCAGCCCTTCAATTAGTCTTATAAAGTCACTAGCTTCCATTTGCTCAATCCTAATTCTTAGGCAATTATTTTCATCAGAGAGCTTTTGTACCTCCTTTTCCATTTGGACAATTTGACTTTTCAAGCTGTTGACTTTTTTCTCATGTCTTTCCTGCATCACTCTCATGTCTCTTTCCATTTTTTCATCTACCTCTCTAACTTTATCTTCAAAGTCCTTTTTTGAGAACTTCTATGACCTGAGACCAATTAATATTTTTCTTGGAAGCTTTAAAAATAGGAGCCCTGACATTGACATCTTCCTCTGAGGTTGCCCCTTGGTCTTCCTTGTCACTGAAGAAACTTTCTTTGGTCCTCACCTTTCTCTGTCTGCTCATCTTGCCTTTCTTTTACTTGACTTTTAGCTCCTTAAAGTGGGGCACTGTTTCCAGGCTGCAGTATCCCAAGCTTCAGAAGTCCCAGGTGGTATGATTTAAGGAGGATCAGGTTCTTCACTCACCAGACCTGTTCCCTGGTCCGTAGATGACCCCAGACCAACTTGCTAATCAACCAGCTTTGTGTATTGTGGTTGTCAGCTCTGAGGAGCCTGTGCCCCTCCCCGACCTGGGCCACTGCTACTCAAGCTTACCTCCTGGTTCCCAGCAGGGGTGAAAAATCCTAGTTCTGCCTCAGCACCAGCATAGACCCCTGTAGTCTTCCCCCTGCCAAGGGCTCAGCCCTCGCATCAGACTGTGAGCTTAGTTCCAGACGACACTGGTGCTTCAGCTGACTCAGAGGCTCTGGGGGGTCTCCTTTTCTGCTGAGGCCTTCCTGGGACTGGATCTGTGTCAGGGTGACTGTGGGGTTGGGCCCTACTCCTGTATCAGCACAGCAGCTCCCTCCGTCTGATCTTGCAAGCCATTCTTGGTTAGATGATTTCAGCACATTCTTCTGTGGGTTTTGCTGCTCCAGACATTGTCTTATGGCATTATTTCAATGTTTTTTTTTCCCTTCAATTAGTCTTAATCTGATAAGAAAACCAGACTGAGGAGGTAAAATGCCTTGCCCAAGGGTACTTAATTTGTTATTTTGGTGAGGCAATTGGGGTTAAGTGACTGACCCAGGGTCACACAGCAAGTAAGTGTCAAGTGTCTGAGGCAGGATTTGACTCAGGTCCTTTTGAATCCAGGGCCAGTGCTTTATCCACTGTGCCACCTAGCTGCCCCTTAATTTATTATTGACAGACATTAGGCATGACACTTGAACTCAAGTGCTCAGGGGGTTGTGCTGCTTCTCAAACTAGATTGTTAATTCTTTGAGGACAGATAATCTTTGACTTCTCAAACTCCTTGCCTGTCTGAACTAGTAACTCCCACTCCTAGTATCTGGCATTCAGTAGTTGCTCAATAAATGGTTTTTGATGGATTTCTGTTGTATTTCACTTGAGGTACTACAAAAGAGAATGGTCTTAAACTGCTGTCAGAGGCATGTGAGTTAAACATGTCACAGCATTAATGTTAATGTGGAGCCTAGGTTAGATATAAGAAAACACTTTCTGTCTAAAATAGTGAGCTAGGAGAATGTATGGCCAAGGGAGACATTAGTCTTTCTCTTCAGATTTTAATTAACTTTTAAAATTAGTTTTATTGATGCTTTTGCTTTTACATCATACTTATTTCCAGATGCAGAGAATATTCCCTGGAGAACCTAACCCTTTCACCTCTGGAACTCATTCTCTAGATCCTGTTGTCTTTCCTTGCAACCATTCATCTCCAAAAGGAGGGAGCTATGTTTTGTTGTCTGTCCTCTGTCAAGATAGATCATTACAATGATTCATTTTGTCTTCTTTTTAATGTTATTTTCAATTACATTATTTTCAATAATTTTGCATATTGAATGAATGAATGAATGAATGAATGAATGAAAAAAAATGTTGTGCACTTATTATGTGCCAAGCACTGGGAATACAAAGCTCTAGAAGACATCATTCAGCCTCTACTTGAATTTTATTTTTTTCTGTTGCCTGTGGGAACAAATACAAAATACTTTGGCATTCAAAGCCCTGAATAACCTAGAGCCCTCCTACCTTTCTAGTCCTCTTACATCTTATTCCCCAACATGTTTGCATTCTTTGATCCAGTGACACTGGCCTCCTGGTTGTTCCAAGACAGTACATCTCTAGTCTCTGGGCATTCTCTTTAGCTGTCCTCTATGGCTGAAACAGTCCTCCATTTGAATTATTGACCTCTCTGGCTTCCTTTAAGTCCCACCTTTTACAGGAAGCCTTTTCTAACTTCTCTTAATTTTAGTGCCTTCTCTCTGTTAATTATTTCCTATTTATTCTGTATGTATCTGAATATGTTTGTTGGCATGTTGTCTTCCCCATTAGATTGTAAACTTCTTGGGGGTAAGGACTGTCTTTTGCTTCTTCTTTTTTTTTGGTATCCCCAGTTTCTGGTGCATAGTAGGTGTTTAATAAATATTTATTGACTAATTGGTTCTATTAAAGAAAGTAATATCCTCTGTAGATCAAAGATAATCAAAAGATTCACCTGTACTCAGATTATAATTTACCCAACAGCAAATAATATTCACAAGCCCTTGTACTCAAGGCCTTGTATTTTTTTTTTGTTTGATTTTTGTTTGTTTGTTTGTTTGTTTGTTTGTTTGTTTGGTGAGGCAATTAGGGTTAAGTGACTTGCCCAGGGTCATATAGCTAGTAAATGTCAAGTGTTTGAGGCTGGATTTGAACTCAGGTCCTCCTCACTCCAGGGCTGGTGCTCTATCTACTGCACCACCTAGCTGCCCCCTTGCATTTTAATAGATAGAATCAACATATAGAAGGGAGTGGTGGACAGGAATGGGTATTTCGATTTTGGAAGTTACAGGGATGGACAGTGAGTTCTTTCCAGGGCAATATTGATTTGACTGTGGTTCCAGGCCATGGAAGGTATGCATGCACTGGCAAGGTGTCTGGTAGGAAGGTATCCAATGAAATATGTCTTGATCCCACCTAGACATAGTGGACCACATGAGGCATTCATCATATGAGGCATACTGGGCTCCCTGGGCCAAGTTCCAGATGTGAAAAAGTTGAGTCTTAGGCAGTATATTCTCTGGTCCTTATATAGAATGGGCCAAAAGTCATGAAGAGATTTCAATATTTAATAACTCCTTTGTTTTTTTAAAATTTACTATACCATAGTATCATATGCAATATATATTTAGGAAATGAATTTACATTATGTGTGCAAAATCAAGCCTCATAAATAGTAAAAAAATAAAGAAAAAATAATTTTCAAAAAGTTATTAAAACACTGTGACTTTTGGCCCACCCTGTAGCAAAATAACAGATGGAAAGATGGCTAGGAAGCAAAATGTTTTTAAATTTTTTGTGTATTTTATTCTCCCAGTTTGCTTTATTCACTGCATCAATTCAGATAAGACTCACTATTTCTCTGAATTCCTAATACCCTTTACGTCTTGCAGCACAATAATGTTTAATTACTTTCTTACATTATAGTTTGTTTAGTCACTTGATGGCACCCACATTTATTCAATTCTTCCCTAAAAGTGTTGATATGAATATTTTGTTGTATACGGTACCTTTTAGTCTTTGACCTTCTGGGTTGTAGTTGATTCTTAAATTTTCTGTGTGAATTTTACACTTCAGAAATTGTGAATGCTACAAATAGAGACTTGATTTATTGTTTTATTAAAGCAAGTGATGATGAAAATGTTAATAATGCATATTAAATTTAAAAAGGTATATAATATGCATTTTTTGGGTGGGGGAGTTAGCTGTTAAACATATACCAGCATACCTGAGTATGGGGATTCCCAGGTCTGAGCTTATGAATAATTTAGTCACTTCCTCTCCCATAATTCCAAACTGTTTTCAGAAGGCTTGAACCAATCTACAATTCTACCAATAGTGTGTTAGATTGCCTTTCTTCCTATTTATTCTCCAACATTGACTTTCTAGTTTTTATAATTTTTGCCAGTTCACTAGATGTGAGATGAAACTTGAGTTGTTTTTGTTTGAATATCCCTTGTTATTATGATCAGGAACATTTAAAAATGGTTATTGATAGAATGCAGTTCTTTTTTTTTGTTTTTTTGGCTGGGCAATGAGGGTTAAGTGACTTGCCCAGGGTCACACAGCTAGTAAGTGTCAAGTGTCTGAGGTTGGATTTGAACTCAGGTACTCCTGAATCCAGGGCCGGTGCTTTATCCACTGCGCCACCTAGCTGCCCCCAGAATGCAGTTCTTTTTATTTTTATCTTTTGACATCTAATTTCTTGGGAAAAAATTCTTGATGTTATTTATGTCTTAGGAATTTGAAAAAAAAGTAGACAGGTAGCCTCTTGTAATGTTTTGAGTACTCTCCAAGAGTTAGGGATTAGGGGAGTCCTAAGTGATTTTTCAAGAGTTTATCCAGTCCTGAGCTTACTCATGCCAGATGAAAAGAAAACTGGAGGTTTAGAAAAGAAATGTTTTGACTTGGAAGACAAACCAGATTGTCCACATCCCAGTCAGACAGGTGGTCTAGGCATTACTGATCTACTGGCCAAAGGTCAACTGACCCTCGGGAAAAATCCACTGAAATGGTCCTGATATGTACGTATGTGACTGGGTGACATTCTCTAGTCAGAGGGATACAAATCCCCTTTGAGTTCCCTCTGAAGGATGATATTATCTTTAGACAAACAATTATATTAGATCCTTTTTTGTGTCAATTGAAAATAGGTTATAATATACATACTCCTCGTTATGATCTGGCTCTGGTCTGTGGCCTTTAACCTGTTCCTCGTGACCTGAAGGAATTAGTTGGCTTAGCGATTATATGAAAAAAAGCCATATGTTTTTTAGTTATGTGACTTTATGAATCTGGGCCCACTTTACTCATGGGGACAGATGGTACACCATGATAGAGTTACTATGAAAAGTGGGGAAAATGGAAGGGAGAGAATGAATGGATAGTCCAAAGGCAAACTTTATCTTCATAGTTGGGCCTAAGGTCACCCCTTCTTCCTTATGAACATGGGGGTCTTGAAGAGGGAAATTTGGGGTCACTTGAGATCTCAACAGCAACCTAACTGGCAAGTAATTTAGCAGGACGTATGGAATTTACAAAAAGATTTGGAAACTGGGTTATTTTGGGAGCCTAGGCAAAACACTATATGCTCTCTGCATCTCTGTGGAGTATGTCCTTTGTGCTCCTGTAACTGAGCCCATTTTTGTGGATATACTCCCACTATTTACTAGTCCTGGAAGGTCGTAGGTATAATGCATAGTGTTGAACTTTGGTGAGTCCCAACCCTCTTTCAGACACTTACTAGCTAGGTGACCCAGGGCAATTGATTTAAATTCTTTCAGCCTCGGTTTCTTCCTCTGTAAAATGGGAATAATAATAGCATCTATTTCATAGGGGTATTGAAAAGGCCAAACGAGACAGCACAAATGCTTTGCAAATCTTAAAGCCTATACAAATGCTATTATTTGAAAAGGACTCTAGATGAATTATCTCAATGGATTTTTTCACAATAATCCAGTAATGTGGTTATGGAGTTATTACAGAAATTAATATTCTACTTTGTTGTTGTTGAGTCTTTTCAGTTGTGTGTGAGTATCTATAATCTCATTTGGGATAATCTTTGCAAAGATACTGCAACGGTTTGCCATTTCCTTCCCCAGCTCATTTTACAGATGAAGAAACTGAGACAATTGGGGTTAAGTGATTTGCCCAGGGCCACGCAGGTAGTGTCTGAGGCCATATTTGAACTCAATTCCTCCTGATTCCAGGCCTGGTGCTCTATCAACTGTACCACCTAGCTACCGTTATTTTACTTTAGAGGTGATCAATTTATAGTACAGAGATGGTAAGTAATTTTTACAGCAGTATCCACAGTAAGTATTGGAGGCATGGTATGAGTCCAGTTCTTCCTGTTTTGGTATAATATGAGACTCCCTGAACATACTAACCTCTTTCTCATGTAAACCGTCTGTCTTCCACTAGGACCTAAAACAGCACAAGTTTGATAAATATTTGTTGTCTTGTATTGTAAAGGAGAATTTAAAAGCCCATTTGCTGGGACCCAAACAGGCTATTTTTTCCCCTTCCAGTAAGTAACTGAACAGTTCCTATAGGAAAAATTGTTTCTCCAAAAAGAGTGGCTTGGGCAGTTCTTTATCACAAGGTTCTCACCTGTTCCAAACTCCATTTGGGAGGTGATGGGCCCTTTATTGGCCTGGGCTGCCCCCGCATTGCTCTAGGTCTTGGGGGAGATTTGGCAACCTGCTGTTCCACACAACAGGCCCTGCTGAAGGATTAAAAGAACCAGCGGGTTTCTAATGCACCTTCAAGGAGGATAGGAAGTGGCAAAAGAACATTTTAAAGGTCTGTCTTAGGGAAGAGAAAATATTCTCTAGACAAGGCCTTCTGTTCCATTTCCCTTTGATCCCCAAATAATAGGAATTAGCCAAGGAAAAGGGCAAAGAGGGTACTCTCACTACACATTCTTAAAGTGCCTGTTGAGCCAAAGCATTGAAAAGCAATTATTTAGGGTCACTTAATCTCATGGGCTTTTCCAATAATGTTCACTCTATCCTCCCCAAGGTGGTGAAGTTCGCTGGTCTTCCCAGAGAAATAGAATCTATTTGCTTCATCCCTATTGAAATTATCAAAACCTCCTTTGGGTATAAGGGCTATATGGGCTCAATTCTCGAAAAGAAATCTTTAAGTGTATTGGTTTTTTGTGATTTTCATTTGAATGAAGATGTCTTAGCTTGTCAAGGGGCAGTAATTCACTCACCATACTGTCTCTGTGATTGTTACAGTGATGGAATCCCCTAATCACAGAATCTCATGATTCCCCCAGCAGTGGATGAGGTTATCTCTGAGGTCCTACTCATTTCTATAGCCTATGATGGACCCATGATGAATGAAACCCCTGTAACACTTGGAAGATCTTTCAGGCACTTTTAGCAATGTATTTTTTTTCTTTTCTTTTCTTTCTTTCTTTCTTTCTTTCTTTTTTTTTTTTTGGTGAGGCAATTGAGGTTAAGTGACTTGCCCAGGGTCACACCGCTAGTCAGTGTCAATTATCTGAAGCGGATTTGAACTCAGGTACTCCTGAATCCAGGGCTGGTGCTCTATCTACTGCGCCACCTAGCTGCCCCAGCAATGTATTTTCTATGAAAATATGGGAAGGATCTGTGATTTCTTCAGGGTCTAGGACAGTTTCAAAACTGATAGGGCCTAAGGCTTATACTTGCCCAAGGTTATACAACTAGTAAGTGACAGAGGTGGTATTTGAATCTAGGTCTTACTCACAAGATGCCCAACACTCTGTCTATCTACTGTACCACAATGCCTCTATCATTCTGTTTCTTAGTCTAGATATTTGTGAACATGTTTTATCTCTTTGGATTATAGACTCTTTGAGAGCTAGGACCATATCATAATTATCCTTATATCTCCCTCTGGGCTCAGCACAGTTATTTGTCATATAGTAGGTACTCAATAAATCCTTGTTGAATTGAATCAGTAGGATCTTAGAATCAGAAGGGATTTGGTTGAGGTCAGAGAATTATGGAATTTCAGTTAGGAAAGATGTCATTAATCATTCTGCCTTTACTCTGACTTTAATCCCTTTTATATCAATTACCAAATATTTATTGATTATTTTCTGTGTGTCAGGCATTGTATTAGGGCCTGGAGATATAAATATAAAAGCAAGTAGCTCCTGTCCTCAAAGAGATTACATTCTAACAGGGGGAGAAGAATAACATATATAGGGAAATGGTAATTGAGGGTTATATGAAGTTAAGGGAGATGACAAGATGTCTAAGCTGGATAGGCTGTGGTATCTTGGTGGATGGCTGGAGGAGACCCCTGATAAATGACCATTTTAGCTTCTTCTCAAATACTTACAGTGATAGGGGATTCCACATATTATAGCCACAAGTTCCAGTTTTGTACATGGAACTGGACTTCTGACCAAGCCTGGGGAATTTTGTATGCTGCTATGTCTATAGAAAGAGATGTGACTCTGGATTGTTGAATGCTGAGCACACAGTGATGTCTATGTACTTTTGTAAAGGATAGAGTTGGTTCCAGAATCTTTTTAGGAGAGACATATAGATAAGAGGTCACTCCAAGAAGGAGAGAGAGAAAGACTTTGGAAGCTAAAGACATGTCTGAGAAGCTGATTTCTCAGCAAGACTCTGGTTTTCAGTTTGCTTCCCTAAAAGGCTTTAGAGATTTCCCCTTGGGTGAGATTAGACCCTCTCTCTTGGTTTGAGCTGAGATTTCATTTTGATTCCAATCAATCAACATTTATTTAGCACTTACTATGCTCCAGGCTCTATGCTGAGAGCTAGGGATAAAAAAAAAAAAAAGCAAAGGAGGTGTCTGCCTTGAAAGAACTTATATTCTAATGGGGGAAACTATGCAAATACATATATACAAAACAAGCTACATACAAGATAAATAGTAGAAGGTGGGATTTTAATTAGGCCTTCAAATAGACAGGGAGGGGGGCAGCTAGGTGGCGCAGTGGATAAAGCACTGGCCTTGGATTCAGGAGGACCTGAGTTCAAATCCAGCCTCAGGCACTTCACACTAGCTGTGTGACCCTGGGCAAGTCACTTAGCCCTCATTGCCCCGAAAAAAAAAATAGACAGGGAGGCCAGTAGTTAGAATGGAGAAGCATGAGCATTCTGGTCATGGGAGATAGGCAGAAAAATGTTTGGAGGGACCATCTTATTCCCACAACAGTCAGGGAGCTGGTGTCATTAGATGGAAGATTATGTATTTGGAAGTTAGCTGTAAGAAGAATAAGATAAAGATAAGAAGAGGCTAGGTTATAAAGGACTTTGAATGCCAATCAAAGCATTTTGTCTTTGATCCTGGACAATAGGGAGCCACTGGAGTTTACTGAGTAGAAAGGTGGTATGGTTGTATCTATGTTTTAGGAAAATCACTTTAGGGGCTGAATGGAGAATGAATTGGCTTCTCTATTCTGATCTGATTTCTGTTCTGATCTGATATTCTGATTTCTGTTTGCTGTTTTGCTTGGATAAATGGGTTTACTTGCTAGTTGCTATTTGTGACAATCTTTTTGTATAATCAGCATTTGGTGAGAAGGAGCTAAGCCAGTGTATAAACTAGGAATTCCTCTCCCCCTTATGAGTGACTGGGAAGTCGCTATCTTTCTGAACCCTTTAAATCACACTCAGACCAGAGACTTGGTGGGGGGGGGGGCGGCGTAGACATGGTTCTACTCTGATTATTTTCTTTTGAAGACTGGAGAAAAGAGTAACAAATATCATGACACTCCTGGACCTTGCCTAGTCCTCTCCCCAAATGATTTGCTGGGAGTATAGGCATGGTACCCAGGCTCTTGTCCTCTCTGCAGAGGCAAGACCAGGACTTTCTCTCCTTGCCACCTATGAGCCCTGTCTATACATTTAGATAACTTATGTTGTCATTTCTGTCTTACATGGGCATGCATATCTTAGATACAGCTCTCTGATTTTTAGTAATTTCTTTCAGAGGAAGACCCTGAGTAGCTGAGAAACTGCTACAGAAAAGGAGGTGGAAGGGCCTAGAAAACAAGCCTAACCTACCTACAAGTTTTGTCTTAGATCCTAATTCATCTTGCTACCAAGGCCTGGCTGTCCTTCCTTATCACTGGCTTTTTATCTGCTATTCTCCCTTGGACTCCCTCATTTTCGGCATCTTGCTCTACCTCTCCCTCCCTTTCCCTTCTTTTATGTCTTTCATTTTTATCTGAACCCTCCAGGATCCCTCCTCCTCCTTCTCCTCCTCCTCAGACTAGGGAGGGTACCAGGAACTGTTTTCCCAGATTGCTGGTTTTACTCATGCTTCATCTCCCCCTGCTTAGTGAAACGTTGCTGACTGAGGTGTCTTTTTTATTACTGCCCTGTGATAAATGTTCTTCTCACTGGCCAAGCAGGGGACAAGAGGAGGGGGAGAAAGTACATTGCTCACCTTGTGATAAAAGTGAAATATTCCTCAGGATCGCCATAAATGCTCTCCTACACTCTGAGGAGATTAGGGCCAAAGCTACAAGCAGAAACCTGTCCACCAACTCTTCCTTGACCTCCCGCAGCAATACAGCATTCCAGAGAGAAAGAAACTGGAGCCCTTTCCTAGACAGATATAAAAGGAAGTGACGCTCTCTTCTCACTACTTTTGTTTTTCTAGGTCTTCTTCCTTAGACATCTAAGTTCATCCCTGCATAGCTGATGTTTCTCCTCCCATGAGTTTGTCTTCCCATGGGTCACTCAAAACCAGAAAAGCTCCAGAGATCCAAAGGAATGCATCTGAAATTGTGGGATTTCACTTGGGAATAAGATGATGGTGATGATTATTTTATAAGAGGAAACTCTACTTTTGGGATCCTAGGCAAGTGAAGCTCTTTATTCCTCATCTATAAAATGAAAGACTCAATTTAATTCAACAAATTTTTGTTAAGCCCATCCTACATATTGTGCTAGGTGCTGAAGATAGAGACACAAAAATGAAATAATGCCCTCTCTCAGGCTGTTTATATTTTATTTTTTTTTGGGGGGGAGGATGTGAGGTATACAAAGATAAAGGCAATACCATATAGTATACATTATAATTATAATGAAACAAATATGATCAAATGAATTCAGATTTTCTTTTAAATAGAGGAAACAAAATGGTAGGTATAAAAAAAAAAAGATTTGTGGAAGGTGGAAACTGAACTGAACTTTGGAAGTAGCTGAGGGAGTCTCTAAGATAGAGGTGAAGAGAGAATGTTTTCCAGGGATGAGGGCATAGGCATGTATAGGCACAGCTCATTATATCACAGGGCATCTAGGGCATCATTTTCGAAAGGTGAACATCAATTTAGAGAACCATATTTTTATTCATCAAATGTAGCTATATATTTCTTTCTTTCTTTGTCTTTCTTTCTTTTGTAGGGCAATGAGAGTTAAGTGACTTGCCCAGGGTCACACAGCTAGTGTCAAGTGTCTGAGGCCGGATTTGAACTCATGTCCTCCTGAATCCAGGGCTGGCACTTTATCCACTGTGCCACCTAGCTGCCCCCTAAATATATATTTTTCTGTTTTTTTTTTTTTTCCAGGGCAATGGGGGTTAAGTGACTTGCCCAGGGTCACATAGCTAGTAAGTGTCAAGTGTCTGAGGCCAGATTTGAACTCAGGTACTCCTGAATCCAGGGCCAGTGCTTTACCACTGCGCCATCTAGCTGCCCCCTAAATATATATTTTAAATTTAATTATACTGGGCAGCTAGGTGTTGCAGTGGATAGAGAGCTGGCCCTGGATTCAGGAGGACCTGAGTTCAAATCCGGCTTCAGACATTTGACACTTACTAGCTGTGTGACCCTGGGCAAGTCACTTAACCCCAATTGCCTCACCCCCCCCCAATAATAATTTTACTAAACTTGACTTTAAAAATAAAAAACTGCAAAATGTAAGGCAAAATATCATTTTTTTTTTACTGTTGTGATAACAAGACTATACGAAGATATAATTTTCTTGATCTTTAACCTGGATAATGAGTTAACCCAGAATGACTAAAGAAGATTATGATTTATTCATCTTCCTGTCCTAAAAAAATTAAACATCACTTACCAAGTGTTATGGATTTAAATTCCTTCATCATATAATTCTAGTTACTTGAGGAAGTCAATACTTTTTTCAATGTACAAAATTGCAATTCAAGGCATTATTGGGATATTATACAACTTAGTATGATTTTTATGTATTAGTATTGAGAAAGTTCTCTCATGTGAACATCTTGTGTAAAGTAAAACTGAAAAGCATTGGGAAGATTTGAAAAAGGTCTAAAACATGAAAGACTGATCCAATCAAACTACTGTTCTCTGCTGTTGGTCATAGGTGGTCATACACTTGTCATAACCCTAAAGCAATCTGACATCAACTTCCAACCAATACAATGACACTTTAAATTTGCAGGCAACAATTCTCATATCATCCTTGCCAGTGTCTAAGCTCAGCAGTTTTCTTCTTGCATTCATAATTTTACAAGTCTCCTGTTTATAAAGCTAGTCAGTGTTGGTGACCATTGAGACTATGAGTTTTTGTTTAGTTGTTTTTCAGTTGTGTGCAACTCTTTATGACCCCATTTGGGGTTTTCTTGGCAAAGACACTGGAGTGGTTGACATTTCCTTCTCCAGATCATTTTACAGATGTGAAAACTGAGGCAAATGAGGTTAAATGACTTGCCCAGGATCACACAGCTAGTGAGTGTCTGAAGCCAGATTTGAACTCAGAAAGATGAGTCATCCTGACTCCCAACCCAGCCTTCTAGCCACTGTGCCACCTAGTTTCCCCTAGGAGTAAGGAGATTGAAGTTTTATTTTATCTCTTGCTCTTCTTTTTGTATAAAAGTCATGCTGGGATTGAAATGTGTCATCATGCAAGCAGATTTATTGCTCTTCGTTGTTGTTCAGTCATTTTTCAATTGTGTTCACCCCTTCATGACCCTACTTGGGGTTTTCTTGACAAAGGTACTAGAATGGTTTGCCATTTCCTTCTCCTGATCATTTTATAGATGAGAACTGGAAGCAAACAAGGTTAAATGACTTTCTTAGGATCACACAGCTTATAGTGTCTGAGGTCAGATTTGAACTCAGGGAGATGAGTCTACCTGATTCTAGGCCCTGCACTTTATCTACTGTGCCACCTACCTGCCTAAGTAGCTATGTACAAGCAAAATATATGGAGGATAAATCTGGAAAAAAACAACAGAGGGAAGACACAGGGAAGAGGAGGGACTAGGGAAAGGTCTTTTGTAGCCAAATAATTGCAGAAAATTTTCATATCTTTTACTTTAGTAAGTTGAGATCTTGAACTAGCTTGAAGAGAGTTAATCATTTTCCCTACCACCTGTAAAATAGTGTTTGTCTCATGAAAGGAAAAGACGAATCTGAATGAATTCGAATTCAGTTCATGTACTTTGCCCCCTGGCTCTTATTTTAGTGCCAGCAAAACAAGTTGTTTCTCAAATCTTCTGTAAAGCTTGTAAAATGATTGTGTAGTTTTGTTTTAAAGTAGACATTAGTTCTGCTCTGCATTCCTATCTTGTTTGATAAAGTCTTTGTTGGAGATTCTATTTCTTGTGAAAACTTCTCCATAAGGCTAAACAAACAAGCAAACAAACAAATAAATGAGTACATAGAAAAATAAATTAATTAATTAATGGATGGATGGATGAATGAATGAATAAACAAATAAATGAAAACCCAGAAAACAAAAATAACCCCAGCAAAGCATTTGTGAAATCTGCTTCACAAAGATTTTAAAACGTCTCAGTAGCATCTTCTAAAAAAATGAAAGATGATTCTTGGTTCATTGAAGTGTATGCTGGGATGAAGTTCAAATAATGAACATGGAAATGTGCATAGAGAATTTCATTGTTTCTTTATATTTCATTTGAACTCCTGAAATATTTCCAGAGAGTTGATATACTATTAACAAGACAGATGTCACTGGTGGCTAGTCAATTTTAGAAATGCCAAGGTTTCTATTTAGCTAGCCAAAAATACACTGAGTATCAATTGTTAATTGTTCCTAAATAGACACAAAAATTCATCTACATTATGTTTTTTCACTGTTAAAATACCAGATCACAATAGGTATCCATTCGTGGTGTTGATTAAAGTCAGTAGCATTGTCCTCATTAAGACCATTTTCAATTTAGTGAGGATATGTTGTTTTGTTGCACAATGTTTTGTGAGCTCACAGTTAAATCATTTTGAATGTGATTACTCAGGTAGCTAGAGTTTATAGTAAATTGTTATATATAGTTTTTATCATTATAGCATCATCTGCAGAGCATGTTTTCAAGTTATGGTGATAAATCTATCTCAAAAACATTAGCTTTTTCATTGTGACCCCTGAATGGGCTCCTATATTTTGCCGAATATGATAATATCAATCAGTTGCTCTATTCTACTTCAGTTATGTCAGTGTTTTTTTTTTTTTAGACAGATTAGCCTGATTTCCCTTCATTAAAACTTGGCCATGAAGACCAGCTCAATATATGGGATTTTTTGGTAGTAGGTAGTTTCAGAAACATTTATTAGCCCTTTGAAAATCCCTTTCCAATAAATTCTGGATACTGTGACCTTTGTTTGCTCAGTCATTAGAAGAGAAGAAACTGACAAAAGCAAAATGCTGAATCCTTTGAAAGACTATATTCTAAAAACTTATAATTTTCATAATAATTGGAGAGAACACTTTTGTTTACTCCGTCTTTTACTTGTAGGAAACATGTTTCATCTAGGCCAATAAGTACCTGAGGATAATTCGGACTTATGTTCGAATCTATTTTTTAAAAAATTTATTATAGACTGGGTTATCAGATGAAACATTTACTAGCTTTGATAGAAATGACCTTTGCCTGAGCTGAGACAAAATCTGTTTTTGTTGGTCTTTACTTAGTTTATTTTATCCCTGGAGCTGTTGGCAGCACGGATTTCAAGAAAATTCTCAAATGAAGAGTCTGATGCATTACCATCAGCAAATGTATTGTGGAGCCCATATAAACCCTGGAATTAATCTCCCAACTCAGACTTGCATTGACAGTCAGGGCCCCAGAGCTTGGCTACATCTTTCCTCTAGACCCTAGGGGTATACACACCTACATATACATACACAACACACATATACATACATACATATACACACACATACATATATGTAAATACATACATACATATATTTTTTTCTCTTTGATCCCATTCTGATGAGAATGATATTCATGCATTGCCTGACTCCATAATTCCTCCCTCTCCTATAAAATTTCTTCTTTGAATGCCTCTTTTTATGTGAGAAAAATCTCCACATTCTATTTCTCTCTTCCCCCTTTTTCCAGTTCATCCCTTTTTTTCGAAATCATCCTGACATAATCAACTCACACTGCTTATATAGATGCCTTCTAACTGTCTTAATTATAAAGTTCTCAGGAGTAACAAATATCGTTTTCTCATGTAGAGGGTTTTTTTTTTGAGGCAATCAAGGTTAAGTGACATGCCCAGTCACATAATAGTAATCATATAGGAATATATAACAGTTTAAACTTAATTCCTTTATGATTTTTCTTTCATGTTTACCCTTTACATGCTTCTTTTGTGTCTTGTTTTTAAACATCAAATTTTCTATTTAGCTCTGGTCTTTCCATCAGAAATGTTTGAAAGTCCTCTATGTTATTAAATATCTATTTCTTCCCTGAAGAATTATATTCAGTTTTGCTGGATACGTTATTTTTGGCAGTAATCGTAGCTCTGTTGTGTCCTGGAATATAATATTCCAACTCTTCCAGTAATTTAATGTGGAAAATGCTAAATCCTGTGTTACACTGACTGTGGTACCACAATATTTGAATTATCTGTTTCTAGCTGCTTACAATATTTTCTCCTTGACCTGGGAGCTCTGGAATTTGGCTTTAATATTCCTAGGAGTTATCTGTTTAGGACATCTTTCAGGAGGTAATTGGTGGATTCTTTTAATTTCTCTTTTACTCTCTGATTCTAGGTTATCAGGGCAGTTTTCCTTGATATTTTCTTGAAAGATGATGTTTTGTTCTTTTGTTTTAAGTATGACTTTCAGGAAGTTAAATAATTCTTAAATTCTCTCTACTAGATCTATTTCTTATGTCAGTTGTTTCTCCAATGAGATATTTCACATTTATTTTTATTTCCTTCATTCTTTTGATTTTGTTTTATTGTTTCTTGATATTTCCTGGAGTCATTAGCTTCTACTTGCCAAATTCTAATTTTTAAGGACTTATTTTCTTTAGTCAGCTTTTATACCTCTTTTTCTATTTGGCTAATCCTATTTGTTAAGACATTTTTTTCTTCAATGAATTTTTGTATGGTTTTTTTTTTTCATTTGACCAGTTCTGCTTTTTAAAGAGTTCTTCTCTTCAATGGACTTTTGTGCCTTAAAAACAAACAAACAAACATCTGAACAGTTCTTTTTTTTTTTTTTTGTAAGGCAATGAGGGTTAAGTGACTTTCCCAGGGTCACACAGCTAGTAAGTGTCAAGTGTCTGAGGCTGGATTTGAACTCAGGTCCTCCTGAATCCAGAGCTGGTGCTCTATCCACTGTACCACCTAGCTGCCCCAAGTTTTCAGTTTTTCCAAGGTGATGTGTTCTAAGGAGGGGTACAGTCACTACTCTCCTGGCTAGTGCTCTTATTTGTGAGCCACCACAAGCTCTCTTTTCCCCTCTGGAACAATGATTAGGATTCCTGCTCCTGCTAGTGCTCCTTCTTACCCTGGGACTGCAACCCAGGACTGCATTTGGGCAATGCAAGATTCCTGCTCCCAGTGACAGCAAAGGGTCCTCTGTAATATCCTGACTAGTTTCCTGACCCCTATACTTTCTGTGAACTGAGAGATCTGGAAGCCCCTGCCTCTAATTCAGTCACCTTAGTTTGTTAGGATATAGCCTGAAATACACTGAGCTAGACCGTCTCACCCTTGTACCAGTAAAACATATCTTTCCTGCCAACCTTCCAAGTTGTCTTGGACTGGAAAATTGTTTTGCCCCATCTTTTCATTGGTTTTGCCATGTCAGAATTCATTTTGAGTCATTATTTTAAAGTTGTTTGGAGAGAAATTGGAAAGAACTCAGTTGAATCCCTTGCCCTTACTCTGCCAGTTTGGCTTTGCCCCTATGTCCAACACACTATCTCTGGCCTATGATATTCTGAAGCCGCTGCTGGTCCTACTTTTGCTGTGACCTCTAACTCATGTCACTGGTGTTGTTACCACACAGGTGTTATAGATCTCTTTTGCCAATGTCCTAAATTGTCATAGGCTGGAAAAAATGTGTCATGGATCTTTTGTTGGTTCTCCGGTTCTAAAATTTGATTTGAAGATGTCTATTTTAAAGATGTCTATTATTTTAAAGATGTCTACAGGATAATGTTGGGAGAGTTCAACTGGCTTGCTGCCTGTTCTCTGCCAAATTGACTCTTCCCCCTCAAATGACCTTTTCTCAATCCTTATTCTTCTTGATCTTTCTGTTGCTTTTGGCACTTTCGATAACTTTTGCCTTGATACTTGCTTTTCTTTAGGTTTTCAGGTTGCTGTTCTCCTGTTTCTCCTTCTCCTCTTCCTTTGCTAGATCCTCATCTAGGTCATGCCCACTACATTTGGGTGTCCCACAAGGCTCTGTCCTGGGTCCTCTTCTCTTCTTTTGCTATACTAGTCAGCTATGATTTCATCAGCTCCTATGGATTCAATTATCGCCTCTAAGATGATGATTCTTAAATCTAATTATCCAGACCTAACCTCTCTGCTGATCTCCAGTATCACATTTCCAACCGCTTTTCAGATATCTGGAACTAGATGTCCAAACATTTCTGCAGCTGAACATGATATCATTCTACCTAAATCCTCTTCTCTTTCAAACTTCCCAGTGACTGTCAAAGATAACACCATCCTCCTAATCACTCAAGCTTGTAAGTTTGACATCTCAAACTGCCCCGCCCCCTTCCCATATTAAATTTGTTGCCATGGTATGTCAATTTCACCTTTGCAACCTTTGGCTGTCTCCCATGCTTGGAATGTTCTTTCTCTTCAGCTCCACCTATTGACTTCCCTGGATTCCTTAAAATCCCAACTACAACCTGATTTTCTACAGGAAGCCTTTCCCTTTCATTGTTCAGTCATTTTTCTTTTTCTTCCTTCCTTCCTTCCTTCCTTCCTTCCTTCCTTCCTTCCTTCCTTCCTTCCTTCCTTCCTTCCTTCCTTCCTTCCTTCCTTCCTTCCTTCTTTCTTTCTTTCTTACTTTCTTTCTTTCTTTTCCCCAGGGTCACACAGCTAGTGTCAAGTGTCTGAACCAGATTTGAACTCAGGTCCTCCTGAATCCAGGGCCAGTGCTTTATCCACTGCGCCACCTAGCTGCCCCCTATTCAGTCATTTTTCCATTGTGTCTGACTTTTTGTAACCCCATTTTTTTTTTTTTTTGGCAAAGATACTGGAGTGGTTGGCCATTTCTTTCTCCAGCTTGTTTTACAGATGAGGAAACTGAAGGAAATAGTGTCTAATGATTACCCAGGGTCACATAGCTGGTAAGTCTCTGAGGCTGAATGTGAACTCACAAACATGAGTGTTCCAGACTCCAAGCACAACACTCTATCTACTGTGCCACCCAGCTTCTTCAAAGTTTTTACCAACCCCTCTTAATTCTATTGCTTAATGCTAGTTCACTAACCTTTTCCCTGTCTGCCATTAAAAAGAAACCACACCAGACCTAAGACATAGCAGGTGGAAAGCAATTTCTACCAACCAGATTTCTACCAGAAACTCCTCTACCAACTCAAATTTTTAATAATTGCTTAGAACGTTGCATTGGGTTATTTCAACCAGGTTCTGGTCATTGCCAGCCTTACATTTCAGAGGAAGTGTCTTTTTTTTTGGAGAGTAATATCATAGACTCATGACACCATGAGGACCACAGAGATTATTTAGCATTATCCTTCCATTCACCCAATTTCACAACCTTAGAGTCATCTTCAACTTTTCACTCTCTCTCACTCACCATATCTAATCAGCTGTCATTTCATCATTCTACACCCATGACATCTCACATCCTTTGGCTTCCAACTCAGAGTCAAGCCATTATCACTTCTAGTGTTGATTATCACAATAATCTCATCATCGATCTTCCTGCTTCTTCTCATTCCACACAGCTGCCAAATTGATATTCCTAAAGAATAGGTCTAATAATGTTAATCTCATGTTCAGGAAGTGGTTCCTTCTTTTGGTATCCACTACCTTTTGAAAAGATTACTGCTATCTGACATGAGACTCATTGCTTCTCTATTTACATGGACTTTTTTGAAGGATACAGAAAGAAGAACAATCTTTAGATGGTACAGAGCAGCAGTAGTAACTTCCATGTGTAGCTCTATTGGATCCTCAAATTTCTTGAAACCCACAGATTTGGAAAATATTCCTGGAAATTTGTTTCACACAGACCAGAACTTCTGTTAGAGCTGAGGAAGCTTTACTTTTGTTGTAGAAAGTTTGTTTGTGGTTAAATAAGGATTCTAGACCAAGGATCATGTGTATAGGGGACTATGGCTAGAGTTTAACCCACTCCAAGTGGTAGTTCCTACACAGAGTGTTTTATCCACCATGGATTCAAGTACATAGTATGTTCTCATGCCTGGGTGATATATTCAGACTAGGAAAATGGTTCCAGCCTACACGTACTCCTCTGATGCTCCCTATTATTGCTAGAATAAAATATAAACTTTTCTCTTTGTTGTTTAAATTCATTCCCAATTTAGCCCTAGCCTATCTTTCTAGATTGATTTTTACCTAATTTCCCCACGAACATGCTAGGTTTCATTCAACTGGACCATTTGTTATTCTCTTTACATGATATTCTATTCTCTATCTTTGTGGCTCTACATAGGTTATCTCAGGGCAGCTAAGTGGTGCAGTGCCTGGCCTGGAGTCAGGAAGTTTTATCTTCCTGAATTCAAATCTGGCTTCAGACATTTCTAGCTATGTGAACCTAGGCCAGTCACTTAACACAGAATGTCTCAGTTTCTTCATCTGTAAAATGAGCTAGAGAAAGAAATAGCAAGTCTTTGCCAAGGAAATAGCAGTATCTTTGCCAAGAAAATCCCATACAGTGTCATGAAAAGTCAGACATGACTGAACAACAACAAAAGGAATTTAGTAGCTAGAAAGAGAAAGGGATGATATTTAAGGCAGATGGAACAGGAATCATTTTAAACAGAACATTTATTTCACCAGTAAGCTGAAGAGCAAAGGATTGATAACTGTTCTGCTTTACTATAGCACAATGAGGTTGTTCATTTTGTAAGTGGACTACCTATACAGATGGAGACACACCTGAAGCTCAGAGGCTGAAGAAACCATTAAAATGTCCCATTTAAGAGATTATAGAAAGGACGCAGGTAGCCCTAGAGAAATGTGTGTCTCATAAGGTTGCTGCAGCTATTTTAGTTAGAACTGTAGATAAATCAGCTCCAGCTCAGTACATCCCATATATACCTTCTCAGCAAGGAATGGCTTTCAACTCTGGAGCTAAGCAAACTTATTTAGATGTTGGAAATGTAGAAAGATCCAATGGAGCCTCCAAGATACACAATTAATAAGAAATACCTGGCCTTATCTTTCATGAATTGGTTGGTTAGGTATTTAGCTTCTTGTAGATCCTGATTGTCTCTCTTAGATTAGGATTAAAGATTTATCATTTAATTAATCAATAAACATTTATGAAGTGTCTGTTGAATGCCAGGTACTGTTCTAAGTGTTGGGGATACAAAATGATCATAGATTTAAAGCTGAAAGGGACTCAAGAGGTAACATTGTTTACTTTTTTTAGATTATAAAAAAAATAAGCTTGGGTCCAAATGGGTTAAGAAACTTATTCAAGTAGGGCAGCTAGGTGGTACAGTGGATAAAGCACTGGCTCTGGATTCAGGAATACTTGAGTTCAAATTCAGCCTTAGACACTTGACACTTGCTAGGTGTGTGACCCTGGGCAAGTCACTTAACCCTCATTGCCCCACAAACAAAGCAAAACAAAAAAACAAGAAACTTATTCAAGCTCACCCAGATAATAATTCTTAGAAATGAGTATAATAATCCACATGGTCTGAATCTAAATCAGAAATATTGATTTTCAGCTCAAGTGGCTGTCTCAGTAGAAGGGATAGAGTCCAGAACCTATATATCTATTCTAGAAAAACCTTGAAGTAGGCACCTGGGTTACATATTCAATAGAGGACTGGATTAGAGTCAGGAAGACCTGAGTTTCAATCTAACCTCAGACACTTAATTAGGTATATAACCCTAGTAATGTCACTTGACATTAGCCTGTCTCAGTTTCCTCATCTGTAAAATGAAGATAGCAATAACACCTACCTCACAGGATTGACATGGGAATGCAATGAGATAATATTTGTAAAGCACTTTGCAAACCTTATAGCACTATATGAATGCTAGCTACATGAATAAATGTTCTCACCTGACCAAATAATGATCAAGAAACTAATGAAAAACCATAGTCAATGAATTCTTCTACCCCAGGACGGTGTAATAGGCCAAACAGAAATTCAAGGATAATTAGAAAGGGACTCATAGACAAAGCCAGCACTAAGAAAGGATAACTTTCTGGCTTCACTGGAGATGGGTTGAAGACACGTGTAGTCTACAAGGCTCTTTGTCTGATGGCACCGTGGCCAAAATCCAGAGTTCTCAGCTCAAATAAAAATTTCTGCAAGCACCCAGAATAAAGGCATTCAAATGCCAAGGTACCACAGTCAAGATCCCATGAGACCTGGAAGTTTCTAATATCATTGAGAAGAGATCTTAGAAAAGAATATTCCAAAAGAAAAAAAAATAATCCTGTAGAGGAAAAATGGATCTCTAATGGAATAGAGGACTTCCAAGAACCTCACAATGAAAAGACCACAGCTAAGGAGAAACTTTGAATTACAAACAGAAGAAGCAAGGAGGATGTTCAAAAAGTAAATTTATTTGAACAGGAAGGAGCTGTATGATGATTTAATGCTAACATTTTAATGAGGAGAAGAAATATGTGTCCCTTTCTAACCTTAACAGTTTCAAAGAGTATTGAGGGAATTAACAAAACAGAAGTCCTAAGGGTGGATTGGTTATCTTTTAAGGTTTTGAAGAGTATAAAGAGAAGGGAAGATAAAAGAAATAGCTATTAGAGTAGAAGGGAGGAAGGAGGCGGAATTTACTATCTCAAATAATGTGGATTCATTAAGAGAATATATAAACATGGTGGAAGAGGATAGAAAACATAAGATGAACCTCACTCCTATCTGAAAGAATGGTTGGGCACACACAACTAACAGATTGGTGAATCAAACTCAACAGGAAAACAAGAGAATATTGGAAGGTAGGGAATGATATGGTATAGGATAATACTAGTGAAGAAATAGGCATAAAACTTCCTGATTCTGAAAGGTGAATTCAAAAGGGTGGGGTCAGGGAGAGGAAGATAAAAGAACTAGGATTTAAAGAGTTACTTTGATCTGTCTCTTAGATAATTTGGGAATGTAATGCAATATTATTGTACCATTAAAAATGGCAGAAAAGGTAATTTCAGAGAATCCTGGATCATATGAATATATATATATATATATATATATATATATAGTGTGTGTGTGTGTGTGTGTATGTGTGTACACACATACATACATACACATACATACAAACATCATCATCATTGCTAGCATTTATATAGGTTTTAAGGTTTGCAAAATGCCTTACATGTGTTATATCATTTGGTCCTCATAAGAAGGTGAGGCTGAGAGCTTCAGAGAGACTTAATCAAGGTTAAGAGAAAATTTCCCATGGTCAAAACACTAGTAAGAGTCTGAGATGAGATTTTTACTTGTCTTCTAGATTTCAAATCTAGCATTATTACCCACTGTACTACTTAGAACAATTTATATGAGGAGAACAACATTATAAAGAAAAACACTATTTTGTATCTGCTGCCCTGACTGGTTTCAACTCCAGGGAATGAGATGCCCCTCTCAGGATAAGCTTATCACTTTTGTTTGTTTGTTTGTTTTTTGGTGAGGCAATTGGGATTAAATGACTTGCCCAGGGCCACACAGCTAGTAAGTGTCAAGTGTCTGAGGCCAAATTTGAACTCAGGTCCTCCTGACTCCAGGGCAGGTGCTCTATCCACTGTGCCACCTAGCTGCCCCAAGTTTATCACTTTTAAACTGACCACTATGCTGCTAACTCATGTTTTGATTGACACCACCTTCCTCATCCTCCTATCTCCTCTGAATGGAGGGTAGATGGAGTACCAAATTCTTCCCAATGCCTTCCTTTATAGAGAGCAGAAACTGAACTCAACTTTGTACTTTGCATCTGCTGCCATGTCTCTTTTCAATTTCATGGAACAAGATGCCCACTGGTGTCCCATCCCAAACCCAGAAACACTGATTCCCTGCCTTTTTGTATGTGTTCCCCCTTCTCCCCTTAGATTGTAAGCTCCTTGAGGGTAGGGATGTTTTTTCTCTTTATTATTTGTAACCACAGTGTGTAAGACAGTGTCTGACACATAGTAGGTACTCAATACTCAATATTTATTGAATTATATTTGAAAAACAACTTTACAAGACTTAATTTGATCAATGCAATGACAACTGTGTCCTATGATGAATCATATTACCTAAGACCCGACAATATTAATGGACTCCAGGTATAGCAAAAGACATATTTTTAGACCTTGCCACTGTGCTTATTCATTTTATTTGACTATGCTTAATTTTTATAATCTTTTTCCTTTCAGTTTTTAATTGGGATGATGTGGGGGTGTTGAACAATAGTGATGAAAATTTTTTGAAAAGCCTAGTGAACAAGCATGATGATTTCACAAAGGCCTGGAAAGACTTATATGAACTGATATATAATGAAGTGTGTAGAACCAGGAGAATGTTGTGCATAGTGACAGCAATATTGTTCAATAAAGAACTGTGAATGATTTAACTATTCTCAGTAATACAATGATCCAACACAATCTCAAAGGACTAATGATGAAGCATACTATCTGCCTCCTAAGAAAAAACTGATCTTTATTGAATACAGACTGAAGCATGCTGTTTTTCACTTTCTTTCTTTCATTTTTTCTTTTATTTAAGTTTTCTTATACAAAATGACTAATATGGTAATGTTTTGCAAAATTGTACATGTATAACCTATATTTGATTGCTTACTGCCTTATGAAGCAGGGAGGGGAGGGAGGGAAGGAAAAATAGAATTTGGAACTCAAAAGTTTAAATAAAATGTTTATTATAAAAATGCTAGTGAAACTTTTTTTAAATGCATGGAAGAGAACAGAAGTTTAGAAGGAAGCACACATAAGCAGATCAGTTTTGAAAGTAATGTATACTTTTTAAAAATCAGGTGAAAAGAAATGGAGATTTGTGATTTCATGTGGAATTTATTTTTTGCATTTTACTATATGTATGAAAATTCTTTTTGGGGGGAGCATTTAAGTTCAGAATTATAGATAAATAAATAGATGTATATATCCATATAGAGCCATCCCTGTATTCCTATAGATATGATCTAAAAGGCCTTCACCATCTTAGTCCTCCTCCCCCTCTGAGCACTGACCTGACTTAAAACTGTCCTCCTTTAATGTTGTGAATAATCCTATATAGAATATTCCAGAGGTGGGTTAGACCAGGGCAGGGTACTTCCCCAGTTCTGTATACTATGACTCTCTATGTAGGCTAAGGTAACATTAGTTTTTTTGGCTACCATATCATGGTGTTGACTTATATTGAATTTGTGGTTTCCCAAATCTCCTAATAGAAGATTTGGATGAGACCCAAATATCCTGTTTGTTTTTGTAGACATGCCTGTGCTGAGTACATAAAGCCACAGCATACAGAGGAGAAAACTGAGGAAGAGGAAACCTGTGTTCAATCCAATAATACCAAACATTTATTAAGTACCTACTATCTACAGAGCACTGAGAAATTCTCAGTGACATGCAAAATTTAGATAAGGCATGGACTATGTCCCTTTGAAACTTATAGCATAAAGATATGACATATACCCAAATAACTACAAAGCTAGATGCATGATAAAGACACATCTATAAACAGACTCTTTTTGTGAAGTCGAAGGGGACAAAGGTTATTACCATTGGTGAGAGAAATGAAAGGCAATTTCATAACTTTGCTTTTGTAATGACCTCAGTAGAAACCTTCCCTTCTTCCTAAATATAGGAGCCCAGAGAAGTTCAGAAACTCTTGACAGGGAAACTGAGCCACAAAGAACAGCAGAATTAGCCCAAAGATCCTTTTCCCATAAGCAGGAAGCTTAAAGATCAACTATCCACCAATTCCCTAGAAATCTTTTCTCACCCTAATGATTATGAGCCAGCACCAGCCCCCAGGTCCAGCAGGTTCCTTACTCCTTTCTCCCAATGCTGAATCCTGCTAGATGCAGAGAAGAACCCTATAATCCCCAACCCAGATTTCCTAGGTGATGGATAGAATACCTCATTCCCTCTGGGGCCCTGGTAGGGCACTCCATCTAGGACACAACAGACTGCCCTGTGTCCATCCATACCTTTCATTTTTTTTCTTTCCTTAATAAAACTGGCATGCTATATTCCAATGTTCTTTCACTCTAAAAGCTTCTTTTTTCACATAGCCATCACCTTTTTTTTCAGGCCTTCACCAGTTCTTGTTTGGACTATTATTATAATAGCCTTTTGATTTTTATCACTACCTCAAGTCTCTCCCAAGTTCAAGTCATCTTCCACACTGCTACCAGCGATCTCCCTGAATTGTGGCTACCATATTTACTAGCTAATGGCTTGCATTTATATAATATTTACTACATGCCAGGCATTGTACTAAGTAAACAATCAACAATGATTATCTCATTTCATCCTCACAACAACCTTGGGAGGTACGTACTATTATTGTCACCACTTTACAGATGAGGAAACTGAGGCAAACAAAAGCTAAGTGACTTGCCCAGGGTCACACAGATTTTGTTGTTATTCATTCAGTTCAGTCATGTCCAACTCTGTGATTCCATCTGCAGTTTTCTTGGCAAAGATACTGGAGCGGTTTACTAGTTCCTTATCCAGCTCATTTTACAGATGAGGAAACTGAGGTAAACAGAGTTAAGTGAGTTGTCCAGCATCACACAGCTAGTAAGTATCTAAGGTTTGATTTGAACTTGTCACCCTACCTCCAGGTCCAACGATCTATCCACTGTAGCAGAGGACTATAGATTTAGAGCTAGAAGGCCCAAACCTTAAAGACCATCTTGTCCAACTCCCTTATTTGACAGATAAGGGGGAAAGACCCCCAAAGGTTCAATAACTAATGGAAAGGCCCACAGGTAATCAATAGCAGAGCCAGGATTTGAAACCATGTCCTCCTCTTCCAAATCAAGAGCTCCTTTCATTATGTCATAATACCCCTGGGATTAAACATAAACTCTTTCTCTTTGGCATCCAAAGCTTGTTACAAGCTTGTCTGATCCTGCCTTTCCAGTCTTTTTACATATCACTCCTCTTTTATGCCCTTTAGGATCCAACAATCCTGGCTTTTCTTACTAGCTCATGTACATAACACTCCATGACTAGAGTGTTCTTCTTCTTCAACTCTGCCTCTTCAAATTCTTACTTTCCATTAAAATTCACCTTAAGTGCCATCTTCTACATGAGTTCTTCCCTGATCTCTCCAAAAGAAATAACCCATATAGAGGGAGGGGGTGATTTTCCTCAGTCCAGTTGTCATAACCACAGAAAGTAAGGGGCAGATAACAGAACTGACAGGTGTGAATGTTAGACAAAGTACACAGAAGAATCTGTTGTCTTTTAGCCCTTTCTAAATATGAAGTTCCCCCAAATTGAATTAGAGGGGCCTAAAATTGGTCATGTACCTGGTGGCCCTTAAAATACCCTTGCATGCATGTACATGCGCGCGCGCGCACACACACACACACACACACAGACACACACACACACTCTTACACAAAGAAACCAGGTTGGCTAGCCCTGCAAGACAGTCCTAGAAGGAAACAACTTTGTAGAGGAAGATCCCAGCACCTCTATCAGAGGGTAACAAGTGAGAGAGAAGAGCTTTTTTTTTACTCCCTACCCCATCAGCCAGGGTATCTCTGCAGTTTAACTACTCACCTAGTAAGAAATACCCACATCCATCTCTAGTCAGAGCATGAGAGAGAGGGATAGAGAGATAGACACAGAAACAGAGAGAGTCCGAGAAAGACAGAGACAGAGAGATCAGTAAAGGTAGCTCTAAGGAATTTGAGAGAACCATCAAAAAATAAGAAAGTTATCCCTGGTAGTTGCTGAGCCACAAACAGGTTTAGGCCCAGAGAACTCATCTGATTGACCTGTCCAGAAGAGGTGCCCAAGGGGGAGCAGCAGGAGAACATCATGAGAAGAAAAAGACAATTCAGGTTCTTCAGCACCAGAGATGTGAGTTTCTTTGGTCAAATGTGTTCACTCTGTGTATGTTTCACTTTCTTCACTGTTGCTGTACGTGTTGTTTTTATTTTGTTTTATTTTATTCTGGGCAAAGGAAGGGGAAGGAACAATTTATAGTTAATCTCTTTACTATGCCATTTCAATAAATGTATTTCCTATGAATTACTTGTGTCTCCTGACTGACTTTTAAATTTAAGCACACTACTTGGAGCTTGTGAGCTATAATTTTAGGAGTGCAGAACCAAAGAGTACCTTAGATAAAAGGTAATTAATAATAATTAACATTTATATAGTGATTAAGGTTGGCAAAGTACATTACATATATTATATCATCTGAGCCTTCCCGCAAACTTGTGAGATAGATGCTATTATTCCCATTTCACAGGTAAGGACCCTGAGTTAGAGAAAAGTAAATGGCCAGTAAACTTGGGCAGGACTATACAGTTATTTGGTGTCTGAGGTGGGATTTGAACCAAGTTTCCCCTGATTTCAAGTACTGGGCTCTAGCCACTATCTGCCATACTGCCTTCTCCTAGAGGGACTCATGCTTTAAAATGTGAATTTCAGGTTAAGAAGGTAGTCCAACAAGTTGTGATACAACGCAGCAGCTTTGTTTATAATATATTGTGGTGCCATATTAATTTTCTTTTTCTTTTCTTTTTTTGTGGGGCAATGAGGGTTAAGTGACTTGCCCAGGGTCACACAGCTAGTAAGTTTCAAATGTCTGAGACTGGATTTGAACTCAGGTCCTCCTGAATCCAGGGCAAGTGCTCTATCCATTGTACCACCTAGCTGTCCCAGCCATATTCATTTTCAAGGACTCAGTGAAGAGATTCTCCAAGTGGGACTTTGTTCTTTGGATGCCCTGGTATGGCAGGGATCCAAAGGAGAAAAAGTTATGTATTTTGTACTTTCGTTTCAGACTGTGATTGACCAGTGATCTGCTGAATTTGTTTTATAAGCCAGACCCATTTTTTGATATAATTTTCACATGATTGAAAGCTTAGCTACTACTACATATTGTATTACTGTATCCATCATGAGTATGGAAGCTGATATGAGTATTATAGATGTTATATCTTTAAAAACTCATGCCTAACAATGTGCCTTTAGCCAATTTTGAGAGCTCATCTATATTAATCTTTTGTATGAATTCAAACAATTTGTCTGAGATCCTTATGGACTATGAGTCAATAATATAAGGTTTGTCTGATAGACAAAATCCCCCACTTAATCAAGAAATTAATCCTTTTTGGGGAGCCCCACATCTCTTTGGAGACTTTCCTGAGTATGATTTATTTAAGCTTGTCTGCCTAGCCTAGGTCTCCATTTGGAATATCCTATGTGTTATAGGGATCCCCGAAGTAGTTTCAAATGTCCTTCAATATGTATTTCAGCTCCCCAGAAGAATTTTCCCACAGGAGAATGTGATTTTTCAATTAAAGTTAAAGTAAGTACTCCTAGGAACAGGTTTCCTCCTGGAATGAGGGAACTTGACTTTCCCCCCTTTTTTCTTTTTGTTATTTTCTTTGGTTTGGATCAGACTTTCAAAATCAATAAGAAAAAGTGCAACCTCTGAGAATTGTATTCTTATGTCTATTAAATTGTATAATAATGTATTTGAGGTTGAGTGCAAATCTCCAAGTGTACAATGGATGGATGGAAAGATGTTTACTTTCTAGATTCTTTAAGCCTGGATTCAATATTTTAGTAGAAGCCATTGGAGAAGGCACTAGAAAGAAGAAGGTTCCGAATGTAGTTTGTAAATATTTTTTTACTTGTCATCTTCCTCACTAGATTGTAAGTTCCTTCAGGGCAGGGCACCCCAGTACTTTGTAGAGTGCTTGGCACATAGTAGGTACTTAATAATTGCTTATTGCCTCACTGACTGACTCTAAATCAAATGCCTTTTTATCCTACTTGGTGATGCTACATGATGCCAGAGTTTTAGGTCACCCTCCCTTGAGCTTTTCTTTCCCTATCAGGGATATTTTCTGCAACTGATGTCCCAGGAGTTGCTTAATAAACCACTTGGTTTATTATGTCACTGTAGCAGTTGAAAAGGCTGTCCAATTACCCAATTCTTTGCAAAATAGGTTTCAATGAACATATGGTTGTTGATTTCTACTTCTTATTTATGTCAAGTGGTTTTGAGGCACGCTAGGTCTTGGCCTTTTTTGGAGTCATCGTGAGTCATGCAGGGAAGGACACTATTTAGTTCTTTCTCTGGCATTTGATAATAGCAGGAGGTTTGCAGGAAGCACACATGTATTTATTTGCATGCAAGCAGTCTTCAAATTATATTAACTATCCTCATTCTTTTCAGTCAAGATTCCAATTTGCCTGAGACTTGCAAGCAATGTTTTGTGCTTAGAATTCAGCTCCATGCGTACAACTTCAAATGAGGAAAAGTCTCTGAAAAGTAGTTGTTTGTATTTTCAATTAATTCTCCATGGGCTCTCACCTACCTTGGATGAGCATTTCAAGTCTGTACAATGGGGCAACTTAAGTACCTTCTGGTAGGCCCATTTGTAGCCTGTCTCATATGTACACAGAATATACTTTGTCTAGGGCTGCCTTTACCTCTAGGATTTATTTTTGCCTGATGAAGATGGCTATGTGGGACACAATTAATCGAGCAGAACGAACAGCTAAAATATGTGATGATGAAATGAATTTCTTGAGTGAGATTTGGCTTATTGCCAAACTTTAGTGAAGAGATTTTCATTGGAGTTCAAGTAACAGGATGAATACAAGTAGTCAAAGGTTTAGCTCAATGTATTTCTAATATAGGGGTATCATCTATTTGGCAGAAACCAAGCACTTAACTAACCTTTATCAGTAGTGAGAGAGAAGAGTTAGGAAATTCATGAATGAAAAGGCTTTATTTACACAGAATTTACATGGTGTTCTATATGTTGAATTGCAAGACATTCAAAGTCCTTCACAATTTTGCCTTTAAGTACCTTTTTATGTTTGTCTCTCCTACTTCCTGAAGGTGTGAGTTCTAGTCTCAGCTCCATTGCTAACCTTTGATGGGTAATCTTGAACAAGTCACTTCCCCACAAGCCTCACTTTTCTCATTTCCAAAATAATGACAGTAACAATAGTGATAGGCAGTGGGGTGTAAGCATTCAACAAGTATTTATTTAGGGCTTACTGTATACCAAGTTCTGTGCTAAGTTCTGGAGATACAAAGAAAACCAAACGTAGTCACTCTTCTCAAGGAACTTACATTCTAATAGTGGAGATGCATCCATACATGGATATAGAAATGGATATAGATGGAAGGTAGTTTTAGTGAGGGAAAAAATATAGAGGGGCAGCTTTAGAGTGAGGAGCATTTATTTCAAGTCTTGCCTCTGACCTATTGGAGCTATGTGACCACAGGGAAGGAATGATATAGCACCTACTATGTGCCAAGTGCTTTTTACAAATATTATCTCTTTGGCCCTCACAAAAACCCAGTGAGGTATGAGGTATATTGTTATTCCACTTTACAGTTGAGGAAACTAAGGTTAAATGACTTTCACAGGGTCACACACTAGTAAGGGTTTGAGGCCAGATTTGAACTCTAATTTTCCTGACTCCAGGCCCAGTTCTTTATCTACTGTACTATTAGCTGCCTCTCAATGACCATGAATAAATTATTAAACTTCTCTGTGCCCCAAAGGAGTTCATGATCTGCATTAGTGGAGGATTATCCACACAAAGAATTATGCTCAATGATGAAATCAAAGGACAAGATCACATTTAAAAAGATAACTATAGGTAACATTCATATATCACTTTGAGTTTGGAAAAACACTTTAGATATATATTTCTGTTGATTCTCACCACAGCCTTATAATGCAATGTAGATATTATCCCAATTTCTTTTTAAATTTACATTTATTTTTCAGTTCTATATTCTCCCCCTCCTTTTGCCCTATCCCTATCCATTGAGAAAGCAAGAACTAAAGTTACCCCAATTTTTCAGCTGAGGAAATAGAAAGATGTAGTGCTTAAGTAACTTTGCCCATGATCACAAAATTATTAAGTATCAGGCAGCATTCACATCCAGGTGATCCTGAGGCCAATATTCTTTGCCCTTTTTCAAATGAAGGATGTGGATTAAATGATATCTAGAGTCCCTTATAGCTTTATGAATCTTGTATGGTCCAAAAAGCAATGGCTGTGAGATCAGAAGACATTGGGGTAAGTTCTTTCTCTTCTGCTTACAGTATACTTCCTTATGCCTCAATTTCACAATATGGACAATAAGAGAGATGGATTAGATGGCCTTTGAGGTCCCTTCTTTGTCTATGAGTTTGGTACAGTCAAAAAGACACTGACTGTGAAGTTTTAAGGGGTTTAAATGTCTTCTGCTACCTACTGGCTGGGTAAGTCACAACCTCCATGGGACTTAGTTTTCTCATCTGGAAAATGGTGGGGTTGGACCAATGGTCTCTGGGGTATTTTCCATTCTAAATCTATTATCCTATGGTCCTGTGAGTTCAATTCCCCTCTGCTTCAGCTGGACAATAGGAATTCCTTGGGTTTCCTCACTTTGCCTTTTTTCCCCCTTATACAAACCACCCAGAATGTCCTCTGCTCTCCTTTTCAACTATCAAAATCTTACCTTTATGAAACTTTCTCTGATGGAAGTGAACTAACAACCTTCCTGAGCTATCACCAGGCCTACTGCCTGTACCAATCAGACACACCTGCTTATACATACATCACCTTTTATTAATAGCTAACTTTCCATAGGCATGTGTTCTATTTACCCATCAAGATTATACATCCAGTTCCTTGTCTCTTTAAGGTCAGGATGGATCTCCTTTATAGCCCCTCCTCATGGGTTAACACAGTGTCATGCCTAGTAGATCCTTAGCAAATGGCTGTTGCCTTGATTTGTTTATTTTACTTACAGCTATCCACACACAAAAGTATTGACTGAGATTCCTACTGTGAATATCATTGAGCCATAGAGTTGGACAGACCATACCGATCATCTATTTCATCTTACAAATGAGGAGATTATGTGAAGGGTTTTGTGAGGAATATGAATGAGGTAGCTGTGGTGGTGGGGACTTGTCTAAAGCTATACAGCTACTAAATATCAACTTTGAACGCAGGTCTGATATCTCCCAGCCTAGCACTCTTCACTAAAGGAGCTCCTTGTTGGTCTTGTTAGGGCATTGATATCCTCAGTGGAAGCTGTGGCATGATCCCAAGGGGAAGGAGGAGCATCGGAAGAGAGGTCACATCCAGCCTTTCTTGCAAGGGCTAGTCATGGAGCTTCTCCAACATAACCATACCTCCTCTCCATCCATTATCCTCTAACATTCTTACTCCATCCTCTTCCTTGGCTATGCAAATACCTATCCTCCCCACTTCTGAGCTGCCTCATTGCAATTATATTCTGGCAACCCAGATCAGCAGCTGAAATAGGTGTCACTGGGGAAATTTCCCCCTCCCCAGCATACCCAGGCACCATTCCCTCAAATCATCTTGTGGCTTTAGGAAGGGCAATTTTTTTCTACCATTGTCAAATAAAAAGTATCCACCAAAATATTTATTTCATCCTTATTTTATTCCTTTACATATTTATTTTATGTATGTTTCTACAACATATATATTAGTGGAATGGTATATACATATGTAATACATATACATACACATATGCACATGCACACACACCTATATATATATATATGCACACACACAAATATTGGGTTATATTCTCAAAATTATTTGCTGATATATGTGCATTGTTTAAAAAAAAGCTTGGGGACCACAGTGTTACAGTTAGAGTGAGCAAGACTAGACCCCAGCTTCCCAGTACTTTTTATACTACCCCACCTTACACAAAGTGTTGCCTAGTTCTTCTCTAAATAGTATATTGTCCTAGAATGGTATTGGAAAAGTATTATCCACTTTCCAGTAAGTTACTGGACTAATAGCACTATGCTAGGCACTTGGGGATAAAGACAAAAATGAGAGTCCTCTAGTATCTCTCCCAAATGGAGTCACGAAGAGCTGGACACAACTTGAACAAAGCTTGAAGACAATAACATGTATTGTTGCTATTACTGATAATATATTATCACACATAGTTCATATTACTAATTGCTTTAAGAATCAAGTAGTGTGCCATAGAGGGAAAAGTGCTGGATTCAGAGGCAGGGGACCTGGGTTCAAATCTCATCTCTGATATTTGATCCCTGTATGACCTTGGGCAGCTCATTTAACTTCCATGACCCTTAGTTTCCTCATCTGTAAAATGAAGAACTTAGACTCAATCATCTCTGAGGTCCTTTCCAACTCTGTATCTATGATCATTTGGTCAATCAACAAGTAATTATTAAGTACCTACTATGTGCCAGGTGCTGTGGAAGGCATTGGTGATTCAGAAACAAAAAAAGAAAGTCCCTACCCTCCATGAATATGTTTATCAGAGGGAATAGCATGTACACATATAAGTGTAAGCAAACTATATACAAAGTAGATAAAAAAAGAATTTGGGGGCAAGATAGACAAGGTGTCATGAAGGAATTAATGTAGGAAGAAAGAGACAAGGAATTCTAGAAGACTAAAGTAAAAAAGGAGTGCATTAACAGTTTGGGGGGATGGCTGAGCAAAGGCACTAAGAAATGAGATGGACTGTGTATGTGAGGAACAGAAAGCCAGTTGTATTGGATACTTGTGTGCATGAAAATGAACAATATATAATGAGTCTTTAAAGGCAGACTGAAATCAAATGCTGAAAGACTTGAAACACTAAATGGAGGTTATTATCTTTTTTTTTTTTTCAGAGCAATAAGGGTTAAG
This sequence comes from Dromiciops gliroides, assembly GCF_019393635.1. NCBI lineage: Eukaryota > Metazoa > Chordata > Mammalia > Microbiotheria > Microbiotheriidae > Dromiciops > Dromiciops gliroides. The sequence continues at coordinate 106,626,615 of NC_057861.1, forward strand.
TGACTTGCCCAGGGTCACACAGCTAGTAAGTGTTAAGTGTCTGAGGCCGGATTTGAACTCAGGTACTCCTGACTCCAGGGCCGGTGCTCTATCCACTGCGCCACCTAGCTTCCCCTTAGAGTTTTTTCCGATGTCCATGTATAGGTGATGATGATATGAAATAGGTGGTGGCTGCTATATGAATGTACAGAAAGTGACAGCCTTAAACGATATTGTGGCAGGAGGGAGAATTTCATACTGGAAGGGAGTGAGGCAAAGAAACTTCTCCTCCTTCTGCCCTTATATCCTACTGAGAGTCCAGATGTCATGTCAGGGAGGTGGTGGAAGGGAGCATGAAATCCATTAATCTATTCATCTCCCTCATAACTTAGCCAATTTGTACCAATCTTTCTTGGGATTTTTTTTTTTTTGGTGAGGCAATTGGGGTTAAGTGACTTGCCCAAGGTCACACAGCTAGTAAGTGTTAAGTGTCTGAGACTGGATTTGAACTCAGGTCCTCCTGAATCTAGGGCCGGTGCTCTATCCACTGTGCCACCTAGCTGCCCCCCTCTTGGGATTTTCAAAAGCCACTGTGACTCTAAAAGTAAATTTTTCTTTCCAAGTAGGTCCCGGCAATTGGCAAACAAATGCCATTTTTGGGGGGTGGGTATTTGATTATTAATCATTTTGCTGGGAGATAAATTCTGGGTCAGTCCCTTCTCCTTAGGAGTAACACCTCTTTTTTTTTCTTTTGGGTAATATAAGGTCTGTGCTTGTAATAATTCTATTATGATTATTCAATAACTTTATCAACAAAGGAAAATGTCAGTCAAACCAATTCTATTCCTTACCACCTGCCTGTCCTTGTTACTGAAATCCTTTCAATCCATAGTCTTGGTTCCACTGACACATGAAGGGGTGAGCTAGCTAGCATGGAGAGCTGCTGGGTTGATTGATGGAGTGTTTATGTGAGAAAACTATAGTGACATTAGAGTGAGGGTGATGAGGCCAGTCTGCCCCATGGATAAAGAAGAGACTGAGGAAAGCCGCCCCCCCCTCCCAACCAAGGAAATGGAGGACAATAGATAAAAACTGGCTCCCCCTAAAGCAAGAACATTTCATTCACAGCTTCCCATTAATTTGAAACAATATGATTTCTGCTGACAGAACATACTTGCTGCAAAAACAAAATACTCCCAGGTGGCTTCTGTTCTAGTATAATATTGGTGTCCAAAGGGCATTTTATCTTTCTCTCCCCTTAGCCTTTTCAGATTTATAATCACATGGCAAATGGCACAGGGCAAAGTTGGGAGGCTTGATTCCATTTCCAGTGAAGCTTCTCTTTGGAAAGTTAAGAAAGATTTTCTGGATCCATCCCAGTCTCGTAGCCTGAAAAAGGGCCATTTCCCACTAATGGTAGTTGGCATTTATATGGGGCTTTGAGATTGGTAAAGTCCTTTAAAAATTCTGTCTCATTTGATTTCCATAACAACTTTGTGAATTAAGTACTGAAAATATTTTACCCCTATTTTACATATGAAGATTCTTATCTCTACTCCCACTCACCCTAGGCTTATCTCCCATTTGCACTCCATACATATATGTAATTATTTGCATTTAGAACGTAAGCTCCTTGTGGGCAGAGGCTACATTTTGTTGTTGTTGTTGTTGTTTGTCGTTGTTTGCCTCTCTTTGTATCCCCATTGCTTAGCACAATGCCTGGCACTGATTCCTATTGGTGAGTTGAGTCCTCAGAGCCTGGCCACATTTCTCCCCCAACGGGATTGCTCTTCTATTCAGGGTTGATTCTCCAATGCAATTAGCTTGATCTCCCATTCTCTTAGGTTCTTCCCTCCACCAAATTATCAGTTGAGAACCATTTGGTAAGCCAGCCTTAGGTAGTTTTTAGGAAGAAGTATTTATTAAGGCGATTAAACTAAGACTATTTGGCACAATACAATCTCCCCCCTCAAAAAAAAAAAAAAAAACAACCAACGGTCTGTGACACATTCTGCCATAAATACACACAAAGTAGGCTTGAGCTAGAGATCACATGTGCAGAAAGGTAATTCACAGTTCTTGCTTCCTGGAAGTCCTCTTTTCCTGGCTCATGGGGTACTCAAGGATTTTCTCCTTAAGTGAATCTACTTTCACCTACTCTTTGTTACTGATTCAAACACACTATCAGCAGTGATTGAGGGAGTCAGCCAGAGCATCAGTGGGAAGATGGGAGGATCCAACATCCTTTAGGTCCTGTGAAATTAGAAAGATCTTCCTCTAGTCAAAGTAAGGTAGGGAGGAGACCTCAGCCAAAGACAGAGCTAAGACCTTCCAACCCCCCAGATAATTCCTCCTCAGTGGGGTTAGCTTAATGTCATGTTGCTCCAAACTTTTGATAGAATACAGTCCTAACTAGCCTGATAGATGAACTCTGAGCAGTAGTTAAGTTTCCTTGACCTTTCTGACCATGATTCCCATTCAAAGTCCCTCTATTTCAAAGGGCTTTTAACTCTTGGTCTAAAAGCCCAAGATTTCATCTAATTAATGCATGAAGAATAAAAAATGGTAGAGTCATTTCATCCTCTCTCTTATACTTAAATGAAGAAACTGAAGCATAGACTGGTTAAGAGACTTACCTAGAGTCATACAGCTAGTAAGTATTTGAAACTGCATTTGAACTCAGGTCTGCTTGACTCCAAGTCCACTGGGCTTTCTATCTGCCTAAGATAAAGTGAGTATGTGACTAAATGTAAAGATAACTGACAGATTCTCCCTGGAAAGGCAAACAAAGGATTTGGCAGAATTGCTTCTATCATGTCCATTGACGAAAAGAAACAGTAGTCCTTGAAAATATTTCATCATCTATTATTGAGGTACTCCTGAGAAGTATTTATTTGCAAAAGACCACCATGAAATAATGACAGCTTATGCACCATTATCTGCTGAACAAGATGAGGTGAGAAATTTATGAATAACTCAATAAGAGTTAAATTAGCATACATTTTACAGTTTGATTACTTTAACACAGAGGTGGGCACTGGGAAGTGTGGATCCTGTGTGCAAGATATTTGAGAGATCATGGACATGTCATACAAGATGTGAGGACCATAGATGGGTTGCAATCTACAACATTAGGATTTCCCACACTATGAGATTGAAGATCTATATAAGTATTAAAATACAATGTCTATGATTAGGTTAAGGTGACACTACTTGACACATGAAACCTGATTATAACCTTTTGGTTTAGCTGGACTTCCCATAGGTGTGTTGAGCTAAATCAAATATTATAACATATTTGCAGTAAATTATGATTTTTAAAATAAAAGAACCTTTATTAAATATCTGGCAAAACATTAATAATATTAGCATAAGTGTCACACTTAAATAGGGCATACCATTTAAGATAATTTTTTCTTAAACTCCTAGATACGTTATTTACCTTTCTTGCTAATCTTCAGCTTCTTTCTTTTTAGGTAATCCTTTAATACATGGATAAAGCTCTTTTTTAAAAACCTCAGCTTAAACTCTCTATTGTATCTGGAACTTGATAGGACTTATCTGTTTTACAAAGAGAAAGAAAACATAGCCAACACATTATGCTTCTGGTTTTCATGAGACATCTTAACTATTTTTGAAGACCTGGATTTCAGGCTAGAGTATGTGGTTAAATATATGGATAACCTAGGGCAATTCATTTCACATTTCTATACCTCACCTTCCTCTGATATAAAATGAAGGTGGGAAATTATATAATTTCAAAGACCCTTTTCATTTTGTGATTCTATTTTCCCAGTCTCTAGTCCCTTTGACAGCTAGTTTTTAAGTCTTCCCATTAAAAAAAATTTTTTTGAGAAGTTCCTCTGCCTCTCTGATCAATAGCTCAATATCCTTATCATCTTATTCTAAGCCAAAGGATTAGTCTGCCTGAATATAGCCTGTCACCTGAAAGACTTTAATCTTTTGGAGGGATTCTATCCCTTTTTTATAGAATATGGCATTTAAAAATTTATTTAAACACTGATTCCACAAACATTGATTGAGAACCTACTATGTGCAAGGCAGAGTGCTTAGTGGCATGGGGAGATACATAAATCAATAATAATGACTCATGTCTGTATTTTTACTTTAAGTTGACCAAAGAACCACCCTTACAACAACCTCCTAAAGAAGGTAGTGTATTATTATCCCCATTTTATAGGAGAGTTAACTGAGGTCTAGGGAGGTTAAGAGACTTACCAGAAGTAACATAACTGAAAAGTAGTGGAGTTTGGAATTAAACTCTGGACCTGCTGATTCCAAGTTTCATTTTCTTTCTACTGTATTGATTCTGACTTGGAGCTTAAAATCTTGTAGGGGAAATAAACTATATAAAAGAATAATTATAATACAAGGTAGGATGAATATGTCAATAAAAAGAAGTAAAAGAAGGCTATATGGTGATTCAGAGGAGGGAGAGATGACTTCATCTGGGCTGGGAAGGGGGACTACTGTCTAGAATCTCAAAATTGGAAGGAACTTCTCCCTCTGTTCCCTGGGGATCATGGAGGAAATGGGATTCCAAGTGGACCTTAAAAGAAAGATTAAAGGTCAAGAAGTAGAAAATGGGGCAGGTGCAAAAAGAATTCCAAGACTAGAAGCATGGTAGTGCCTACCCCTCAGTCTTCTTACAGATTATTTCCCTTCCTACACTGTACAATCCAGCAATACCAGCCAATTTGATGTTCTTTGTACTTTTTTTTTTGGTGGGGCAATGAGGGTTAAGTAACCTGAGCAAGGTCACACAGTTAGTAAGGGCAAGTATCTGAGGCTGGATTTGACCTCAGGTCCTCCTGAGTCCAGGGCCAGTGCTTTATCCACTGTCCCACCTAGCTGCCCCTTCTTTGTACTTTAAATTGGCTGTCTCCATGTCTGAAATGTTCTCTCTCCTCATCTCTATATCTTGAAATCCTGGGTTTCCTTCAAGGGTTGATTGAAGTGTTATCTTTTTTTGGGGGGGGGGAGCAGGGCAATGAGGGTTAAGTGACTTGCCCAGGGTCACACAGCTAGTAAGTGTCACGTGTCTGAGGCTGGATTTGAACTTAGAATGAAATACAAGAATCTTGTTCCAGGAGCATTTCCAAGTTTTGTTGGCAGTAAAAAGGGTAGACAGTCTCACGAGAGTGGTTACTGTCCTGTGATTTATGACCCATGGCATCAGCCACAGGTTCATTTGGTTCAAAGAAATAGAGGTGACAGGATATCACAGAATGTTAGAGTTGAAAGGGAACTTGGAGATCCTCCTGTTCATCCCTCTCCTATTTCAGGTGAGGAAACAGAGTTAGTCTATCAAGGTCACATAGCAAGGGGATAATCCTAGCTGACAACCCTATCACAATTTTAGGTACATGCCTTATCTCATTTGATCCTTGTGACAAATCTATGAAGTAGATGCTATTATTGTTATGATGATGATAGTGGTGGTGGTGATGACGATGTCCACTTTATAGATGAGAAAGTTGAGGCTGGAAGAAATTAAGTGACTTGCTCCAGGTCATTCAGCCAGTAAATGAAAGGTGTAAGATTTAAACTCTGTCCCCTATCTCCCTAACTCTAAATCCAATGCTCATTCCACTGTCTCTAGCTGCCTCTCAAGGTAGAGACAGATTCTGAGCCTTGGGAGAAGTGCTTTGAGTTCAGCTGTGGCTGTAGTCATATCTCATCTGCTCCATGCGCCTCATGAATTAGAACTCTCTTCTGATTTAGCTGTTCTCAGCAATACAATCATCCAAGACAACCCCAAAGCACTAATGATGGAGCACACTGTCCACCTCCAGAGGCAGAACTGATACTGTCTAAATACAGACTGAATCATACTATTTTAAAATTTCTTTCTTTCATTCTTTTTTTATTTGAATCTTCTTGTACAAAATAACTAATATAGAAATGTTTTACATGATTGCACATGTAGGACCCAGATTGCTTGCCATCTCAGGGAGTGGGGAAGGGAAGGAGGGAGGAAAGGATAGGATTTGGAACTCAAAACAAAAAAAAGTTTAAAAATGTTTTAACAAGTAATTGGAGAAAATAACATTATATCTATACATTATCTATCTATCTATATTTAAAAATAACAACTCCTTCCTGCTTTGTATCCTGGCTTCATCTACATTTTGCAGGGTAGGGATGGGAATGCCTTTAGGAAGGGAATGGCAATATCTCTTCTTTAAGAAGAATGCAACCTGGGAGCATACAGATGTAACTAGCTATGAAGCATAAGCCCAACTGCCTCCCCAGGATGCTCTAGAAATAAGTGACAGAATCTGTAACAATGCTAGGAGAGTCCTGGGTGAAAGATACTGAGCACTCATGAGATACGGGAGACTTCATAGTGAGATATGGTGATTTTTAGAAGTAGGGAAAAGGGGGCAGCTAGGTGGTGCAGTGTATAGAGCACTGGCCCTGGATTTAGGAGAACCTGAGTTCAAATCCAGCCTGAGACACTTGACACTTAGTAGCTGTGTGACACTGGGCAAGTCACTTAACCCTCATAGCCCTGCAAAAAAAAAAAAAGTCAAGGAAAGTTAGGAGCTGCGATGATCCTTCACAATATGATGCCAACCCACCCTTCTAGCCTCATTTCATATTAGGTAGAATTTATAAACAATTTTAAGGTTTGCCAATTACTTTATATATGTTATCACATTTGACTACCACAACAAACTTGTGAGATAGATGCTATTATCCCCATTTTACAGATGAGCAAAGTGATGTTAGTAAATGACCGAGAAAGGATTTGTACTCAGGTCTTTCTGATTTCAAGCCACTATGGCACCTAGTTTTTTCATATTATTGTTCTCCATGCACTTCACCCAAACTCTTTCACTCAGGACTCTCCTGGTATTTTCCCTAATGCTGTCATATATCCAGTTGGTCTACTTTTTGTCCCCAATTCACTGTAGAAAGATCTACCTCAGTTTCTTTATTTATTCCCTTCCCCAAGCCTAGCATATTTTCCTTCCCTGTCTTTACCTTTTGTGTTCTTATTCATCCTCTGATGACCAACTTAAATGACATTTCACCTGGAAGCAATCCCTGATCTTCCTCAGAACTCAAAACAATCAATCAGCAAGTATTTATTAAGTGCTTACTGTATTCTAGTCATTGTGCTAGTCACTGGAGATAAAAAAGATCAAATAGTCCCTGCCCTCTCTTCTCTTCAGGGAATACAACATATGTATAGATTCAGTACAAATCCATCTTTCTAGAAAAGAACATCTGAGGAATATACAAAATAAATGCATAGTAATTTGGGGAATTGGATTACTAATAACTGGGTGAATAAGTCAAGGCCTCTTGAAGGAAGTGGCACCTGAGCTCAGCCTTAAAGGGAATCAGGAGTTCCAAGAGGTGGAAATGAGGAAGGAGAGAACTGCAGGTATGGGAACTGGCCTGTATAAAAGCATACAGGTGAGTATTAGAACGTTGTAAATAGAGAACAGTTAAGTAGGCCAGTGTGGCTAAAGAGCCAAGTGTATGAGCTGGAGGAATCAGTAATAAACCTGGGAAGATAGTCCAGAGAGATGTTTTGAAAGGCTTTAAATGCCAAATAGAAATTCATGTTATTTCTGGTGTTAATAGCCTTACTAAAATATAGGGAAGACTCTTCACCCAAGACTTCCTATTATCACTGGATCATGGGTCATGAGTAAATAGATAAAAGTTGCTAGTCTTCATTCTTTTGGTCCCCCACTTCCTGTTTATATATTTATTTTAGACTGCTCCTACTGTAGGGGCAGAGTCAGAAACCCCTGTATTCAAGTGCATATGAAATTGCTCTCCCTACCACACACACTCTTATTCAAAAGAAGATATGTATACACACACACACACACATACACATACATACATATATAAGTATATATATGTGGTTTTATATATATATGAAATCCTTAATTTGGAATTTCCCTTCAATATGCAATGTGGTATGGCAGAAAGAGCTCAGGAATAAGTCACAAAATTTCACAGTAAGCAATAGTATTTAAAGGGAGACAGATTTTAGCTTTGCATAAGGAAGAAACTTCTTAAAAATTAGAATCACACCCAGAGTGAAATAGGCTGTTTGGGGAGGAAGTGTGCTTTCCATTAATGGTGGATGTCAAGTGGAGATAAGCAAATCCCACCCTTAGCATATCCATTAGTTCTGTCTGGGAACAGAGTATGCTGCCAAGGCTAATAGTTGGAATAACAATAGTTCCCATTTTATTAACATGAAGTTTTACAGAGCTCTCTCCTTCCAACAACCCTTAGTGGTGGATTAGGAGAAGCATAAAAGCAAAGACAACTAGATAGTGTTTGACCATTGCTAAGCAACTAGTAGGGAAGTGAACCTTGTGGGGAAAATAAAGGAAAGGTTTGTGGTTAATCCTGAGTCTTTCATCCAAAGACAAAGGAAACAGCTTTGAAGGGAGAAGGTTGACCACTAATGTATAATAGTAATCTCTAAGCCTGTTGTAGTATATAAGTACATCTATCTATAAAGGGAGGGGATGTGTTTAGGGTTACCTGTTTGGGTTTGGGCTGGAGGAAATCTAGAATCAGGCAGCTAGGTGGCACAATGACTTAGAGTCACGAAAATCTGAGTTCAAATCCCACCATACATGCTAATCATCCTGTGTGATGAGTGGTAAGCCACACAGCCTTTCTAATCTGTAAAATGGTGATAATCATAAGACCTATCTCACAGGTTTGTTGTGTCAAATGAGAAAACATGTGAAGTGCTTTGTATACTTTAAAGTCCTATATAAATGATACTTATTGTTATTTATGATGTTAACAAAAGACCTGAGGGTGGTTGAAAGATGGATGCCCTGGGTGAAATGATGCCCATGGGAGTCATGAAGATGGAGGTTTGGATAACTTATATAATAGTTTGCTTTATTCTTGAACAATATGCTTCTGCTATGAGTTAACTGGGATAATGGAGATCCTCCATTGACAATGGTAGTGATGGTGGTGGTGGTGGGAGTGACCAGGATGTTCTGAGCCCATAATGAGTCAAGTCTGATAGCATTTTAATTTGGTTGGGCAGTCAGAGTATTGTGGGCTGCACTATGACTTGTGGACCACGTGTTTGAAAACTCTAGTTTGAACCACATATTTGGAACTTAATTTACTTCCTTGTGACAACTCTTGCATTATGATTTTAAAATATTTTATTTTTTCCTAATTATATGTGAAAACAATTTTTTCCTTTTTTTTTTTTGCAGGGCAATGAGGGTTAAGTGACTTGCCCAGAGTCACATAGCTAGTAAGTTTCAAGTGTCTGAATCTGGATTTGAACTCAGGTCCTCCTGAATACAGGGCCAGTGCTTTATCCACTGCACCACCTAGCTGCCCCCAAAAACAATTTTTAACATTCATTTAGCATTCATATTCTCTCCATCCCTCGCTTCCCCCTCCTTGACATGGTAAACAATTTGATATAGATAATAGATACATGAGCAATCATCTTGCATTATAATTTAACCATTCGTATTCGTTATTCTTGATTTTCTCAACTATACTGTTAAGTTCTTCAAGGACCCGAACTGTGTTTTTTACTTAATCATGTTTCTATTCGACTGCTAGGTGGTGCAGTAGACAGAGTGCCAGACCTGGAGTCAGGAAGACCCATCTTCCTGAGTTCAAATCTGGCCTCAGACGCTAGCAGCAATGGGCAAATCATTTAACCCTGTTTGCCTCAGTTTCTTATCTGTAAAATGAGCTGGACAAGAAAATGCAAATCACTCCAGTATCTTTGCCAAGAAAACCCCCAAAAGGGGTCATGAAAGAGATGGACTTGGGGCAGCTAGGTGGCGCAGTGGATAGAGCACCGGCCCTGGAGTCAGGAGTACCTGAGTTCAAATCCGGCCTCAGACACTTAACACTTACTAGCTGTGTGACCCTGGGCAAGTCACTTAACCCCAATTGCCTCACTAAAAAAAAAAAAAAAAAGAAAGAGATGGACTTGAATGAAACAACTGAACAACAATGTTTCCATTACAACTCAATCCACTTGATGACCAAGAAACACTTATTAAGCACTCACTATTTGTTACTGATAATAAGATGAAAGACCACACAGTCCCTAACATCAAGGAGTTTACAATCTATTAGGTGGAATTGGAAGAATATACCAAAAAAGTACAATGCAAAGTAGAATGTGATGCTGAGTGGGAGTGAGTTTACAAAGTAACCAAAATGCTATAGAAAATCTGGATGCTTACACTTTATATTGTAAGCACTTAATACATTTTGTTTGGGTTTTTCTTTTTGCTTTGGTCTAGGAATAGTAGTAGTAGTAGTAGTAGTAGTAGTAGTAGTAGTAGTAGTAGTAGTAGTAGTAGTAGTAGTAGTAGTAGTAGTAGTTAGTAGTAGTAGTAGGCCTCCACCAGTCTCGGATGACCATGGATCAGCACCTTGAAGAGTCACAGGCCACAGTGTGGCTGTGTAGTCCGATACGGGAGCTGCAGCTCCTGAGTGACTTATGACTGGTAACTGCCACATCCCGAGTTGTATCTACCCCATGAGGAGTAGCTGGGATGTCCTCTCCAGGGCTCTGGCCTGGGCGGATCAATATGGAAAACAAGCTGTTGCCCATGCAGCAGGTTTTCCCTCCCTGAGACATTGGTGGAACCAAAGGAGAGGCAGAGCCAGTACAGTTTGACACAAGTGCTGCCACAGGAGTGGCCAGAGGGATATAATGTCCAACATCCAACTACCTAAGGCACTCCGACTCCTGATTTTTCCTCGGGGTTAACTCCCGAAGCCTTTCCCAAATATGGGTATAGCTGCAAGGCAGCGGAGGTTTAAAATCAGGGTTTTCCTAGGAATAACATAAAGCAAGTCCAGGGAGGAGTATTCAGGCACAACTTCTGGACACGTTTACAGAATTTTTGTGTGACTTGACAATATCAAGCCACACAAGGGCATGCTGGATGGCTGCTTTGCATGTCCCTGTTGATGTTAAGCATCTGTTCTGTCTCTCCTGTGGTGAGTGTCAGGTGACTACTTATGATCTAGGAAAGTTTCTGATCCAATGATAACATCTTTTTCTAGATGCTATGTATTTAGTAGATAGCCAAAAATGTTAACAAGGAAGTTGGTAGCTTCCATGAAGTCTTTATCGAGTACCAGAACAGAGGGCTCCGTGCAAGGTTGACTGCATTTGTGAGAAGAGAAAATAGATATGAACCTACCACAATAGTAATGGCTCAAAACATGATGTGAATCTCTTTATAAACAAGGAAATATTTCTTAGATCAAAAGAGCTCTCATTCATTTGGCACTTTACAAAAGCACTTTCCCAACAACCCCCTGAGGTTCAAGTATGTTTATTGCCATTTCTCAGATCAGGAAGCTGAGGCTAAAATGATTTGTTCTGAGTTAAACAAGCTAGCAAGTTTCAGAACTATTCCATTAATGTTATTTCTAAGACATGATGTGAACAGACGCAAACAAAATATTCCAGATTTTGTCAAGAGCAAAGTACAGCATCACTTCAGTCATGGATACTATGTGTCTTTTAATGCAACCAAATATAACTATTTTTGGTTTAACTAACATTCACATTCCCTTCCCTTTCTTCCTTTAGAAAAAGATACCTCAACGGCCTTTTCTTTTTAGCGACCTTATCCCTTTTTGCTTTTGACCTTCCTTCTCTCACACCCAGATTTTTCTTAGGTGAACTGAAAGTCAAGGATCATAGGGATGAATCAGTCAAGAGTTGAAAGGGACCTCAAAGGCCATCTACTCTAAATTCTTCCTTTGACAGATGTGAAAACTTAGGAGGGTCACACAGGGAGTAAGCATCAATCATGCCTTCCCCATTATGAAGCTGATTTGTTGAACCTAAAGATTTTCATTTATAAGATAATAATTGTAAAAGCACTTAGCACAATACCTGGCACATCACTATATAAATGTTACCAAATAATAATAATTACAATGATAATTGTTGCTTTGGTCTAGGAATTACATTAAAATGAAAAATGATTAAAATGATAATACTATTATTATTCCTATTACATTTTTACCTTGTTAGATTTGGCACAATACTATAATTATAATTTGATTTGGTATTCCAGATCTTTTGGATTTCATCATACAGTGCTTTAGCTCTCTCTCCTAGATTTGTGTAATCTGAAAAATGATAAGCATTCCTTAGTCCAAGTCATAGAGAAATATGTTAAATATCAGTGAACTCAACATTTGGGGCACCCAACTAGAGATTTTTTTTTTTTTGGTGAGGCAATTGGGGTTAAGTGGCTTGCCCAGGGTCACACAGCTAGTAAGTGTCAAGTGTCTGAGGCCGGATTTGAACTCAGGTCCTCCTGAATCCAAGGTTGGTGCTCTATTCACTGTGCCACCTAGCTGCCCCTAGAGATCTTACAAACTGACCTCAAAGGAATAACAACTATGCTTTGGATCAGAATCTACTTAACCAGACCACTAGCCAGCACACCTCTCTCCATCTTGTCAACGAGAAAAACATACGTATTGACAAATGTGGGGCTAACAACTAGGTTAATTATGCATTCATAATTCTTCTTGTCTATCAGTTTAATAATTCTATAAGAAGTTAATAAAATTAGTCTTGAATTTCCTATTTTTTGATGATTCCTTGCAGATTCTCTGTGATCACTGATTCCTTACTAGATTTAATTTGTCTTACTAATACACTCTAGATTTTTCTAGGAATTAAAGTCAAGCTCACTCGCCTATGGTTTATCAGGCTCTACTTTCCTCTCTGTTTCTTCACTGGGATAATATATGCCTTTCTCTGGCCCAATGCCATCCCCCTGGGAGATATGTGTATGTGTATGTGTATGTGTATGTGTATGTGAATATGCATGTCTATGCATATGTGTGTGCATAAATGTAAAAGATGTTCCATATATGTATCTACTCTTACCACTAATAGTGTGTTTGTGGGAGAATGTCCCTAAGGTTTTTTGAGGGAATGTTCCATTGCTACTTTTTTTACTATGATATTTCATTAAATGTCCTTGCTTTGAATTAGTCATGTCCTCTGGCTAAGTACACTAGTGGAGATCCATGTTGAATATGCACACAGAGAATCTTTAACCTGTATGATTCTTGATTGGGGGACTGACTAAGTGAGTTGGGGCAGGGGGATGGGATATGCCTCCGAGTGTTACACTAAGACGGTTGATGAATTTCTTCTCCAGCCACATTAGTCTCTGGACAAGACCCTTCCCCTTTCTCCCTTTTACTCTTAGGAACTATTACTTGTTGGAATATTAGAATTTCAGTCTTAGGAGCTTCCCAGATCTCTTAGACTGATTTCCCCTTTTAAGTCACGATAGCTCTTCAAATATTTAAAGGTAATTTTCATGTGACTGCTATGTTCTCTCTTTTACAGGCTACATATCATTAGTTCTTTCAACTTTTTCTCATATGGCATACCTTCCAGTCTTCTCATAAATCTTGTTGTTCTCTGACTATCCTCAAGGGAGAAGCAGTAGAGGCTCAAATACAGTATAATGTTTCCTTGGACTATTGCACCACTCCAATCACAGGGTAGAGTCTCTGAAGGATTGTTGCCCCAGGTTTAGTGTACTATATAATATTGGTGATCATATCATATCATACCATACCATATCATATCATATCATATCATACCATACCATATCATATCATATCATACAATACCATACCATGCCATATCATACCAAATATCATGCCATATCATATCATGTCATACCATCACATCATGTCACAAAACAACATATAACATAACATATAATTAATATAATATAACTAATATAAAATGCAATAGGAACAATTGTTCCTAATTCCATAAACCATGTAACTTTTCAATGAGTTTACCATTTAATAGAGGCAAAGGTGCGCTGGAACCAGCTTTAAATAATTTGTGGAGGTTGATTGTTCCTTTTTTAGTGTGAGCATTTACAACTCAGAAACAGGCAGATGCTACAAATTAAGACATTTTATTTTGTTTTCTTGATTGTCTAGGCTTAAGAAAGTGACGGAGAAGATGTTAATAATGTACATTTAACTTAAAAGTATGTCGTGTATAAATTTTCTCCCAGACAGCCAATTGTTAAATATTTACTAGCATGCTGCTGGCCAGTAGACATCATTAGCTTAGTGTAAAAACATTTACTTGAGTGGCATAATAAAATTATTTATATTAGAGTATTCCTCTTAAAATCACGGGTACATTCTCCCACAAATACATACACCCTTAATGGATGGAGTTAGCAAGTATGTGCATATGAGGGCCCTCCACATAGGGAATACAAGTGGATGGATAGGTTGCATTTCCAATGCTACAGGGCCTCTGTTATGTTATCATCTTGTATTGCATTACTACTCACTGGGTAAAAGATAAGATGATGGTGGGGAGGATGAATGAGAGTATATTTTTATTATTTCCCTAGGTTTGCTCTCTGCCAGGTATGGTGTCTTTCTACTTTATACTGCTGCTTAGCATAATGCCTGGCACATAGTAGGTGGCTGATAAATGTTTATTGATTTATTGCTTGATTGGCTGTACTGTCCACCCCTGAAATCCAGGGCCAAGTCAGTGCCAGGCTCTTTTAGGAAGAACTGGAAACTTTATCCTGGGACTGGCAGGAAAGTTCCCCAGTTCTACTCCCTTGAAGTCTTAGAATCAGCTTGAGAGCTCCAGGTGTTGAGTTCTTTCCTGTCTCTGTCTCTCTGTCTGTCTCTGTTTCTGTCTCTCTGTCTCTCTGTCTCTCTCTCTTTCTCTCTCTCTCCCTCTCAATTTCTCTTTCCAAGCTTCTCTTTCCAGAAGATTCAGACTCTGGAAGACATGTCTTTGATTTCCCTTCTCAGGCTGTGTATAAGCATGTCTCCCATTGCTACAACTTTCTGGTGGAAGATGCAATTGTTAATGGGAGGATAAGGGGGGAGGAGGACCCCCCCCCATCCCTTACTTTACTCTGATAGAAGAGTTCTTGAGAACTAACAGTCTCAATTCTCTTCTCAGTTCCCTTGGAGTGGGGCCAGTTTGCTTTTTATCTGAGCCACCAGAAGTGTGATTAATCTTCTCAGCCAGTTATTAGAAGTTCTTTATGCTCCATCAGTTCCCTTTATCCAATTGCCAGTGGCTTATAATACTATGAAGTTAATTGTCAAGTCACCAAGCATTTATTAAGTGCCAGGCCCTGAGCAAAGTTCTGGGGATACAAAGAAAGGCAAAAAACAGCCCCTGGTCTCTTGGAGCACATAATCTAATGGGAGAGACAACATGTAAGCAATTGTGGATGAATGAGCCACATTCAGGATAAATAGAAAATAATCAACAGAGAGAAGAGAAATAAGGGGGATGAAGAAAGACCAGAAGAAATTCAGGAGGTAAAAATGAGGATAAAGAGGGTTCCAGACATGGAGAACAACCAGTAAAATTGCAGTCCAGAAATGTAGTGTTATGTATGAAGAACAATAAGGAGTCATGTACATGTGTACATGTGCATATATACATACATATGGTATACATACATAACATAGCGGTCTAAAATGTGTGTACACACATGTGTATATTTGTGCATTTGTATGCGTATATGTGGTTCAGTCATTCAGTCATTCAGTCATTTGAGACTCTTTGTGACCTTTTTGACCACAGCATATCAATGCTATCAGTGGGGTTTTCTTGGCAAAGATACTGGAGTGGTTTGCCATTTCTCTTTGGTAGATTAAGGCAGACAGAGGTTAAATGACTTGCCTAGGGTCATACAGCTAGTAAGTGTTTGAAACTGGATTTTAACTCAGGTATTCCTGGTTCCAGGACCAGAGCTCTATCCATTGGGCCACCAAGCTGCTTTTACACACACACACACACACACACACACACACACACACAAGTGTTTAAAAAGGTATAATTGATAGGACCTAGCAACTGATTGCTTATTTGACTGTGTGTGTGTGTGTGTGTGTGTGTGTGTGTGAGAGAGAGAGAGAGAGAGAGAGAGAGAGAGAGAGAGAGAGGAGTTGAGGATGACAAGGATGACACCTAGGTTATTAGCCTGGAAGACTAGGAGGATGGTGGTAACTGACATTAATAGAGAAATCAGGAAAAGGGAAAAGTTAGAGGGGAAAGATAAGTTCAGTTTGGGGCAAGTTGAGTTGAGTTTAAGATATCTATTGGACAACCAGTTTGGGATGTTCAATAGACAGTTGGAAATGGGAGACTAGGGGTTAACAGAGAAATTAGGACTGGATAGATTTGTGAATAATCTGCAGAGTTGATCACTGAATTCATGGGAACTGATGAGATCACCAAGCACAATAGCATAGAGGGAGAAGAGAAGAGGACACAGGCCTCTGGGATACCCATGACTAGTGGGAGAAACATGGATGAAAGTTCATCAAGGGAGACTTGGAAAGAGCCATCAGGTTGGAGGAGAACTAGGAGAGAGTATAACTGGAAGAAGAAGGTGATCAATAGTAGGTCAAAGGTTTAAGAAAGGACAAGAAGAATGAGAATTGAGAAAATTATTAAGGTTTAATTAGTGACATAATGGCCCATATTTAATTTTTGTATCAGCTTGTTTAGGAAACTCTTTTGCACTCTGTTTTTAGCCTGTTAAGGAAACTCCCCAGTTTCAGCAGAGGCTTAGCACCTGTGATCTACCTCCTGTATGGGAGAATTACCCATGACGTGACTACACAAGTGGGCCAATCTAGTCAGATCACATTGTCTTATGCTAAAAGATAATGTTGGAAAGGCAGTTTAGAACCAGTTTTTAGAATGCCTTGAATGCCGAGATAAAGGATTTTCCTCTTTTGGAAATGAGAAACCGTCAAACATTCCTGAGGAGGGAAGGGACCTGGTAAAAATGGTATCCTCAAAAGGTTAATTTGGCAACCTCATACAGGCTGCATTGAAGGGAGCCATGATTGGAGGCAATGTGACCAAGAGGCTATTGATTGGAGTAGTCCAGGTGTGAAGTCCAGTAACCAGTTCTCTTGGCAAGGGAGGCAACTTGGTATCCTCTAGACTTAGAGTCAGAAAATCTGAGTTAGGTGGGCAGCTAGGTGGTGAAGCGGATAAAGCCCTAGATTCAAGAGGACCTGAGTTCAAATCCAGCCTCAGACACTTGACACTTACTAGCTCTGTGACCCCGGGCAAGTCACTTAACACCAATTGTTTCACAAAAAAAAAAAAAAAAAGAAAGAAAAGAAAATGTAAGTTAGAGTCCTACGTCAAGTATCTTAATTTCCATAACTATAAAATGGAGATAATACTTGCAATACCTACCCCAAAGAAACACATTTTGTAGGCACTATGGACATGTGAATTATTATTATTAAAATTGTACCACCTTTCTTACACAGTTGTGAGAAAAAATGTTTTATCTCGTACTTTACAAATATGACTTATTATTCTTGCAGTATAGTAGGCAGCTTGGTAGTGTGGTGGAAAGAGTTCTTGATTAACAGTCGAGAAGATGTGAGTCCATGTCCTGCCTTTTGTATTTATTGGCTGTTGGACCCTGAGTGTAGCACAACTTCTATTTACTTCAGTTTCTTTATCTGTAAAATGGGGATAATAACAGCACCTATTTCTCAGAATTGTCATGAGGATAAAATGAGGCAATTGTAAAGCACTTTGCAAACAGCACTGTATGCATGCTAGCCACTGCTAGTATCAGGGGGCCAATCTGACAACCACCAGGTAGCATGGCAGAGAGGAACGTTCGTTAACCCATTCATTCATTCCTTTTGCACTCAGTTTGGGGGTTTTACTTATTGTTTGTGGGGAAATTGCTTTTTTCTCTTGTCTACTTCTTTGAGAACCTCAGGTGTACGCCTGTCTGTGTCTGCCTGCCATTCTTCCCCAAGAAATGTCACTAGCTGTCACTCAGGCATTGTCCTGTGATTAAGGCCACTTTGTAGCTGGAGGGGACGTTTGACTCCTGTTTAAGATGACATTTTCTTTGTTGGAGCTCTGGGAGTTTTCTTTTTTTTTCCACCTTCTTCCACTGTTGTCTCTGAGCCCAGATTCCTGTCGCTCTGGTCTTAAAAAGAGATAAATCTCTTAAGAGAGGGGAAAGCCAGACAATGTTTTCAGCACTTCTCTGTTGCCAATCTGTTACTCCTTTGGGAGCAGAGTTTGCATTGCAACATGTTCTCTGGCTGGTGGCATCATTAGTGCATGTAGCATCTGCATGGGGCCCCAGCCTAACTCCCTCTCCTAAGAGGAGTTCTGCCACACAGGACAACAAAAGGAGCAAAGACATTCTTCAGCTGGCTTTTTGTGTCTCTCTGTCTTTTCTCTGTATAGATGTGTGTGCGTCATCGTCACCCCATCTTTGCCTATCTCTTTCTCTAGCACAGAAACAGATCGGTCTCCATATACACATCTACTCACTGCCTGACTTATAATCACTTCCCTCACAAAAATATGAATTTCTTGATACTGACAATCTGGATATGATATATTATTATGAGATATTCTTAGGGGCTGGAGCTAAAAATGATCTTCATGGTTATGTACTCCCATATTCCCATTTTCAAGAAAAGGATGCTGAGGTCTAGAGAAGGGAAATGGCTTGCTCAGGGTCATGCAGGTGGTAAGTGCAATAGAAAGAAGATTTGATCTGAAGTAAGAGAATTTGGGTTTAAATATGATTTCTCCTACTTTCTATTTGTATGACCTTAAGCAATTCACTTTACATTTCTGGGTTTCAGTTTTACAGTTTATTATTATTGGACTACATGCCCCCATTCCATCCCAGGTTCCAGCCAATGGCAAGTCTGGAACTGGAGCCTCAGGTGTTCAGCTAATTTGCTAATGATGCGCTCAATTAATATATATTACACCTGTGATTAGAGGTCACTTAGAACCTTTTTTTCATACATTCATTTTCCAATGGGTCAGTGATGTGAGTACTACTTCAAATAATGGAGTTTATAACCCATCCATGACTACTCATCTCATGTGAGTCTCACTGATGTCTTCTGATAATATCATTAACATCTGGGGGCTTTTGTATTCTCTTTATATCATGAACACACCAGTGAAATTATGGGCTGTCCATTTAGTATCTCTCACTCTTACTACATGACTAGTCCATCTGCTTTTTCATTTTTCTTCTTCTTACTTAAGCAGTATACTTTCTGGAGAGATATACATAGATGATGATGTTAATGCCTTCATTGCCAGAGCTACTTCGGCCTTTAGGAGGCTCCAAAACATTGTGTAGGAGAGAAGAAATATTAGGATTCTTACCA
The DNA here is from genome assembly GCF_019393635.1 of Dromiciops gliroides. Classification (NCBI taxonomy): domain Eukaryota; kingdom Metazoa; phylum Chordata; class Mammalia; order Microbiotheria; family Microbiotheriidae; genus Dromiciops; species Dromiciops gliroides. Next base: position 106,645,860 of record NC_057861.1, read on the forward strand.
AACAGAGCCATTATGGTATGTATGCCTGTGAAACCTGGACAGTCTACTAGAGCTAAGCCAGCAAATTGAACTACTTCCATTTGAATTGTCTTAAGAAGATTCTGAAGATCACCTGAAAAGATAAGTTACTGGACACCAAAGTCCTTTCTTGAGCTGAACTGTCAAACATGCAAACTCTACTGTAGAAAGTGCAGCTCTGATGGGCTGGCTAGGTTTGAATACTAAATTTATGTTTGCTTAAAAGACTATTTTACAGAGAACTCAAAAAAGACAAGTGCTTACACAGGAATCTGAAGAAGCATTACAAGGACATTCTTAAGGTCTCTCTGAAGAACTTCAATATCAGTTGTGTGACATGGGAGACATGAAATAGGATCATCCAACATGGTATTCCTACATCAAAGAAGGGAGGCACTGTACTTTATGATTTAAGCAGAATTGTGGTAGTTCAAAAGAAATGTGAGAAGTGCAATTAGAGTCATCTCCTTCTTAAATGGTCATATGGACTATTTATACCCAACCTATGGTAGAGCCTTCTGAGCTCATATTTATGTGATCATCCACAGTCTGACCTATACATTGACTCCCGGCACAATAATATCATTTTGGTCTTCTTTAAGCATGAAGGACAAACAGCAATTAAACCTCAGATGGCTTCATGTAGAGTATCTGAGGACTCTATGTTTTTGCCATATCTCTCCTCTCTTCAGAGTAAAATTCTTAGAAACAAGTTTTTGTATCGATTTTGCCTACTTCCTTTCTTCTTCCTCACTTCTCATCCCCCCTTAGTCCAGCCCCTGACCTAAATGCTCAACTGTAACTGATCTCTTCAAAATTATCCCTGCTCTCTTAATTGCTAAATCCAATTGTCTTTCCTTAGTTTTCATCCTTCTTAACCAATCTGCGCAGTTGACAAGCCCTCTTCTCATGAATACTCTTTTGACTTTGATTTTTGTGTGATGGTCCTCATAGTTGTCCTCCTCAGTCTACTTTGCTGAATAATCATCTACATTGCACTTCTTCATTATGTGTGTATCTTAAAGTTCTGTCTTGAGACCTCTTTTCTTTTCTCTCTACATTATTTCTACCCTTTCTCAGTCTATATTTTCCCTGAAGGATTCCATACCTTAGATCTACTCGCATAGTATAACATGTGGAATCAGAGACCTGAGGCTAAAATTCTACCTCTGTGTCACTGAGAAAGTTGTATTCCCTTTTGGGGCCTTGGTTTCTTTATCTATAACTTGAGAAGTCCAGGCTAAACAACTTCTAGAGTTGTTTCTAGCCCAGGTTTTATGATCCTTCTAAACTCCCTTCCTTAGCTGTTGTGGTACCTCAGATTGCTCTCTTCCTTTTTCTTAACACATTCCTTCTCTGATCCTAATCCCCACCTCCTCTCTGTTTCTCCTCCCCTATTATGTGAGATGGTAGAATGAGAACTGAAAGGAACCACATAAATCAAAGAGACCAGGCTTCTCATTTTATAGATGAGGAAACAAGATCCAGAAAGAAGTGATTTGGCCAAGGCCACACAGGTAGGAGAGCTTAGATTAAAACAGAGGTATCTGATTTTGTGACTAGTATTCTTTTCATGGATAATGTTGACTTTAATCTTGGCCCTCTATTCTCCATGACTGATTCTTTGTCTCTCTCTAATGGAACACGTATTTGAGTGTTAACCCATTAGTACCTTAGATTAAACTCATTTATGAGAGGGCATTGTGGGGATTATAATTGCCTGAATTATAAGAAAAACTACTGAGGCAGAGCTGTGAGCCATTAGTATGCTATTAAAGGGTCCATGGTGCTCTCTAAAGAAGGGGATCCTAGAGGCAGCTAGGTGGCACAGTGGATAAAGCACTGGCCCTGGACTTAAGAGGACCTGAGTTCAAATCCATCCTCAGACACTTGACACTTACTAGCTGTGTGACCCTGGGCAAGTTATTTAACCCTTGTTGCCCTGCAAAAAAAAGAAGTGGACCTTATTTTTATAGGGTTTGATACTGAAATATACAAAAGAGGAATGATAAAATACAGACTCTCATTGGTTGATAGACCTTGCTCTTGAGGGCCAAAAATGATGAATCGGCAAGGGGGTCACAGAATGAATGAAGCACAAAGCATCTCCACTGACTAAGCGGCCATAAAATGGTTACCTGCTCATGTTGGACAAGAGAAAATTGTCTGGAGGTACAAAAATAAATTGAAGAACTTTCCGAAGCATCAAGGCATCATCCCACCCATGCTGGGTTTGGACACAGAATTTGAGTAAACAGGATGGAGATACCTTTGTCAGCATTCTTGGGGATGTTTTAGTGAATTTCATAACTGGAAAATGAGTAGTGGGCATTACATTTAAGTTTGAGACCCATTATAAAGGTCTACTATAAGAACCTATCTTATCTAATTATACCCATATGATTTATTTAAAATATCAAACTGATTAATACTGATTGGAATAAAGTATGGGTCCAAATGAATCATTTCTCACAGCATATGTGCAAATGGAGGTAGGTGCTGAATTGATGAGGAAAGTTCTGGAGGCAGAATTGGCTAAAGAAGCCCAAGGGCTAGTCTTTTGTGACATAGGACTTCTATGTTCTTAAGGGTTCATAGGTTAAATGCTTCTTGCTGTAAATGCATTCTCTGAATCTGTGTAAAAGCCCCTAGAAGAGGAAGGAAAAAGGAAAGGGAAAGGGTGCTATATAAATATTTATATGGTGCCCAATACATGCCAGGCACTATGCTAAATACTTTACAAATATGAGCTCATTTTATCTCCTATTAAGAAAGATATCTAGCTAACCCATTCTCTCCTTAGAAGATTGTGCAGAAAGTGGGAGACATATGGAAGTGGAGATCTTGGAAGGAATGATTAGGAAATGCCTTTGTTATGATCTGCAAATGAGTCAGGCAAGAGAAGGGAGTTGTACCTCTGGCAAGTAAATGGTAGATACTTTCAGCTGGGTGGATAAGCAAGTTCCCTTTGTCTGATCTGTGGCTAAATTCACTTGCCTTAAAGGTAATTTCTCAATCCCAATCCACATAAAGTGTAGTCTGGAGGCCTGGAAGTTAGGAAGGTCATTCCTTTTCTTCTGTGGCCCCTACATATTTGATTGCCAAATATTTACATAGCACCATGTAAGCCCTGTGCTAAGGTTTTTATAAGCATTTCATGAATGCTAATGATATTTTCTCCAACAGGCACTTTAAGAAGAATATCTACTTAATAAAGTCATTGTGAAACCTGCCTGTTATTAATCTCTCAGCACAGAAATAATCCTCTATTTATTCCACTGTTGCTTTCTTATCAGCAGGCTGTGTTTCTGAGTTCCTGAGTGGGACAAAACCTGAGCTGACTTTGTTTTGGGTCAGCTCAGAACACTCTCTGGGGAGAAAAAGAGGAAATGGAGTCAAGCAGTTGACACTTAAAGCTATGAGGAAGAATGGGCAGGTGTGGACAAGCTTTCTTTCTCTTCTTTATTTTTGGCTCTAAGTGGATTGCTGTTGAGGCATGTCTGTTCTGAAAATACACTGGGCTTGTTTGCTGTCTAACTGCCTCCTTGTTTCAGTCAAACAGCAATCATCTTGACAAAAAGCCAGCTTAGGTGAGTGATGTGTGTATACACACATATATGAAGACATATGTATAGACATACATTTTATATGTAAATGTATATGTATACACACATATGTATACATACATATATATGTATATATATGTATATATATATATATATATATATAGAGAGAGAGAGAGAGAGAGAGAGAGAGAGAGAGAAGAGAAGAGAAGAGAAGAGAAGAGAAGAGGAAAGAGAATCTTCATACTATGAGGTGGTGGGGAACACCAGGGAAGATAATCTTAAATTCTAGGATGTGAGACTTAGATTAAAAACATCATTACTGTTTTGTTAATTAGTTAACTGTATACTTGTCTCATTTTACCAAGCTCCACTTGGAAACTGTGCATGCCCTACTATTCTTTGCTTCCCTTAAAATGAATGAACAGATAAACAAACAAATGAATGAATAAATGAAAAGTCCATTAACAATAATAACAATAGCTAACATTTTTAATAGTACTTACTATGTGCCAGGCACTGTGCTAAGTACTTTATAATTATTTCAGTTGGTCCTCATGATGACCCCATAAGGGTGCTCTTAGCCTCATTTTACAGATGAGGAAACTGAGGCAAACAGAGGTTTAAGTGACTTGCCTAAGGTTGCACAGTTAGTAAGTTATTTGAGGTTAGATTTGAACTCAAGTCTTCCTGATTCCAGGTTCTTACTGACTATACCACCTGACTTTGAGCAAACATTTATTATTCACTTATTTTGTACTAGATACTTTGCTAAATGTTGGGAATGTGACAAAAACAGAAATCTTTCCCTCAAGAAGCTTACATTCAAATGATATACGACTTTTTATATATTCATGGGCAAGACACATATAGAATAGATACAAGGTGAGCTTAGAGGGAAAGGTATCAGCAACTGAGGAAATAGGGAACACTTCATGTGTTGTTTGAGGTGAGCCTTGAAGAATGCCAGGAATGCCAGGGATGCCACGAAGCAGGAGAAGAGATGTCCAGGCATGGAGGACAGACAGTACAAATGCACAGAGACAAGCTACAAATCATTGTGTGTAAGGGAGAGAAAGAAGCAGTATAGTTGGACTATATAATATAAGGAGGGTAGGAATGATTAGGAAGACTTGAAAGAAAGGAGGGAATCAGTTGCAAAGAAATACAAATGCCAGAACAGTTCATATGTGATCCTAGAGGTAAGAAGGACCCACCTAGAGTTTATTTAGTTGGGGTGTGTTACATGGTCACACTGTGCTTTAGAAAGTCATTTTGGCAGCTGACTGAGGAGACTTGAGAAAAGGATTCCAATTAGAAGGTTGCTGCAATAGTCCAGGTAAGAGGTGAAAAAGACTTATGCGAGGATGAGAAATAGTGTAAAGGTAAAAATGAAAAGGAATGGACACAATTTGGATATATGTGGTAATGAGAATCGGGAGTTGAGGATGACAGTAAGGTTAAGGAGTCTGGGTGACCAAAAGGTTAGTGTTGTACTTAGTGGGAAAGTTGGTGAGAGGAGATGATTTTGGGGGAAAGATGATCTTTTGGATATACTGAGTTTGAGATGCCTATAGGATGTCCAAATGAGACACTGAAAAGGCAATTGGTAACTGTAAAGAATTGTTAATTGAGGTTTTTATGCCTCGTGTGCACTGGCCTGGGGCTCCGCAAACTGCATGGTGCTCCACCCACTGGTTGTAGCCATTGCCATGACGCTGGCACCTCATGTCATCACCATTCACCAACGCCTACATGGGCTTGGCAAAATTATAATGATTGGAAGCCTAGTGAGGGCAGTCATGTGACTGTCAGAGCGGCCATCCCATTGGCTGGGGTGGTATGGGGTTTTCTGGGATTGGGGGGAGGAGAATTGGGCATTCTAGCTGGACACTGGAACGACAGGAGTTCTGCTGTGTATTCTCAGCTGATTCCTGGGCAGTGGTATCTTTACAGGTTGTATAATTTCCCTTTCCCCATTTTATTTCCTTTCCCTTGATCCTACTGATCCTGTTTGTGGTTTTTTTTTGTTTGTTCTTGTTAAAATAAATCCTGTTCTGTTTTGAGGGAGTCTGCCAGTCTCCTTCCTTGCCCCAATATTGTGGTGAGCTGATTAGCTAACGCTCCCTAATTAAAAATTGGTCCCCACATAACATAAGCCTGAATCTCAGAAGAGAGACTAGGGCTGGATGGTCTCTAAATCATGAAGATTCTCAGAGAATAACAGAGGGCCAATCATGATCATTGAACCCATGGGAGCTGATGAGATCACAAAACAAAATGGAATAGAGGTTTTAAAAAAAGGTGCAGGACCTTAAGGAGAAAACTAAGGCTTGTGGATGCAACCTGGATAAAGACCTGACAAAGGAGATTGAGAAGTACCAGTTGTTTGAAGTATGATGTCACACATTTGTAATTCTAGACCCTGAGGAGACTGAGCCTGGAAGATCTCAGCCTTGCAAATGGAATTGAAGTGGACTATGCTGAATGGGTGTCCACATTAAATTTGACATTACTATATTGAATTCTTGGGAATGGGGGATTCATCAGAGAGTGCAAGGAGGAGTGGAACAGCCCAGATCAGAAACTGACAGGTTAAAATTTCCATTCAATCAGTAGCAGGATCAGGAGGTGAGTAATCCTTGTACTCCAAGGCAGGGTGAGGTGGGGAGGACAAAGAGAAGAACAAAGAAGACAAAGAGGACAAAGACCATAACAGAATATAATGGCAACAATGATGATGACAATGCTAATAATGACAATGACAAGAGGTAGACCTTAAAGAAGTTGTTGAATAGACAGTAGGAGAACCAAGAGAGAACAAATTCACAAATATGTAGAGAGGAGAGAGGGTAGGGGAAAAGAGAGCAATTGACAGTGTCAAAGACTGTAGAGAAGTCAAGAAAATGAGGACTGAGAAAATACCATTAGTTTGTCCATTTAGATTCACTGGTGGCTTTGGAGAGAGCAGTTTCAGCAGAATGCTGAAGTTGGAAGCCAGACTGCAAAGGGAATAGAAACAATTAAGAGGAGGGGAAGTAGAGGCACCTTCTGAAGACAGATTCCTCAAGCAGTTCAGAGATATAGGACTATAGCTGTTCAGAGATATAGAGGACTAGAGCTAGCAGGTATGGTTGAATCAAGTAAGGTTTTTTGTTTGTTTTGTTTTTTAAGATGCGAGAGTTAAAGGTAACTGTGAATAGTCCAGGAGATAGGAAGAGATTGACTAATGGGGAAGTCAATTGGTGCTTCCTTTCCCAGAAACAATGGCAGTGCTATGGATTCCCATACATAGAGGAAGAGGTACAAAGTATGTAGGGATGAATCAGGTTGGAGAAGGGGAGTATGTGCAGTGGCAGGGTATTGCAAGATTTCTTGGGTGGGTTGATAGATGAGAAGTGGGACATTGTCCAGTTATCTGGGACCAATTAGATATAGTGATCCAGGCAAGTTTATACAATATGTCTCTACTTCAAAATGAGAATTTCAGAACTTAGTAGTTTACTTTCTCCAGGGACCTGGGTCATGGATTCTAGAGGTCCAGGTCTGAGGGTAATTGTTCAAGTCAAGAGAAATAGGTCAACAATAGGAGGACGAATGTTGATATGGTGTAGATAGGTACCTGGATAGGATATGAAGCATGCCTAATACATTTCCTCTTACAGAGTAAATGCTTAATAAATATTTATTAAATGGAAGAATAAGTGAATGAATGTGCAAATTGGTAAACACAATTCAAATGGATTCTGTTCCAATTTTCAACCATGAGATAATAGCAAAGGTACAGGACAAAGAATCAGAAAATGGGAGTTGAAGTTTCAATTCAAGCAGTTACTAGGTGATTGAACTGGTAAGTTGATAAAATTCTTTGAGTCTCAATTTCATCTTTAAATGGGGGAAATATTAGATCTGGAAAAGTACTGAGAGATCATTTAAATATATCCTCTTTTTACAGATGAAGGAACTGAGGCACAGAAAGGTAAAGTGACTTTTTCCAAAGTCACACAACTTCTTGGTGGTAAATATAGTCCTAGAATGCAGGTTTGCTGACTCCCAGTCCTACTCTTTCTCTTCTGGCACAATGGTTCCTTGATTTCGCTTCACTTCTTCTTCGCATAACTGTGGTGTCCTTCATGTAGGTAAAGGCAATGCTTTTGCCTTATCATCTGGCTCTGGGAATAGTAATCTCATTGATGCTAATATTCCTGGAAAAGATGACATAATAAATCATCCTATGACTCCATACAGCATCCCTTTGACATCTCCAACAAAAAAACGTTGCCTCCCTGGTCACTATTCTTCAATATGTGTTTTCTTCTCTCAATAGAATGTAAGCTCCTTGAGGACAGAGACTGTTTTGCATTTTGTATTTGTATTCCTACTACTCTAGAACAGGCACATGGTAATTGCTTTTTTGTTATTCAGTCATTTCAGTCATGTCCAACTCTTCATGACCCAATTTATTTTGTTTGTTTGTTTGCTTTTTACAAAGTTCCTGGAGTAATTTGCCATTTTTTCCTCCAGCTTATTTTACAGATGAGGCAAACAATGTTAAGTAGCTTTCCCAGGTAGTAAGTGTCTGAAGCCAGATTTGAACTCATGAAGATGAATCTTCCCGACTCCATGCCTGGCGCTCTATCCTCTTTGCCACCTACCTCCCCCTGGAAGTACTTAACAAAGGCTTTTCAACCATCTGTCCATTTGTTAAAAGACCATATGTGTAGGCCATCCATCAGCGGGGCATGAGCCCCATTTTGATTGAGCTATCTACCTCCTACCTAACCCCCAGTGACCAGATGCATGCTACAAATCAGCTGGATAGGTATCTACTTCCTGCATGCCAGCAAGCTGTTTCCTTTTAAGAAACCAGAGAGAATGTAGCTGCCTTGAGCCTGTTTGATATACAGAGGGGTAGAAATCTTTCTTTATGCCCATATCTTCTTAAATTCAGTTCATGCCTGGTCCCACTTCTCTGGCATCTGACCATAATTTGTGCCTAGGTCTCAGCTCATAGAATTTAGAGCTGAAAGGTACCTTAGAGATCAGACATTTTGTGCAATTCCTTCATGCTACAAATGAGGAAATAGCCCTAAAGAGGTGAAGAGATTTTCTCAAGGTCATTCAAGTAATAAATAGTACAACTGGGTTTTGAACTCTCGGTAGTCCTCTAATTCTAAGTGCAGAGTTCTTTCCACTGGTTTTTCGTCTCATCCATATTTCTATCTTGCCCACCCCTTTGACCTGGCTTTGGTGTCCTCAATATCCATTCCAAGTTACTATGTCTCTTGGGTATTCTTTATATTTGTGCCTGGTACTGTGTCTTTACTGGCATTCTTTGTCCTTGATAATAACATTATCCTGGGATCCTGAACCCAGGATTCCTTACCCACACCTGAACTACTTAACAACACAGTGGAGACAGTGTAAAGCAGCTCAATAAACCCTGGGTTGGCATCATAGGGGCTGGGTTTAAATCTCACTTCTACCACTTATTACCACTTCCCTTGCCCTGTCATTGTCTTCCGTTCATCTATATTGGACTCTCCAATCCCTATTTGCTCTTTGATTTGCTGTTTTCCACACATTATCCATTTTGAGTCATATTTTGCAGTTAGTACCAGAGGTGTGAAGAACCACAACATCCTGTGTCAGTCTATTTCTGTGGCCCTCAAGTAGTTTACAATTTGTGGCTAAGCCCTTGTAGCTTCCCAGTGGTTTCTTGACTTCCTTAAGCTCCTGTCCCTCACAGTTTGCCAGTTTTTTACTCTGCTTCTACTTAGAAAAAAACCAACAGTTGAAACCATGCTTTTAATCTTAAATGACTATGGACTAAAGGAATGAATACATAACACTATTTTTCATTCTCTTCTTGACAATTTCCTAACCAAAGCCAGAAAGTGAAGTCCAAGATTTCAGGAGAGGAGCCTGGCACAGCCTGACTGTGCCAAAAGTCCAAGTTTGAGCAACACATTTCTAGAATTGATCTTGGATCTTAAGATTTTTGAGGCTCAACTTCTCTACATTTGAAATCTGGATTATTATTGATAACTTAATAATTTTTGGGGAAAAATTTGGATTCAAAGACCAAGCCATGTTTATAACTAGGGCATTGAAGATCAGAAAAAATCTGAGTCATCTGGACTCTGGGGAATATTAAAAATGTTTCCAAACCTTATATGTATCTGGCAGCTAACCTAAAATAGAAAGAGCCCCAGATTTTTAATCAGAAGACTAGAGTTTGAATCCCAGCTTGGCTAATTACTATCTGGTGTACTTGAATAATCCATTTCTACTCTTTGGACCTCGGGTTTTTCACTTATAGAATGGAAGGATTGAGTAGATGACTTCCAAATTCCTTTCCAGCTTGAACTCTCTAGATTCAAGAGATCACAGATAATAGGGTTATAAAACTATGCCTTGAAAGCTATCTTGCCCAATGCCCTCAGATGAAGTACCTGAGGGACTGTCAGAGAAGTCAAAGGGCTTAACATACAATCTATATCAGTGTACTGCAGAAATTATTTTTTTTAAGGTATTGAGTTACTCCTATTCCATTTCATAGAAAGAAAAGCCAGAAAATAGTTATGAATAAAACTCTAAGAGATGAATATCTAAATCTAGTCTATGATCATAGATATTGTAGGACCACCTGGGTTCATTGGAACTCTTTCCATTCTTGTTGGGAGAGGTCTCAGATTCAATGACAAAGATTTCCTTATTTCTGATGTGGGCAAATTCTTGAAAGATCACAGGACTGAAAGTTATCTCAGAAGTCATCTCTAGTTGACCTTCCCATTTAATATGAATCCCTTCTACAAGATCACAGATAATCTAATTTTTCTTGAAGAACTCCAATGTTGGGAAATAAATTGCCTCCTGAGTCTACCCATTCTGCCTTGGAATAGCTTTACCTGTTAAAAATGTATCTTTTCTGAAATCTTCTTGTCATCTTCTACCCATTGTTCTTAGTTTTGCCCCTTGGCAAAAGGCCAGGGCTGTGATGGAGTCTCCTGTTCCCCACTAATTCTAATGCCTTCTCTCAGCTGACTATTTCAACTTTTTCTTATATAGATCTTGTTTGTACATCATTGTTTGTCTGTTGTCTTCCCCATTAGATTGTTAATTCCTTGAGAGCAAACACTGTCATTTACCTTTCTTTGTATCCTTAGTGCTTAACACAATGCTTGGCACAGAATGGGTGCTGAATAAATGTTTATTGAATTACTGCTCACATTGGTTCTTGAAAGCTGATTGTTCAATTTTGGGGGTAAGCATTTACACCTTGGAAAATGGTAAATGCTACAAATCAAAGCTTGATTTATTGTTTTGTTGATCATCTGGACTTAAGAAAGTGATGGAGAAAATGTTAACAATGCAGATTAAACTTAAAAAAGTGTGCCATGAATCTGCTTTCTTCCCCTAGAGAGCTTGTTGTTAAATTTTTAGCAGCACATATCTGGTTGAAGCAGAATAAATCTAATTTCTTTACCGCCTAACTCTAATGTCTTTTAAATGCTAGAAAACAGCTCCTATATGTGCCCTAAGTATTCTCTTCAGCAGTTTAAACAACCCAAATTTTGGGGGGAGCAAATAATAATATTTGACCTTTATAAAGAGCTCCAAGGTTTGCAAAACACCTTAGCATCTCATTTGATCCTCCCAATAACCTTATGAAGAAAGTACTATTATTACCCCCATTTTTACTGATGAGGAATCTAAGGTCAAGGGCATTAGATGAGAGGGTAAGATTGTACAAGATGGCATAGCTAGCAAGTATCTGAGCAGGATTTAAACTCAGTTCTTCCTGAATCCAAGCAAAGCACTCTGTCCACTGAGTCATCTAGCTGCTAGGTCCCTCATTACTAATGTTCACTTTCCTCTGGACAGCCTCTGGTTTGTTCAGGCATCCATATTTGAAGGATACATGTTTAATTGATGTGGGCCTTGCCTTTTAATGGTGTCAAGTGAAACCCATTCATAACTTCTTACCCCGGGGTGACATTTCTGTGTGTCTTTCCATAAACCCCAATGTGGAATTCACCCAAGTTACTGTGAATCTTCCTCTAAATCTCTTCACATTCTGTTGGCACCAATGGAAGAAAGGGGTGGCACCTCTATTCCTTTCTTTCTCTATATGACCAGCTCATCTCTCTTTTCATAATGTCACTTGCCATTTTCTGATTATATGCCACAAGCCTAATAAAGGTGATAGGGCACTGGTTCTGGAGTTGGTCCCTGGTTTCAGATACTATCCCTGGCTTTTACTATCTGTGTGACCTTAAGCAAGCTATTTAACCTCCTTGGGCCTCAGTTTCCTTAACTGTAAGATGAAATGATTAGACTCACCTTGGGAACCTGAAGTTCCTTCCAGACCTACAGCTACATCATTCTCTTATATATTATGCTTTAGGTGACCTACAAGTTTAATTCCCTGGTGTCAATTATTATTTGGCATCTGAAGTACTCCAGACTTTTCAGCCTGCCTTAACATATACCTCAGAAGCTTCTGAGTAGCAAAGGTCTAGTACACGAAAACATGATATAACAAGACAGACAAGAAAGCCTGTTTTATTTAGGAAAGAAACCAAATGAAGGGCAGAGAGGGTCAATGATAAAAACATGTCAGGCGTGAGCCCTGGGTAGAACTGTGGGGACCAGAGGCAATGGGGCACCTACTCCCAAACTACTAAAGTCCCGTAGGTTTTTATAGGGTTCTTATCTGGGTATACCATGCATTGGAGGAAGGGAATGAGGAGGAATCTGGACCTGAGGTCTGGTGCTAGTAGGGGGTAAAGAGTGGCAGCTAGTTGTTATCCAAACTCCCTACTGTGGGAAGTTACTGCTGGTCTTACTCTGAAAGGAGAACTCAGACATTTAACTTCTCTGAGACTTCTTCATTTAGTGGGTCAGGGAGTCTCCCGTTTTCTTTATACAGCCTTACCACATCACCAGAAGAATATCGGTGTTTAAACATCCCTTTGATTCAGGAAAAGCTTGGATTCACTGGTTGCTGAGAAAATTCTTCATTTGATCCTTGATTCCTTCAATACAGTCTCTGGTCTCTTTAATATCCTGGTCATCTGCTTCCCCATGCCATACAATTCATTTAATATCCTCCCCCCTAAAATGGGGCACCTCTGCATTCTAGTTTAAAAAAACCATTTTAATTCTTTGGATGAAAAGGGCTATAAACATCGAATAAGCCATTATATACAGGCAGAACACTTACTAGAGTTAACATAAGCCATCTGCACTGAAGAAAGGAAAGATTTCTTAAGGTCACTCTTTCTATCGCCTATGAATCTTAATAATTAAGGCAGCTACTTGAGCTCCCTAGTTAATCTCCCTTCTTTCCCCTCTCCTTTCCTTCAAAGAAACAAAGCTGCTTATCGGCTAGTGGGCAAGGAATAAAAAATATATTTAGGGCTTGGGGGATATATTTTTCTTTTTCTTTTCTCTCTCTTTTTTTTTGATTCACAGATCTTCACAGACATTAGTCACTTCTATTATGCAAATTGACGTGGAGCACAAATAAGGATTTCCCACTTTGAAAACCTCTTTCCTTGAGGAATCCTTCAGATCCTGCCAGAAACGAAATTTCTTCCACAGGCTTGCCCTCCTGTTTTCCTTAATCCTCCTGGCATGCAGAATGAATTGAGAAGGGAGGAGAAACCAGGAAGGAAGTGTAAAATGTTCCAGAAAACTTATCATTTGGACTTTGTGCTGAACCCAGTCTTCTCTGAAGCTTCTTTATCCTTCCTCTGGAATGTATGAATGAATTGCTGTAATCAATTTTTGGCTTTTGAAATAAAAGATTGATACTTTGCCCACAATTTATCAGTGTCTTCCTCTACCAAGGGAAAAATCTTTGTGGGGACTAAGTAGAAAAGTGAGGAAGACTCTGAAGAAATGGGAAGTTTTATTACTTTGGCAGGAAAGTTTCTTCTTGAACACATTCATGAGATCCTAGAGGGCTCTCCTAGAGCTGGGGGAGATATTTGGAGTGCTGCACACTTTAAAGTGCTATATAAAATCTTTGTAATAATCTAGAAAAGCTGTCCATTTTAACAGAGGAGGAAGGGGAGGTTTGGAGAGTGGTGAATTGTTCATTAATCCCTGGCAATAATGTCAAAAGCTCTTTAATTCTTAACCTACTGGTTTTTCCATTCTACCTCAGGATTTAGGAATAGAAAGGTCATAGAGCTAGGGATAGAAGGAACAAGACAGGCCATTGGATCAGAGGGTCATAGGTTAGAGATGGAAAGGATCACCTCTTCATTTTACAGATGAAGAAAATCAGAGTGATGAAGGGGAGGGGAATTGTAGAAAATGTCGAGGTGGTATTCGAACTCAGATCTTCCGACTCTAGAATCAGTGTTGTTTTCCCTATACCATGCTGAACTTTTCATCTTCTTTTTTTCAGGGCAATGAGGCTTAAGTGACTTGCCCAGGGTCATACAACTAGTAAGTGTCAAGTGTCTGAGGCTGGATTTGAACTCAGGTCCCCCTGAATTCAGGACCAGTGCTTTATTCACTGCACCACCTAGATTCCCCCCGAATTCTTCTTTCTTAAACAAATAAGTAGAAAAATAAACTGATACATCAAATCATTTTGGGATTTTAAAGTTAGGAGAGGTATTTTGGGACAAGACAAAACTAAGGGAGTTTAAATGATAAGTCCACGGTTTCAGGTATAGTCAGTGGCAAAGTGGTGAGTAGAAAGAAGCCAGGTTTCCTGATGTTTGGTCAGCAGTTTTTCCCATTATAATATTATTGGGCAGAGTTATCAATTATCAAATAGCTTCAATTAAGGCTTAGAAATGAATGGGGCTAAGAGCAAGAGACTTCACTGGTACACCATTGTTTTGTTGTTGTTGTTTTTTTTTTTCCTGGTACTCCTGAATCCTGGGCCAGGGCTTTATCCACTGTGCCACTTAGCTGCCCCCATAATTTTAACTTTCTTATGACCTTGCCAATGAATTAGATGTGAAGCACTACTTAATTTTGTATCTTGATCTGTACATCTGTAAAATAGAAACAGTGATGCATGAGTCATTTATCCCTATAAATTAGACATTACTTACAGTAAAACCTATTTTTTGGGGTAGGGCAATGAGGGTTAAGTGACTTGCCCAGAGTCACATAGCTAGTGTCATGTATCTGAGGCCGGATTTGAACTCAGGTCCTCCTGAATCCAGGGCTGGTGCTTTATCCACTGCACCACCTAGCTGCCCCCAGTAAAACCTAACTAATGAAGACTAGTTAGGAGAAAGTCAGAATATGGTAGAAAGCATGCTGGGTTTAGAATCTGGTTTCAGATCCTAGTTTTTCCATGGTATGATATTGGACAATTCCCTTAACTTCTAGGGACCTAAGTTTCTTCATCTGTAATGGTCATAAAACAGTTGTACTGGATGACATTTAAACTCCCTTTAAATTCTAAAACAAGGGTTATTAATCTCTTTGATGTCATGGATACCTTGGCAGTATGGTAAAACCATATGTTTTTAATTATAAAATTAAGTACTTGGATTACAAAGGGACCAATTGTAATGAAACACAATTATCACAATACATTTTTAAAATTTCATAGTCCCCAGGCTAAGAACCTTTATTCTGCATCCATGATGAAGGAATGAATGAGCATTTATTAAGAGAAAATTATGGAAGGGGCAGCTAGGTGGCGCAGTGGATAAAGCACTGGCCCTGAATTCAGAAGGACCTGAGTTAAAATCTAGACTCAGACACTTGACACTTACTAGCTGCGTGACACTGGGCAAGTCACTTAACCATCATTGCTCCAGAAAAGAAAAAAAAAGAGTGACAAAGAGATAATTATGTACAAAATACTATACTAAGCTCTTGATAGACAAACAATAAAGTGGAGAGAGTTCCTGCTTTCAGGGAGCTTAGATTCTAATGGGGGGGGGGAATAGCACATATAGGTTTCAGCTGCAAGTCAGAAGGAAAGGTCCCATGGTTCTTAGAGTCTAGTATCAAAGCAGATGCTAATGCCTCTTCTTCAGTGTTATTTCCACTGATCAAGTCATATTGGTTTCTGATATTCAACCATTTGATATGGTGCCAAAGACTTTGGGGCCAAGAACAATTTTTTTTTTTCTGGGTCTTCAGAAGCGGTGACTTGCTTAATCAGGTAACTAAATGACTTCCAGGATGATAACTTACTTTATTAAATTTCAGTCCAGTACTCTGCAACACAGCACACTGACTTTTATTTATTTATTTATTTCCCACAGCTAGTTGGCATAGTGAATATAACCTGAGTCAGGAAGACTTGAGTTCAGCTCTATCCTCAGACACTTACTGTGTTATCCTGGACAAGTCTCTTAACCTCTGTTCGCCTGAGTCTCCTCATCTGTAAAATGGGAATAATAATAATAATAATAATAATAATAATAATAATAATATCTATATACCAGAGCTGTTATAAGGCTCAAATTAGATTATCATAAAGCTCTTACCACAGTAGCTGGCAGTGTTATGCAAATTTAGGTATTATTATTATTAATAATAAAAAATAATAATAAGCTATGTGAACCTAGGCAAATCAACTAACCTTGTTCACCCTCAGTTTCCTCAATTTTAAGTGGTGATCATAATAATAGTAACTCACTCCCAGGGTTGTTTTGAGGATCAAATGCAAAAATATTTGTAAAACACTTAGCACAGCACCTGATACATAGCAAGTCCTAGATAAATGTTAGCTAACATCATTATAATCACCACCAGCAGCATCATCATCAGTGTGAACCAGGGCAAATCACTTAACATTGTTCAGCCTCAGTTTCCTCAACTGTAAAATGGGGATAGCAATAGAACCTACTCCCCAGAGCTGTTGTGAAGATCAAATATGATAATATTTGTGAAACACTTGGTACAGTGCCTGGGACATAGTAAGTGCTATATAAATGTTAAGTATAATGACGATGATGCCACTTTGTAGATAAAACCACAAATCTGTATACTTTTTATCTATTTCGACTTATAGGGGAAAATGAAAACAAACAAACCACAAAAGTCTGACTCTAAAACTCATCAGGACAGAGAGATAGATGATCCTTGATTCCAAGAGACTATTATAATAAAAGCCAAGCTCTTGCAGGTTCTACCAAGCTAAAATCCCAGCAAGAGACCATGCTTGCTGTCTGAGGTGAAGCTTAATTCAGCAAAGAGAAGCTCATTATCATCAGGTTGGCCAATAGGTGATAAATGCTTTGGCTTTGGGGAGCCCTGAAATAATGAAAGCTTTAAATCTGCCCTCCATCTTATGGTCCTCTTTCCTCTTTTGCAGTGATGGTTGCAGAGTGGTGACAAGGGGACAGGGTGCTAAAAATCATGTCGTTTTGAGACGACCTGTAAACAGTACTTTAAATGATGTTACTCTAAATGGCATGATTTTTGCTCAGCTCAAATGTCTCCTCCTGCATCAAAAGGCCTTTTTGTAATCCTTCTTGTTGCTACTCCCCTCCTTCTCCCATATACGTTGTATTTGATTTGTATTTATTTTTTCTTTATCACATATATCTTATATCTGTTCTTATATCTGTATGTGTTGTCTTCCCTGATAGAATAGAAACTCTTTGAGGGTAGGGGGCATTTCATTTTTGTCATTGTATCCCCAACACTAGCATGTGGTTTGGCAGCTAATAAATTCTGGGGTATATGGACAGTCAGGGGAGATTAGTACATCTGGTATGAGGGATGCTGAGCCCTTTTAAGTGTTGTTTATCCACCCTTTCTGTTTACCCAAACTCTCACCTATGGCTCCAAGAAGCTATAGCATGTTCAGTGGCCACACCCTGGTGAACCATTTCAGCAGACAGGATAAACCAGGTTGAAGGTAGCCAACAAGCCTCGAACCTGTTGGTGAGTTAGGGGCAGAGTCTACCCTAAGCATGTGAAGACTTTCCCAGTGTTAAGGGCTAAAATTCTAGCTAAACTGTCTAAAATATCTAATGAGTGGTCGCCAATAAATTATAAGCTTTAGCAAGAGTTAGACTTTTAAGCATTTATTAAGGAGAATAAGAATTTGGTAAAGAGAGAGAAAAAGGCCTAGATTCCTATCTATTAAAGGGAGAGCACATTTCTAGCTCCCTTCTCCGCCAGAGTCCAGAGGAAAGAGCCCCAGAGTCAGCGCCAGTCTCTTCCTTCCTCCTCCCACTAGTCCGCGTCACTTCCTCCCGCCAAAGAAAAGACTCCTGGTCTTGCCCTCAAAGACCTTCGCTTCATGGGCAGAACTCTTCTACAGTAAGTATCCAGCAGGTGGCGTCATTCCAATCGTTACACCAGTGGAATAGTTAGATGTGAACAATTTGTTCCAATAGGCCATGAATGTGATGGAAGTAAGAACTGTGAAGGCTTGGAGTTGGGTTAGATAGCAAAGATGCCAAGGTTATCCACTTGCCGTCAGTACATGGAATGTGCACACACTTATGGACAACACAAATTTTCAGGAGACTTTTTTTGTGGGAGAACTTGGCAGATATGACATCCAAATATCAGTCCTGAATGAAACAAGTCTGGCAAATGAATGCCAGCTTACTAAAGTCTTCACTGGTACACCGTTGTTTTTTTTTTTTTTCTGGAATGGCCATAGTGATGGGGAGCACTGTGAAATTAGCAAAGATTTTGCAATCAAAACTAATCTAATCAATAAGCTTGTATGCCTTCCGAAAGAAGAAAATGACAAGCTCATGAAAATATGATTGCCACTCATAGGAAAGTACCACACCATCTTCATCAGTGCCTGTGCTCCCATCATGATGAACTCTGCTGATGTCAAAGAAAAAATTTATAAAGACCTGGAGACCCTTATCATCAATGTTCCTAAAAAGGACAAATTTATAATTCTGGGTGATCTTAACACCAGAGTAGGTGCAGACATGCCTGGAAGTCCTTGGGAAGAATGGAGTCAGAAACAGCAACAGCAACAGTTAATTACTACTAAAGACTTGTGTGTCTTATGACTTTCTCATCACCAACACTTAACTTAAATGCAATGAAACTTCATAGATGCCCCTTGTAGCAAAGACTGGCATTTAACAGACTATGTCATTATAAAGAGAAGAGATAGACAGGGTGTAAGAGTGATGAAGGTGATGTATAGTGCAGAGAGCTGGACTGATCATATACTTATCCTCCAAGCTAAATATTAGCATTAAACAAATGCAGCAGCCCCAAGGCAAGACAAGTACCAGAAGACTTAATGTCAACAGATTAGTGCACTTCCCTAAGAGGAAACAGTTTATTACTAACTTGGAGAGAGAGCTGAATCAACAAACAGCTGCCAACAGTGTAGTGGAAGAGGTGTAGACAGCTTTCAGAGATACAGTGTAGAGCACCACATTTACTTGTCTGGGCCAGAACACTTGCAAAGTCAAGATTGGTTTGATGAAAATGATGGGGAAATTCAGAAGCTGCTAAATAAAAAAATGAGAACTCCATAGAGTTTATCAGCAGGATAGTTTGTCCATCTCTAAGAAGGTAGCCTTTAAATCTATCAGAAGTAAAGTGCAAGTAAAGCTTAGAGAGATGCAGGATTCTTGGCTCAGTAATAAGGCAGATAAAATTCAGTTTTATGCTGATAGTAACAATCCAAAGTGTTTTTATAATGTCTTGAAGACTATTTTTTGACCAAAGACCTATGGGGCATCTCAATTACTCAGTGCTGATGGAGCTATACTGATTAATGATAAAGACATGATTGGAAAGCTGGGATGAATGCTTCCATGGAATTCTCAATATATCATCATGAACCAATGCTTAAGCCATTGACCATTTACCTCAGGTTGAAGTCAATCTCTCTCTAGCTGAACTTCCAACTGAAGAAGAGATTTTAAATACCATTAGGCTCCATTCTTGTGGCAAATCACCTGGTGCTGATTCTATTCCAGCTGAGATTTACAAGGCAGGGGGTCTACTGCTCATACAAAAGCTGACTGATATTTTATGGGTTATATGGCAAGAGAAGGTTATCCCTAGGAGTTCAAGGATACTTCTATCATCCGTCTCTATAAAGGAAAAGGAAACTGGTTGACTTGTGACATTCACAAGAATATCTCTCTTAGTCATTGATGGCAAGATCCTTGCCAAAGTCCTCCTTAATAGTCTGATCCTTCATCTGGAATATGGTCATCTACCGGAAAGCCAGTGTAGCTTCAGAAAGAGATGAGGAATGGTTGATATGGTGTTTGTTGCCTGACAACTACAGAAGGAATGTCAGGAGCAGAACAGTGGTCTGTATACAACATCTACTGATCTGACCTAGGCCTCTGCTACTGTCAGTTCTGAGGATTTATGGAAGACCATGACAGAATTTGGTTTCCCAGAAAAGTTCATCAGTACTGTATGCCAGTTCCATGATGACATGCTTGCAAAGGTTCTAGATAAGGGATCATGCCCTTATGACTTCCCAATCATCAATGGAGTGAAGTAGGGCTATGTGCTTACTCCCATGTTTTTTAGTATGATGGCTTCAGTGATGTCAGATTGTTTTGAGAAGGATGAAAATGGCATCAAGGTCAGCTACTGCACTGATGGTAAATTATTTAACTTTAAAATCTAACACTAAAGTGGAGGGAGAGATGGTGTGTGACTTTTTGTTCCCAGATGATTGTACACTCAGTGCAGCCTCTGAGGGTTAGATGCAACAGAGTATAGACCAATTTTCTGTCTTTTGGCCTGATAATTAACATCAAGAAAACAGAGGTTCTCCACCAGTCAGCATCACACCATCTATACAAGGAACCCTTAGTTACAGCAAATAGAGAAATGTTGAATGCTGTGCATAAGTTCACTTACCTCAGCAGTATAATTTCCAGGGATGTTTACATAGATGATGAGTTTGATGCATACATTGCTAAAACCTTTGGAAGGCTCCAAAAGAAGGTGTGGAAGAGAAGAGCTATTAGGCTGCCTACAAACTGAAGGTCTGCAGAGCTGTTGTGCTAATCTCATTGTTGTTTGCCTGTGAAACCCAGACAGTCTACCAACCCTATGCCAGGAAACTATATCATTTCCATTTTAATTGTCTTAAGAAGATTCTGAAAATCTTAATTAAGGTACCAAAGACTTAGGTCCTTTCTTGAGCATTAAGGTCCTCTCAACATTCAAACTCTAGCAACTCCAATGGGTTGGCCAAGTTGTTCAAATGGCAAATGTGTGTGTGTCGAAAACACTATTTTACAGAGAACTCACAAAAGGCAAGTGTTAACATGGAGGTAAAAGAGGCAATATAAGGACATTCTCAAGATCTCTCTGAAGAATTTTGGTATCAATTATGAGGCATGGGAGACACTGGCACGGGACTGCCCAGAATGGTGTGCCTATATCAAAAAAGGTGTTGTGCTCTGTGAGCAAAGCAGAATTGCAGAAGTTCAAAAAACTGTGAGATGAGCAAATTTAGAGACATCTCCTCTCTAAATGTTCCTATGAACTATTTGTGCCTAACCTGTGGTAGAGCTTTCTGAGCTCATATTGGTCTGATCAGCCACAGTCCTTGAACCCAAGATCATAATGTCATTTTGATCTTCTTTGAGCATAAAGTACAACCACCAAGTACTAAATAAATGCTTTTTTATTAATTGAATAAATCATTAAGATAAAACAGTGATAAATGAATTGATATGCCACAGCAGGAAGAAAACCATATTAAAATTGATATTCTCTTTACAAATGAAATCAAAATACATGAGGAAGTTACAGCTAAACAGAGGGAGAGTTATTAGATTCTCCTTATCAGTATGAATAAAAGTCAGCAGAGTTATACTATGTATGCAATGTAGCAATTGGATTCTTGGGAGTTGAAGGAACTGGCTCATACAGAGACTCACAAGGTCAATAAGAAACATCATTCCATGGGAAACTTGGCTACCTCACTTGGTAGTGCTTATTATAAGCATAAATAAAAAGACAATGAAGAAAATTACAACTTAACAATATCTGTTGCACAAGATAAAGCAATAGAAAAATTCTGCTAAGAACTTGGTAATTATCTCAAGGTCAAATAAATATATGATTTTAATGTGAAATAAGTCAAAAGGGAGGAAAATGAAAGATACATTGGAAAATGTGATTTGGGATAAAGAAATAAAAGGATCCGAAGGCCTATAGACTATGAAGAAAACCTAAACAATGCAATTAATGAATGCTTTCTTCAAAAAGATAATCACATGATGAGCATTGAATGACTTTACAAGAACAAACTAATATCAAAATGAATGAGAAACAACTGGTTAACAACTAGTTAGTGCAAAAATCAAATCTGATATCAAATTGGATGGACGAAGATGAGTATACATTAAAACACTCCTAGTCCAATATATTTAACTGATCTTTTGTCTTTCTAAAATGAAAAATTGATACAAAATAAAGATATTAACAACCATTATCACCATTTTTAGTGAAGATTAAGGATGTAAAACAATCACCAGAACGAGAAGGCCAAAGGAGCTGAGAAACTACCTTATCAGGGAAACCTTTGATCTCCTTGCCAGGAGGAGAAACACAATAGCCACAGATGGCCCTGGTTTAGATTATAAACTCAATTAAAAAGCACTGTGGAAAAGGATGGTCAAAGATTGCTTCATGAGGCAAGAAGCTATGATATATGATGTCCTAAAATGTAAAATCAATCCTTCCCTTTCCCAATGGTCTTCTTTCAAGTTAAATTAATAAATGCCACTCTAAAATCATAAATGCAGTTGTGCATTAACTTGGGATTCCTTATGACCATATTTTATAACTACTCAGGGATTTTCTATAACAATCCTTTTTTGACTAACTCAGATGCATTTATACTCTGTGCTTACAGTTGGCTGCCATCAATTCTACTTAATACCAGTCAGCAAAAACCTAATCAGCTTTATTTCATGCTATCTGCTTCCTTTCGTGCCCTGCTTTTAAGGCTCATATCGCATTCATGCTGCCATTACCTGTGGCTGACTTTGCATTTCCAATGATGTTACCTATGGTTCTGGCAGTTAAAAGGTGGTCAGCAACAAAGAGCCAGCTGTCTGCTCCTCCAGAGCCATTCCTTATGGCTACATCTTGTGGAAACTGACTGAAGTCAATGCTTGGTCTTTGGAGCCACAGATTCAAGAGCTCCATTGGTCAGTCTAAACTAAGTAAAGTAGATTTGGTACTAGACTCTAGAGTCTAGAAAAGGATGTTGCTATTCAGCAAACCAAAAAGGAGGTTGACTAATAAACCAGAATACTGATTAGGTTATTTACATTGGAAGTGTGGTCTATTCTGGACTCCTCTTCCTTGTTGTGGTAGTGGGAGTCAAGGGGCTAGGTCCACTCAGGAGATTAGGGATGAGAAAGTTTCTTATTGAATATTAAATTGTGACAAAGGAAGTCAGATGCTCTTAAAGAATATTCTTGAAAATCTAGGTTGCTTGCTGAAGGATCCTTCTATATCCTACAGTATTGGGTAGCAGGTCATACTTGGATCTCAATAACCCGCTGAGCCTGGAGCTTCCTATTAATTCTCCTTCTGTAGAGGCAAGGCTTTCACTTTCCAAGAAATTAATTTGATTTCCTTTCATGAAGGCATAAAAAAGGAAGAAACTCACTTCCATGCCTGACCAGGCTACCTCTTCTGGACAGTGTTGGAAACACCCATATTCTTTATAAGAATATCTCTTATTCACTACCTCTTATTCTTTTGCTCTCCTATTTTTAAACTCCTTTGCTGTATCTTTTATGTAATAGTACAATTAATCATATTACTGCTTCCCTTCCCTTCTCATCCCAAATCCCATCCAAATTAGTCACATCTCACTAGAAAATTCTGGGAGCCTTCCTGTACAGTGTGTCTAAGTTTAATACATCAGATCATGGATTGTCAGTACCCACAAAGTAAAATTATCTCTGCTCTGAGATGATTCAACAAAAATTGACTGGCAGCGTATTGTGTGTATAGCACTGTTGCTAGGCTCTAGGGGAAAGTAAGGGTTCTGAAGGGTGGAGATAAAGAAGGAGTATATCTTAGCCACAGGAAAGAACTTGAGTGAATACATGGAAGTAAGAGATGGAATGTTGAGTTTGGGGAACAGATAGTGGCTTGATCTGTGTTTCTCATTAGATTATTGGTTAAAGGATCATTGGTAGCTTTAAAGAAAGTAATTTGAGTAGCAGAGTCAAAAGCCAGATCTCAGGGGGCTAAGAAGAAAGTGAGGAAGTGGAAGTAGCATAAAGAGTAGCTTATACCAAGAGTTCATCAGTAAAAGAGAGAAAGACAAGGGGCAGCTAGGTGGCACAGTGGATAAAGCATTGGTCCTGGATTCAGGAGGACCTGAGTTCAAATCCGACCTCAGACACTTGACACTTACTAGCTGTGTGACCCTGGGCAAGTCACTTAACCCTCATTGCCCTGCCTCCCCCCCCTCCCCAAGAAAAAAGAAAAAAAGAGAAAGACAAAGGTGGAGCATAAAGGAGAAGTTTTTTGTTTGTTTGTTTTTGTTTTGTTTTGTTTAAGGATGGGGTAGATCCCAGCGGTTTTGAATTTTGGCAGGGAAGAAGCTAATAGATAAGAGAGAAAAGTCAAATGATCAGTGGAGCAGCTTCCTGGGGGAGACTAGAGGTTAGAGGCATGGGGAGAACACTTTCCTCATCAGGGATAAAAGACACTTTTTTTCCCCTTGGCGAGAGGCATAAAGGAGAAGAGTTAAGTGCAGTGTAGATGTTTGTCAGTGCTATTTGAGGTCAAGGGGTAAGATCATAGCCAACTAAATCAAGAAAAGTTTCCTGGAGGAGACTGCATTTTACTTGGACTGTGAACAATGGCAAGAATACAATAAATCAATCCAATCCAATCCAATCCAATAAAGTTATTAAGTGCATACTATGTGCCAGGCACTATACTAAGCACTAGGGATACAATAAAAAGAATGATAGTTCTTGCCTTTGAGGAACTTACAATCTAATGTGAGAAGAAATTCAACAGCACAGAAGGGGTGGGGAGTACATTCAAGTAGACAAAAGTGTCAAAGGCAAAGGCAGGAGGACTTAGGGCATATTCAACATTAGAGTAATGCTTAGTTTTGATGGACAATAAAGTATAGGAAGGGCAGCTAAGTGGTGAAGTGGACAGAGCCCTGGATGTGGAATCAGGAAGACTCCTCTTCCTAAATTCAAATCTGGCCTTAGACACTTACTAGCTGTGTGACCCTGGGCAAGTCACTTAACCCTGTTTGCCTCAGTTCTTCATCTGTAAAATGAACTGGAGAAGGAAATGGCAGACCACTGCTAGTATCTTTGCCAAGAAAACCCCCAACTGGGTCATAAAGAACAGGGCAGGACTAAAAGGAATGATCAACAACAACAAAGTGTAGGAAGGAGAGTAATTTGAGATAATTCTGGAAAGATGATCTTAGAATGTAAACTCCTTGAGGGTAGAGACTATTGTTTCTTCCTCCATTTCTATCCCCAGCACTTAGCACAGTGCTTGTCACATAGTGAGTGCTTAACTTCCTTCTTTCCTTCCTTCCTTTCTTCCTTCCTTCCTTCCTTCCTTCCTTCCTTCCTTCCTTCCTTCCTTCCTTCCTTCCTTCCTTCCTTCCTTCCTTCCTTCCTTCCTTCCTTCCTTCCTTCCTTCCTTCCTTCTCTCCCTTCTCTCTCTGTAGGGTAGTGCCAGTATGTGGAGGACCTTAAATGCCAGCATTCCCAAAGTGCCAGCACAATCCAGTGTCCTTTTATATCATGATCAGGGAAGTTCTGGCCCTTTTGATTATTTTGTTGCACAAGGCATCCTGGTTTATTCAAATTGGATTTGTGAATATCTCATTCATAATACAAGTGTTGGCCCACTTTTCATTCAGAGCCTCTCCCCACTATAGGACCAACTGACTCTTGTAATAACAATAGCAAAAATAATAATAAATATAAATGGAGGAAGTATAGCATAGTGAATAGAATGTTAATTTTGGAACCAGGAAGACCTGAGTTCAAATATTGACTCTGAGACTTAACTACTTGTATAAATCATGGGTAAATCATTTAACCTCTCAGTTGCTTCATCTGTAAAATGGAAGGGGGAAGACTGCTGTAAACATTGAAGGAGGGGAAGATGTTTTAAAATCTTAAACTGCAACTATGAGCATACGGTTCCATTGCAAATATTTTTATGCAGGGCCATTTATGTCTTAATTAATTACACATTGTTATGTTTCAGTCAAATGGGTTTTTTGTTTTGTTTTGTTGTTGTTTAACCACCATGGGAGCCTAATCATTTAGTGATTTTCAAGATCTAACTTAAAAGTCACCTCCTACATGCACCCTACACTTATTAACTCCCCTTCCCAACTAAAAGTGATCTCTTTTCTGATTTCATAACACTTTGCACTTTACTTAGTGGATATTAATAAAATACTCTAAGATTTGCAAAATGCTTTAATTCATTATCTCACTTATTTATTTTTTTAAAAAATAGATTTTTATCAATATCTTTTATTTTTACATTGCTTACATTCATTTCATTTGATCCTTAAACTAGTCTGGTGAGTTAGCTCCTTTAGGTATTATCACCATTTTTATGTGACCCAAGACTCAAGGTCCCCCCAAAATTTCCTACTTACATGACCTACCTTGGGGGATGTCAGTTTCCCTCTTTGGTTTGTTATATCCTCACCCTGGAGTTTATTCCTAGGAAATGTCCAAAATAAAGCTCATAAACAGTTTGTATCTAGGTTTCCCCAGATGTGGGTAATTTGGTCTGAAGCTTTGTTGCAAGCACACAATGCAATAAATGCATATTGTATAGGACAACCTTTATTTTACCCCTAAGAAATTGTGGAAGATGCAAAGGACTCACAGGAGCCCATAAAACAGATAAAGAAAACACATAAGGACTCACAAGAGCCCATAAACAGATAAAGACACACATAAAACACTCAAAACAATCCCAACATTCCAGTGCATCTATCTCTAATCCCACTGAGACACTGTGAGGGATTGAACTCTCCAGGGAAGATACTAAACAGCCATGATTCACCATAATAGCCTGGGTGCAGGAGAGACAGGAAAAAAAATCCATATCTCTTTCTGCCTCCAAGACCCCCAAATGTGACTTTAATCCTTTAGCTGTAGGAGTATTGTCGGTTACCTTTTTCTTTCCACAAGAAGGGCATTGTTCAGGAACTCTGTGAGAGATCATTCTTTAGAAAGCTTGATGGCTCAGCACTCAACTTCCAAAATTGGCTGGGGTAGAAGAGGAAGAGAAAAAATATTTATATAGTTCCTACATTATGCCAGACACTGTGCTGAGTGCTTTACAAATATTTTGTTTGATCCTCACAACAATCCTGGGAAATAGGTGTTGTTATTATCCCCATTTTATAGATGAGGAAACTGAGGCAAACAGAGGTTAAGTGACTTGCCCAAGTTCACACAGCTATTGTCTAAGGCTGAATTTGAACTTAAGTTTCCTGACTCCAGGCCAATCACTCTAACCACTGAGTACTTAGCTGTCACCACAAGGCAATCCTTTGGTTTAGTAACAATTGGACTTTTGGGAATCACCCTTCTCTGGCTAGAAGACTAGATTCTAGTATTACATTGCTTAGTGAGTTGAAATATCCTCCCATCTCTGCCATGTCCACACTCTACAGACAGAATGATATGTTCAAATAAATTAGAGGAATCACTCTGAGTCATCATTTATGATAGCTGACATTTGTATAGTGCCTACTCTGTGTCAGAAACTTTGCAATGATCTGATTTGATCTTCAAAACCACCCTGGGAGGTGAATGCTATTTTTTAGTCACTTTTTTTACATTTGTTTTTATAAATGAAGAAATGGAGGCAAGCAGAGCTGAAGTGACTTATCCAGGCTCATACAGCCTGGCAGCATCTGAGGCTGGATTTGAAACCAGATCTTCCTGATTCCAGGCCTGGTGAACTATTCACTGTACCACCTGACTTCCTTTCTTAGAGGAAGCTCTGACTCAGCAAATTGCCCATGATAGGTTGGTATGCATCCTGTCTCAAGACTTGAGGCCTCTTTCCAATAATAAGACTTTAAAAGCAAGGCTGTGGCCACTGAGCATGAACAGATACTAGAGTAAATAGTGAATGTATGTCACATAAAGGAACATGAGGGGAACCAGAAGAGAGTGACCAGAAACTGACAGTAAATATAGATGGGATCCTTCTGAAGAGGCACCAGCATCTAAACCAGTTTGTTTGTGGAATGGAGGGTCCAAGCTGCACTTGAAGAGGAATCAGAGATGAGTCAGGGTTGTTCAGCATCATGAGTAACCCCTACTTAGACGTTAAACAGCCAAGACTCTTAACTGTAAGGGGAACAATCCTGGAGAAGACCCTGTTTTCTGTCTGCTAGAAAAACCAGGGGTATAACTGGTCTCTAGGTTTGGACTTGCCTTCAGATAAAAGGGAGGTTTGAATCTGAGCCCCCGAACTGTGCTTTTGGGGGGACTTTGAGTTTGCTCTGTCTGGGAAGGAACTATGGGCACTCGACCTCCATAGAGTACTTAAATATATTTGTTCTTATTGATTGATTGATTAATTAAAGAAATGTACATAACCATTTTTTCATGAGAAAATTCTCTCAAAACACAGTAGGAATGGGAAAAGAAGCTTAGATTTCCCGCACCCCCCCCCACCCAGGCAGAAACTGAACAAAGGGTCTAAATTCATACATACAATAAACCCCTAGACTAAGGAAATAAACAGTGACATTCATAAAAGAAGAGTAGCTAAATAAGAGAGTTAATCAGGTATTGGAGAGACAGAGAAGTTGCCATGACCTGGAACATCTTTTGGTGTTGGGTGGAGCAAACAACAACTGTGAACCCAGGACAGACATACCTTCCTCCTGATTACTGATCAGGCAACTGGTCAGCAGTGCTCCTTGGTGGTTAAAAATCCATCTACACTAACAGAATCTCAGAATTGGAAAGATCAGAGTTCACTTAGTTAAACTTACTTGATAAGGGATCTTCCATAAATTCCCCAGAAAGTGTACATCCATCCTCCTTTTGCCCTTCCTCCATTAATAGGAGACCTAATACCTCTCAAGGTGACCTATTCTGCTTTTGGACAGCTTCAATTCTTATGAAACTTTTTTGTTCTGTTGAGTCAAAATCCATTTTCCTATAACTTCTACCCATTTCCCCTACTTCCACCCTCTGCTCAAAATACAACAAATATAATCCTTCAACATGACAACTTTTTCAGAATTTTGAGGATAGCTATTGTCTGACCCTGGGTTTTCTCTTCATGAGGGTAAAAATTCCAGTTTCTTCAACAGGAATCATCATCATTCAACTGATGCCTAGGTATATAAAATTGGTATCTGTAAATATAGGTATTGCTACCCTCTAATGCTGAGGAGTTGTGGAGTTTTTTCATATAAGTCTGGAATTCCTGAATCCTTTTCACGTCTTTTATTTTTCAAATTAAGAAATATTCCAATTTAATTCTACTTAATTTCATATATTGAAAATCCATTGACTTTTAAGTAAAACCTTGAGCATTGATACTACTGTTATGTGTAGGATGTGAAAACACTGCCCACACAAGAAAATGATAATCACAAAATAGTGGAATTACAATAATTTGGAGGTTTTAATTTTTTCAAAGTGCTTTCATATACACTCTGTCTTTATACCAGGCTACCTGAGAATCTATCTCAGATTTGCAAATAAGGTCTATTATAGGAATATAAAAAAATTAGAAGAGACATCTAGGGTTTGAAGGGACTTCAGAAGCCATCAAGTCCAACTCCCTTCTCCAATTATTAAAAGGAGGAACCTAAGCCTGAGAAAAGTTAAGTGACTTGTTCAAGTTTACACAGATGAGCTCTGAGGTAGGATTTTGAATCTAGTTCCTTTAAGTCTGGAGTTAACATTCTTTCCCCTTTTAAGAGCCTACTTATGTGACTGGGAAACAAAAAACAACTAAAAAAATGGATAGAAACTGTTTTCATGGAATTCTCAAGTAACATCTTGCTTATCTGCTACAATAATAGGTATCATTTGTATTAGGGGCAGCTAGGTGTCCTAGTGGATAGAGTGCTAGGTCTGGAGTCAGGAAGACTCATCTTTCTGAGTTCAAACCTGGTCTCAGACACTTACTAGCTGTATGACCCTGGGCAAGTTGCTTAACCCTGTTTGTTTCAGTTTCCTTATCTGTAAAACAAACTGGAGAAGGAAATGGCAAACCACTCCAGTATCTTTGCTAAATGGGGTCACAAAGAGTTGGGCAAAATTGAAAAGACTGAACAACAATGACATTATTGGTATCATATAGCCTTCAGGTTTGTAAAGCACTTTACATATATTATCTCATTTTTCAAGTCACCAAGTATTTAAGTGCTTAGTATTTACTAAGTTTCAGACAGTTAAGTATTGATGATACAAAAAAAGGCAAACACAGGGCCTGCCCTCAAAGAGCTCACAGTCTAATGGGGGAGACCGAATACAAATGACTATGTACAAAGAAGACATCACCTGTAGATAATCAACAGAGGAAAGGAACTATCATTAAGCGGGACCAGGAAAGGCTTCTCATAGAAGGTAGAATTTTACCTGAGAATTAAAGGAGGCAAGGGAAATTAGGAGGTAGAGATGAGAATGAATTTCAGGCATGATGAATAGCCAGTCCATGAAAATGAAAGTGGTCAGGAGATGGAATGTCTAGTTGAAGAATAGCAAGAAGGTTTTTGCTGCTGAGTCTCAGAGTACATGAAAGAAAGGAAGATATAAGAATACTGGAAAGGTGGGAAGGAGCCAGGTTATAGAGGGCTTTAATGTCTAACAGAGGATTTTATACATAATCCGGAAAGTAAATACAGAGTTAATGGAATTGGAGTTAATTAAATGGAGGGTGTGTGTGTGTGTGTGTGTGTGTGTGAGAGAGAGAGAGAGAGAGAGAGAGAGAGAGAGAGTCAGTCAGATATGGGCTTCAGGAAGATCACTTTAATAATTGAGTGGAGGATGAATTTGAATGGGGAGAGACTTGAGTCAGGGATACCAATCTGAAGGCCATTGTAACAGTCTAGGCATGAGGTGATGAGTACCAGGAGGTGGCAATGTCAGGGGAGAGAGAGGAGTGTTTATGAGAGATGTTAGGAAGGTAGAATTTGGCAATAGAACTTGATAACAGATTGAATATGGGGGAAGGAGGATAAAGAGACTGTGACAAGTTGAGTATGACACCTAGGTTGTAGAAAGTGGTGCCTTCAAAAATAAGAGGGATGTTAGGAAGAGAGGATTTTTTGGAGGGGGGGGCATGATAACGAGTTCAATTTTGAAAATATTGAGTTTAAGACTCAGTTGAGTTTTTTTGTTTTTTGTTTTTAGTGAGGCAATTGGGGTTAAGTGACTTGCCCAGGGTCACACAGCTAGTAATTGTTAAGTGTCTGAGGCCGGATTTGAACTCAGGTCCTCCTGAATCCAGGGCCAGTGCTCTATGCACTGCACCACCTAGCTGCCCCTCAGTTGAGTTTTAAGGCTCAAAAGCTTAATGGACATCAAGTCTGATATATCCAATAAGCAGTTGGAGGTATTAGACTGGAGCTCAGGAGAAAGGTTAGAGCTAGATCAATAGACCTATGATTCATCTGTATAGAGATAATAATTGAATCCATATGAGTTGACGGGAGTTCTTTCCATGCTGCCTACTTCATTTGTAAAATTAACCTGAAGTCTCTCCCTACTCCGAGTCATCCTCCACTAGGTTATCAGAGTGATTTTCTTAAAGGGCAACTCTGCTCTTAACATTCCAATCCCCAACTCAATAAAACCCAATGGCTCCCTGTAAGCTTCTGAATCAAATATACTTGGCATATTTGTCTGTTTGGAATTTAAAGGTTCTTTATAACATAGATAATTTCTACCTTTTGAATTTTATTATGTGTGCTTTTGTATATAACATATGTGTATATAATATGTGTATGTACACATATATTATACACATATGTATATATATGCATATACACATATGCACACACATGTATACTTGTTGATGCCTCCAATAGAATGTAAACTCTTTTCAAGTAGGGATTGTCATCTCAGAAGGAGGTGGGGAGTGAATATATTCAAGGTAACTTTTGAGCTGAGTCTTGAAGACAGCCAAGGCAGTCAAGAGGTAGAGATGAGGAGTGAGGCAATTCCAGACATGGGTCATAAGTAGTGAAAATGCCTGGAGTGATAGAGTGTTATATATGAGGTACAGCAAGAAGGCTGGTCTCAATATATTGGAGATTAATTACACGGAAGACAGTAAAGTGTAAAATGACTGGAAAGACACAAAGAGGCCATGTTGTGAAGGGGTTTAAAAGCTACAAGATTTTTACTTTGTGTTTTTTTTTCTTTCTTTTTTTAGAAGTTCCTCTTTGCTTGGTTATATGGTACAGTTTACTTATCATACATATCATGTGCCCCTTGATCATCCTTGAAATGATATTCCTCTTCAATTTTTCAAAAACGATGGCATTCTGTTATTTCTAACAATATAAAACCAACAGAATATTGGTATTAAAATTTGTTTCTGGGAGTTTAAAATATAGAGGAAAAATTTCTGAATTTAGTGCAGTGGATAGACATTTAATCAGTAGGAAGATCTGAGTTCAAATCCTACCCCATGCACTTACTAACTATATGACTCTGGGCAAGTCATTTAACCATTGCCAGATTTAGTTTCTTCATCTGTAAACCAGGGATAATAATAGCCCTTACTTCATAGGGTTATTGTGAGGATTAAATTAGATAATGTATTAAGTGCTTTGCAAACCTTAGAGCCCCATATAAATATTAGCTATCATTATTTAACATAAATAGACTGAAGTTTGAATCCTGACTTTATTACTGCTTGAATTTTGGCTCTAGGCAAGTCATTTGACCTGTCTGAGCTTCATTTTTCATATTTAAGAACTGAGGCCAATAATATTTGCACTTTCTAATGGTTGCTAGCATTAAATTGGTAAAATAAGTATGGTAGAAAGTGTCTTGTAAACCACAAAGGCCTATAGTTCTTGTTAAGATTTACCAAAGCAGATAGGTGGCCCACTGGATAGTGTGTTGGCCTTGGGATCAGGAAAACTTGAGTTCCAATCCAGTCTCAGGCACTTACTAACTGTGTGACCCTGGACAAGTCACTTAAGCTTCATTTTCCTTAGTTTCCTCATCTATAAGGCTAATTACAGCACCCACCTCCTAGGGTTATTGTGAGGATAATATGAAATAACAATTGTAAATTTTTGTGTTGGCACAAAATAGTGCTATATGAATGTTAGCAATCATTATTAGCAATATTTATTATTATTATTTCTTCAGAATGGACTAGCAGATAGACAGCTGGTCTTGGTTAGGAAGACCTGGCATCATGTGGTGCTTCTGACCCATACTGTCTGTGCGGCCTTGAGCAATTCTCTTCATCTTTCTGTGTTGTAGGCAATTCTTTAAGGCTATCAGTCTCAGAGAAGGTGCTGACCTCTTCTGGAAGAAGGTATTCCCTCCTTGGGAGTTCCCTACCTTCCAGTGAAATCTCAGATCCAGTCCGTATCTTTTTCTTTACAACACTTTGAGAGATCTAGGACATGGAACATAGGGCAAGTAAATTTTTAGAGAGGACAGAGATCTAGTCTAGGACATTATTCCAGGGGGAGAGAACTGGTCAACTAAGGAGATAAGCATTTATTAAGTTCTTATTATATTCCAAGCTCTGTACTGAGTGCTGGGGATACAAATGCAAGCAACGAAGGTAATTCCTGCCCTCAAGGATCTTATATTCTAAGGGGAGACCACATAGAGAGGAGCTAAAACTGAGGGAAAGTTACCATGCTCGAGAGACTGGTTCCCAGCAAGGTAAAATGAAAACTCCCCCATTAGAGGCAGGGGAATCAGTGGTAGAGTTCATGTTTATGGTGAAGGAGGAAGAGATGAAGATGGTCAAGGGATTGTAGATAGCATGATGAGGATATGTCCAAGAAGTGAGAAACATTAATTGAAAAAAATAGGGAGGGGAACCCCAAAGGGGAAGTGGTCAGCAAAGGCAGGGCCCTAGTCCCAGACAGAGAGTTCCTGAGCAGGTATTCAGACAAGAAAAGGGGAACATTACAGAAATAATTTTGTTTTATTTTCCTATAGTTAGGGCATAAGGAGGGAGGCTCAGTAAAAAGGAAGGTTACCAGTAACTGTACTTGGATTTCAAGACTGGAGGAGAGGCTGTCTTAGCTATGAGTTCACATGGATGCTTATATTTTCTTTTTTTATGATCTAGATTGGTCTCAAAACCTAAGTTAGGAGTAAAGATGAAGGCAAAGGTTAGATGTTCCCAGTTATGAGAACTAGATGGATGTATGGATAGTCATCCAGACTGGTTATTACCATAGAGAGTACTGAGTTCCCTGACACTGGAGTTCTGAATGACACTTTCTTGGAGTTCTCTGGGACAGATTACAGGATTTGGGTAAGCACTGGTGGTCTCAGAGGCCCCTTCCAACTCTAAGTCTATAGAAATCATATAGCCCTGAGTAGTGGCTTGGGTGTCAGGAGATATAGGCTGGAAATAACAATAATATATACCTAAAATTGATATATAGTTTACTATGTACCAGCCACTGTGCTAAGTACTTTACAATAATTATCTCATTTGGTCATCATAACAATCCTGGGGAGGGGGGGGGGATATCATTATCTCCATTTTACAGATGAGGAAACTGAAACAAACAGAAGGGAAGTGACTTGCTCAGGGTCAGATAGCTAGTCAGTATCTGAAGCCAGATTTGAACCCAGATCTTCTTGACTCCAGTCCTGGCACTTGACCCACTGTATTACCTAACTACCTAATACTAACTAATGGTGTGACTTTGAATAAGAGCCTCAGTTTCTTCATCTGTAAAGGGAGGGGGTTGGAATGAATGATCTTCATATCTCTTCCAGTTCTACGCTGTGATGTACGATTAAATTTTATCTACAGCAGCATTCACGATACCATCTACTAAGGCACAGAGGGATTATAATCTGTGTCAAGGGAGGGAGTGTATACACTTTTGAAATCAGAGATTCTTGAAATATAAAAGTATAAGGACAATCTTGCCCCCCTCATCCTGCCTGCCTTCTGTGGGAGAGGAGATGAAAACAGGTCAGGTCGTAGGGCTTTGTTGCAAGGATTGAAAGGATTTTTCCATGAGGGCTGGGAAAGTGAAATTGGAGACCTGGAGGTCATATGATCAGGAGGTTAGGAGTGGACTGCACCTGCAGGATGAAAGATGAGATGTGTTTGATAAAGACAGAAGTTTTATTACTTCAGTATTGACTATACAGTGAAGTGAGTGTGTTTTTTTGAGCCATGCGTGTGATGAGAAATCTCAGTGGTCTTCTTTCTGTATTGCTGCTGCCCTCTAGCAGAGAATAGCACAGACTGAACAAAGAAAGGCACACCCCATGCCTTAATCAAATGCCAGCACTGCACAAGGAGTTTTCAAGGTCAAACCTTGAATACTTTCAGATATTTTGTACAGAGTTAATCTATAGAGTTCTGCTCATGAATACAAAAGAGGAGGGGATGAAGAAATGGTGATGAGTGAAAACTGGGGAACTCGCAATCCTGGCCTGAGTCCCCTCTTTACTGGGAACAGCTGTTTCACCTAGAAACCCATCAAACCTTGTGCGATTCTGAAGCTCTAATGTGCTCAGTGGAAGACCCTCAGGCTTCAGGTATAGCATCTAAAAATAAGAGTTGGGGTAGTGTTACTCTATTCTAGTGGTGCCAAACTAAAATAAACTAAAATATAAATGGATCCCTTTGGGCCATATATTGAATTAGAAAACCACAAATTAACATTAACTATGCTGTATTGTAACATATACATATATATGCGTATATGTGTGTATATGTATATATGCATGTATATGTGTATATACACACAGTTAAACATACTTGGGAATTTGACACCTCTCCTATGGTTCTGTGGTCTACTCTGGTTGGAGTACTGTGTTCATTTCAGGGCACCATATTTTAGAAAGGATGCTGAAAGCTATAGTCTGTCTAGTGGAAGGGATTTACATTGGTGGGAGAATGGAGACAGGAATATGAAATTGCCAAAATAAATGAGAATTTATTTGGGATATAAGATGATCCAGAGAGTTGTGATATTCATCTCTAAATACTTGAATGATTGTCATGTCAAAGAAGGATTAGACTTTTTCTGCTTGGCCTCAGAAGGCAAAACAAGAACCAACTAGTTTAAGTTTATGAGAAGGTAGATTTCAACTAAATACAAGGAACTAAATAATAATTATAATTGTTCAAAAATGGG
Source organism: Dromiciops gliroides (assembly GCF_019393635.1). Classification (NCBI taxonomy): domain Eukaryota; kingdom Metazoa; phylum Chordata; class Mammalia; order Microbiotheria; family Microbiotheriidae; genus Dromiciops; species Dromiciops gliroides. The sequence goes on from NC_057861.1 coordinate 106,681,749, forward strand.
ATAAGCTCCTTTGTTGAGTTTTAACTTCAGTGCATCAAAAGTTTTTAAATGGAGGCTGGGCAACGATTTGTTTTAGAGGAAACTCATCCTTCAGGTTGGACCAAATGATCTCTGGGGTATCTCCTATCTCTATAATTATATGATTCTAGGGTCACACTTTTGAATTGTGTCATGATTACAAAAAGTATTACTAGCAGAAACTATTGTGATTGTTATTAAATTCTAATGCATCTGTGATCACTGATATGAGTACTCTCTCAACCATGCAAATCATAATCTACTTTCTTATCCTTAGCACAGTCCTGGTACATATTAGCATTTTACAAGTGAGAGCTGAATGACCATCTATCTATCTCCTTTTCATTCTCTAGTTCCACAATGGATCTCTTATTTCACTGACATAGATATTTCATCCAACAATCCTGATCATGCCCAGTTTATGTCTGAGCATCATGAATTGGTCATGATTAGCATTGTTGCTTATGACTTCCACTTGTCAAGCCTAATGTTTGAGATACATCCATACTTTCTTTCCAAGTTTGAATTTTGTCCATTTTCTCCAAAGGAGGTCCCTGAAATATTCAAATTCCTTTTTTTAGATCTCTTGACAGAGAAAATTGTGTAAATGCCTATGGAGGATACCGTGTGTTCATAACTAGTCTATTACTCTTTCTATATGGTCATCTGCCTCTTCTTTCATTGGTAAGATGTTGCAGCTTATTTACACCCAGTATACTCCACTCCACCATCTTTTTTCATGATCTATGACTTTTAATTCTTTGAAAAATATAGTATTTTGTATCTCTCAGACATATGGCACCACCATAAGAATGTTGATATTAAACAGGATAGCCTTTTACTTAAGGGAGAAGTTTGGGACCATTAAAATCACTGTGAAATTTCCCAAAGACAATCCATATCTCTTTCTTTTTCCTATTCAATTCTGCATCCAGTTCATTGTTATAATATGAAGTGTTGAAGGACTAGCTCTATGGATTATACATCCAACTTTAACCCAAGCCTCAAAGTCCTTTGGCACAGGACTTTCTTGCTATTTATGGAGATTGACTGTAGTTAATGAGAGAAGAAAAAAAGATGTCTTTCTCTTCTGGCTTCTAGCTTTGAGAGTGATGTACCATTCCAGGATCTCTTCAGGTCCCTGGAGGAAGAAAGACCTCAGGAAGAAATCTACATGCATGGAAAATGGCAGTCTTGATCATGTCTATTCCTAGTCTACAGCACTACAGACTTTGTGGTATCACCTCTTCTGTGAGATCTGAGATTCTTTTTCTTTTTCTTTTTTTTGGGGGTGGGGGTGGGGCAATGGGTGTTAAGTGACTTGCCCAGGGTCACACAGCTAGTAAGTGTCAAGGGTCTGAGGATGGATTTGAACTCAAGTCCTCCTGAATCCAGGGCTGGTGCCTTATCTACTACACCACCTAGCTGCTCCCTGTAATTAATTAAAAAAAATTAGACTAATCATATTTAAAGGAGCAGATACATATATTCTACTTTGGCACTCTTCTCTAAAGAGAGTAGAGTGACTAGCCTCTGAGTATTAACCTCAACACCCTGCTTCCCCTTCTGGCCAGAATCAAATTCTCCTTTGGAGAAATGTAAGGAGAAAGAGACTCTAGAACTGCATCTATTCTTGCCTCCCTTCTAGCTATATCTAGACAGACCCACGTGGTCACACAAAACCTCTATGGGGACAACACAGTAATCACATACTTCCTACACCAATTCATAGCAGGAGTATCATGACCACCAACATCACTATTATCATTGTCAACATCATTGCCTTGCTCACTTAATATTCAAATATTTTTAGCTTTCTTTGGAAATTCATGTAGGGACCAAGTTTGCACACTGACCTCCCTTATCAAGTGAAGACTCAGGCATCTGAAACACACAAAACCTATTGAGCAATCCCACTACTTACTAACAGTCTCTGTGAATTGGCAATAGTGTTATCTTTTTTCTGTGTTGATTAAGTTAGAGACAATGCAAACACTTTAGTACCTGTCAGGGGAAAGGTAAATTTACCATGACTGCTTACTCTACCACTCAGAGTTCTTATTTGCTCTTTAGGAAAAAAAATTTCCTAGAGAAGCCTTAAGATGTTTGAATAAATAAGCTTCTGCTTTTTTATAGAATTGTTAACTTGTCCTTATGCCTGAAAAAGACATATTTCAATTGTTAATTTCTAGTAACACTTTAATAGTCTAGCTAATTAAAATAGTAGGAAACTACCGCTGTGAATGAACCTACAGTTTCAAGATTTAAACTTAAAAACTGTTGGGTATCTACCAAAGACCCTCCAGTACTTCCTTATGGCATAGAAAGGACCTAGAATTATTGAAATCTAGAGCAGTACAGCACAAGGTCTGATAGATCTTGCTGAGCTGGGAAGGCTTTGAGTGTGGGCTCAAGAAAGAACTCAGCATCTATCTTCTGAAGATCAGCATTAACTAAGTGTAGATCAATTCATGATCACAAGGTTGGCCACCTGGCAACAACTTTGGCCACCATCTAGGAAGGTTATCAATTTAAGCAAGCATGAAGAGGTTACAATTTGCATTGGGGGAGGCAGTGCCCACAATGATGAAGTTCTGGTCTTCTAAAGTTTTGAAAAAGAGTACCATGTCATCTTTTAAGAGTTAATATTCTAGGGCAGCTAGGTGGTGCAGTGGATAAAGCACTGGCCCTGGATTCAGGAGAACTTGAGTTCAAATCCAGACTCAGACACTTGACACACTTACTAGCTATGTGACCCTAGGCAAGTCACTTAAACCCCGTTGTTCCCCCCGCCAAAGAGTTAACATTCTGTGGTCATGGGAAACCCATCTAAACTTACCGTAAAAGAATCATACATATCTGACCTAAAAAACAAAAATCAAACCTAGTAGGCAAAGGTGAAAATAATAAATATATAATTTATGTATTGAATGATATTTTATCAAATTAAACTCACTTAAGCTTTCCTTTACTCTTCTTTGGAGGGTGTGGTAGGCAGGATGGATCTGAACCTTTGATTTTACTAGTGTAGGGAGCTCTCAGAAAGAAAATTCCCTCTACTAATAGACTAGCAACTGTTCTACAATTTGTAGTCTTAGAGAATTGCCCAAACCTCTGAGAGGTTAAAAGGCTTTACATCACCAGTATGTATCAGAGGGGATCTTGAACATATTTTCCTGATCCCAAAGACTCTACCCTGATCCTGCCTCTCTCTGTCTCTGTCTTTCTGTCCCTCTTCCCTCTCTCCCTTTCCCTACTCTTTACTCCACATCTTTATTTGTTAATTATTTTTTTCAGTGAACAAAAATCCATTCTGTTTCCTTCTTGCCTTCTTCTTCCCCTGTCACCCTGGAAAAGGAAAAAAAAAAGAAACAAAGCCTATGTAACAAACATGCATACTCAAGCAAAACCAATTCCTACATTTACCATGTCCAAAAATATGTCTCAATCTGCATGCTGAGACTATCATCTTTCTTTCAGGGGCTGGTTAGCAGGTTATATCATCAGTCCTCTGGAAGCATAGTTAGTCATTGCATTGCATTTTCAAAGTTGTTTTTCTTTACAATGTTCTTGTTATTGTATGAATTGTCCTCCTTTCACCCACTTTACTCTGCATCGTTTCATACAAGTGTTCTCAAGTTCCTCTGAAACTCCCCCTTCATCTCAACCTCTTGGCTTCCCCAATTTCCTTCAAGATTCAGCTAAAGTCCTACCTTCTAAAAGAAGCCTTTCACAATCCTCCTTAATCTTAATGCTTTCCCTGTGAGATTATCTCCAATTTATCCTGTCTAGATCTTGTTTGTACAAAGTTATTTACATGTTGTTTTTCTTATTAAACCATGAGATCTATGAGAACAAGGACAATGTTTTTTGAGGTTTTGTTTTTTGGCCTTCCTTTGTATCCCAGTTGCTTACAACAGTCCTTGGCACACAGTAGGTACTTGGTAAATGCTTGTTGTCTTCAATTCTTATAGCACAATAGTATTTAATTGTATTCATATAAACACACATATACACTACAAACATATATACATACATGTGTTTACATACCCACATATATACATATACATATGTGTATATATATAACACACGCATACATACACACACACACACACACACACATATATATATTTAGCATTCTCCAGTTTATGGACACTCCCTTAGGTTCTAATTGTTTGAGACCACAAAAAGTACATATGGATTTTCCCCATTTTTCTTTGATATGTTTGGGATATAGGCCTAGTAGTGGCATCTCTGGGTCAAAGGGTGGGCACAGTTTAGTAACTTTGGGGCAATAGTTCCAAAATCCTTTTCATAATGGCTGGATCCATGTGTGAGAAAATAATCATTAATAGCAAATTTCTTGGGAATCCAGGGACCCAGTTTTAATAGGCTCTTTCTCCCTCACCTCCAACTTCAGAAAGCTCAGTTCTTGGTAAGGTTCTAATCTCTTTCAGGGTGAACCCAAAGGAACAAAAGGAATGGAGATAAACTCTTTTTGTCTAGATCAGTGATGGGATTATACCACCCTCTATCTGGACTTTGCCTTTGCCCCTCAGGGGGCTCTCTCCCATTAGGAATGATGTCATCTGGTAGAGCTCATTTTAAAATGGACCACCCTCAAATCAAGTAAACCAATGGAATTGAATGATGCTAGCCAATTAGCTTTGATCAGTGTATAGTGATGCACCTCTATCAAAAGAAGATAAAATCCAAGACCACTCAAGGCTCCTGGTTGTTGCCATCTTAGATTGCACGCTTGGCTCTGGAAGGCTGTTGGTTGGTGAGCACTCTTCTCTTAGAACAGAGCAGGTAATGTAGGGATTCTGAACCCTGTTTGTAGGCCACATGCTCTCTCTGTTAGAGACATGGCACTGGGGTTTTTCTGCTTGTGTTAAATGCCAAGTGGTCAATACTTTTCTAATATTTAATATTAATTAATAATAAATGATTACTGCCAAAATGGGTGCAATAGCCATTATTATATAAATAGCTATTAATGTATAAGTAGCAATATTTTAGAAAACCCAGCCTAGCCCAAAATGATTTAGAAAACACACATGCACAGCTCCCCCAGCAGTTCTTTGATCCAATAATTTCCTAGCAATTGATCCAACATTTTCACTGACTAAGTTTCAACTCTGTTAAAAAAGCAGAGGCTTCACATACTCAGTTGCTGGACTAGGGAATAGATCTTTTATTTCCATATTGAAAGAATAGTCTCTTATCTCCCAGAGCCTCATTCTCCAGGGGTCAAAATCCTAATGGAACTCAGGCCATTCAGATAGCAACCTAGCACCCACAGGTATCTAGTCTGCTTTTGGAAGTCCACTTTCTCTTAGTAACACAGTCCCCATCATTGTACCATGGTTTTCATCAACATTCACCCTCCCTTGCTCCCATCCCCCAGAGTTGGGTCTTGCCCTACAAATGAATAGGCAGAGGCAGGGCAAAAATAAAACCAAAAGGTCAAGTGGGGTCACTATGAGATTGTTATTCTGTGCTTTAAATCCTTCATTGTAAAGTTTAGCCTTACATATACAAGTATGCCTGACAACAACCTTCCCAGGCCTCTTTAGTAGATTAGTCAATGAACATTTATTAAGCACTTGTGCAAAGCTCTGAAGCTACAAATTCAAGCAAAAGGAAAGAATAGTCCTTACTCTCAAGGAGTTTATATTCTAATGGAAAAGACAACACATAAAAAGGAGAGAAAATGGAAGAGGAATCAGATGAGAACAGGTATCCACTGGGGTATGAAGCTGAAGTCAAAAAAGTCAGAAGCAAAGTTGAGAGGAGAATTAAGGTTCCCAAACTGGAAGTCGTGGGAGAACTTATCACTGGGTGAAAGGGGCCAGCATGGCAAAAGGATGTGTCAGTGTGAGGAGGCCCCAGGCACTGAGACAAGGCGGCAAAGTCCAGAAAGTTAGAAACATAGCCAGGGGCCCAAAGGGACCATAAACAAATTCTGGGTGGGTTTTGAGTATAAAAAAGTCATTAACAACTGAGAGGTTCAGTGGGTGCAACATTTGAACTGAGATTTAAAAGATGAGTAGGAATTCAGAGATGGGGTTAGATATTTGAAATATAGGAAACATTGTAAGCAAAAGTACAGAGGAATGACATGGAATAGAAGGGTAAGAATGTTGTTGTTTGTCCTTCATTCTCAAAGAGGACCAATGACATCAGGGTGATGTCATGACTTGCACTGAATTGGATTTAAGTGAGGGAGGGCTATGCAAGATCACCAACCTCATTCTCTCCTCCAGAGCCAAAGATACATATCAAGATGACTGGAGATGGCCCCAGATGTTTAAGGCAACTGGGGTAAAGTGACTTTCCCAGGGTCAGGCAGTTAGTAAGTGTCTGAGGTGAGATTTGAACTCATGTCTGTTTGACTCCAAGGCCAATGCTCTATCTACCATGCTATCTAGCTGCAAACACCAATCAAATAGCAAGCTGAGGGCTGACCATCTTTAGTAGGCTATGAATGCGTGCTGGTGGCTCTAAAACCTTGCTAGATATATAGTAACCAAACTGGACTATATGGAAGAGAGGAGAGTGAAATAAAGCTATGAAAGTCTGATGACATCATATTGTGAAGAGCCTTGAGTGCCAAGCTGAGTATTTTGAAATTTACTCAATATTTAATATATAGTTAATGAAAGCTTTAGAGGAGAGAAATTATATGACCACATTCATGCATGCATGGAAAAACACTGTGTGGTAAAATATGAAAGTTTTTAACAGTCGGTTAGGATAACTGAAAGACGCCAGTTTTTCAAGGACCACCCTTTTGGGGAGGAGATGAACAGTCCGCCTGCTGCGCATGTCAGACTGCCTGCCGGGTACAGTCCGCCTGCTGCGCATGTCAGACTGCCTGCTGGGTACAGTCCGCCTGCTGCGCATGTCAGACTGCCTGCTGGGTACAGTCCGCCTGCTGCGCATGTCAGACTGCCTGCCGGGGTTTTTTTGACTTCCGGGGTGGAGAGAAGGGGAGTAGCCTTTTTTTTTGCCGGTTTGGCGGGACTCCTGGCGGCGCGGGACAGACGGTCTGACTCACTCCAAAGGTGGCCTAAATCGGTTTGGTGAGTTTTTATAAGGAATATAGACTAAGCCTAGATTTAAGACGATTTGTACTGTATTTCTATTTTCCTATCCTTCTAATCAACAACACCTTATATACAATAAAGGCTCTATCTAGAAAACCAGAAGCTTCTTCCATTTACTAGTCTGGGAGATAAATTAAGGGAAGGGTTAAGTAGGGGAGATTTATGATCTAATATCCAATTTTAAATCTCACAACTGGGCTTGAAATCAGAAAGCCTAATCTCTGATTACATCTTAGTTACTACTTTTGTAACTTTAGTCAAGTTAATGTCTCTGGATTTCAATCTCTTCACTTGTAAAATTAAAGGGTTGGACTAGATGGCCTCTAAGCTGTGTTTTAGATCTGAATTCTGTAATTCTATTCAAAAGGCAGGTTTACCTGATGGTTGTGTGAAGCATACATATTGAGTAATAATAGCGTTGTAGAAATAACCCTGGACTTGAAGTTGGAAGACCTGGTTATAAATCCCATTTCTGTAATGGACAAGCCGGGCAAATGCAGGGATAGCATTTCACCTTTCTATATACATACCACATGAATACACCCATAGATTACATTTAAATAGCTCTTTAAGGTTTTCAAGGAACTTTAAATATGTCAACTCATTTAATCTGTACAGTAGATCTGTGCAATAAGTGGTATTATTATCCTATTTTACAGATGAGGAAACTGAGGCAAACTGAGTCTAAGTGACTTGCCCAGGATTATACAGCTGTTGAGTATTTGAGACAGGATTTAACTAGGGTTTTCCTGACTCTAGGTTTGATTCCATCTAACTGATACACACACATTAGACTATGTGGACATAGATACATGTGTGTATATATAAACACACACAGACACACATGTGTAGACATGTGAATACAAACATGTGTATATACATGTGCATGCATACACACACACATATATAATTTATCTATTTATGTTTTAACCCAGGTTGATGAATCCAAGTCCAACTTTCTATCCATTAGACATTACTCTGTGTGTGTGTGTTTAAATTGGGTGAGTATACCTGGTATAATAGAAATAGTGAAGTCAGGAGAAGGTTTGGGGAACTGTTGGGAAGTCTTGGTTTGGGCCACATTGAGTTTGGGACAACCAAGGGACATTCAGGTAGATATGTCCTTAAAGGTCTGCAGTTTGGAAGTAGGATTCCAGTTGGAGATTTTGATTTGGGAGTCGTTTCTCTAGAGGTGGCATTGCAAACCACATGAAATAATTACCTTGCCAATCAAGATAGTATAAAGAGAAAGAGATTGAAAATATAAACTTGTAAATACCTATCTTAAAGAGTTTGGTAAAAAGAATCAAAACTAGTAGACACAGAGAAGGAATATTTAGAGAGGTTCAGGAAAACCTAGATATATGGTATCTCAAAAACCAAGGGAGAGAGATGACACCAGTATTACACACAGTGTAAAAGTCAAAGGGGCTGAGACTTGAGAAAATACATCCAAGTAGAAGGGGAAGGATGGAAACCAGACTCTAAGGGGCAGAGTAGAGAATGGATTATGGAGAAGTGGAGGCAATAAATATAGATAACTTTAAAAAAGACGTTTGGCTATGAAGGGGAAAAAATGAGGCAGTAGCTAGTTGGGGATAAAGATTAAGGGAAGATTATTTGAGGATTGGTAAGACTTGAATGTGTTTATAGACAGAGGTAAAGGAATGAGTGGGAAGGGAGAAAGAGTTGCCTTCCTCCCTCAGGGGTAGAGGGACACTCATAGTCCGGTAATATGAGAGCTCTGGAAGCCAAAAAGACCTTGAATTATTAGTATCTAGTAAATAAACTGCTGTTGCCTCCAGTCTAGACCTCTGTCTGCCATCGATCCACATTGTTCCTGTCTCATGGGTTTATAGCAACCTCACTTAGTCATTCAATGAAGGCCCATGAGGTGAATTGTTCCCTTCCTGCAGAAATTCTACAGACTTTCCCTAAATTTGAGGCTCAAATATTAGGGAATCATTTTCATAGCAGCCAAAACACTAAAAGGTGGAGCTTCCCTGATATAAACAGTATAGGTACCTTATGATAAGTATTGAGGAAAGGATACCCTAGGGCAGCACATGTTCTCCAATGTAATTAATTTCCAGTCAATTTCCAGAGCTACAAGGCATCATTATCTTTTCATCAGTGTGGGTGATGTGCCATCCATGTGCAGAAGCACTGAACATGCAAAAGGCTTTGTCTTTGGGAATATTGTTAGGGAACCAGCCCCAAATTCTGATTCTGAATGTCTAATGGTACCTCCATCTATCTCAGTTCACTGGGAGCTTTTGGTTTCCCCGTTTATATTTTGTCATCTGCTCTTTGGTCCCTGGATGGCACAAAAATGACACTAATTCTACTTAGCTCAAACAGATGCCATTTTAGGGAGCGATAAAGTAGCAGCTGCAGTGGCACAAGAAGGACTATATAACAGTTTCTACAGCTGATTGTCTGGAGCTGTTGGGTTTCTAAAAAAAATGGAGCAAGCTGGTGGTAACTATTCTGCCTGAGACTCACTGTTGTAGGGAGGAAGAATGTTAGAGTGCAGAGTACACAGAATTTCGAGTCGGAAAATGTATGTCCTGCTGTTTATTATCTGTGTCATCTTGGAACAGTTACTTGATCTCTTGAACTTTCAGTTATGGGTGGAAGTGGGGTAGCTAGGTGGTGCAGTGGATAGAACACTAGCCCTGTAGTCAAGAGGACCTGAGTTTAAATCTGGCCTCAGACACTTAAGACTTACTAGCTGTGTGACCCTGGGCAAGTCACTTAACCCCAATTGCCTCACCGAAGAAGAAGAAGAAGAAGAAGAAGAAGAAGAAGAAGAAGAAGAAGAAGAAGAAGAAGAAGAAGAAGAAGAAGAAGATAAAATTGGGATAAAAATATCTATTACAAATAGATAGAGGTACATTTCAGGGCTGATATGAGAAAAAGTACTTCATAAGCCTTAGAACACTAGTAATGATGATAGCTAGCAGTTATTTAGCACCTTAAGGTTTGCAAAATACTATGATATGGCATATACTATATTATGTTATAGAATATATCATATACCACATATCACATATCATATCAATCACATCATATCATCATGTAATATGGCAGCAAGGTGGCCTGGAGTCAAAGAGCTGAGTCCAAATCCAGCCTCAGACACTTACTTGAGCAAGTTGCTAAACCCTAACTACCTCAGTTTCCTCATCTGTAAAATGAGCTGGAGAAGGAAATGGCAAACCACTTCAATATTTCTGTCAAGAAAACCCCCAAAGTGGTCATAAAGAGATGGACACAACCGAAAAAAGAAATGACTGAACAGCAACAACAATATTATGTTATGATCACACCATATAATATCATATCATGTTATAAATTAATAGTATAAATGATTTCTCCTTTTGTTCTCACAACAATCCTGATAGATAAGTATTGATTTTATCACTATTTTATAAATGGGGAAACTGAAGCTGATAGAAGTTGAAAATCTTATCCAGGCTTATCCAGTGAATGTCTGAGGTCAAATTTAAATTTAGTTCTTCCTGACTCCAGGTCCAGTGCTCTATCAACTTTACTCCCTAAGTACTATAAACTGAATCTTTATAGTAACAAATAATCTTAGCAATATAATCAAAATCCAGCTATATTTCAATTCTGGCTTAGCTCCCACCTATTGGATATCATTCTTTCTTTCCCCAAGACTCACTGATATTTCAGTAATGGTACTCCAGGTCATGGAGGTTAAATGCCAATTTAATCAGATTTAGTAAAAGTATGATCAGAAAGCAAACCAAAATACGCATCTATTATAGAATATAACACTCACGTTATATTGTGTGTGTGGCCCAGTTCCATGTTCAATACTGTGATCCACCTCAATACATTCTCGTGAAAGGTATGAAAGTTTGAATCTATACTTCAACTCTCTTTCCCTCTTATAAGGGTTCATCTGTACCTGGAAATAAAAGCTTTTTTCTCAGTCTTGTTGTGGTCATTAAGAGATATTTGCCTTCTCAGACTGAGAGCCTATGTGTCTTTGATCCCCCAACATCCATGGAAATGATGAATACTTAAGGGTTTTTAGGACTAGTACCCCCGGGAACCCAGTGGAAAGAGAAACTGGTTTGTTTGACACACTTTCATTTCATCTCTTCACCTTGAAAAACCTGTGTCGATTTTGAGTCTGGCATCCTCTCCAAATGCCTTCCACATCTGCCTTTCCCTTCCTCCAAACAAGCTCTGGTGCTCAGAATTTTAGAAGGCAAATCAGGGAGATAAAATCGTGTTAGATGTCTTCTGGCAAGAAGAATAGTTGGCTCTATCCATTTTTCTTTCCTTTTTTGGGAACCAACAATAGGTAATTTGAAAAACCTCATTCAATGGCCCAAATTAAAACTGAGGAAGAGAGGAACAGTGAGAGGGAGGTAATTCCTCTGACCATTTAGACTCAGTGGGAGATGATGAAATGTACAGGAGAAACACTAACTAAGAACCAGGAAAGAAAGGATTCAAATGGTAATAAGCCACCATGAGTCTACATGGAATTGAAGAGAGACCCATTAGTAAAGTACAAAGAGAATTTCTATCACTCTCTGGAATATCCCTTATACGTGAGCTCTAGTGCTATGGGGAATAGTGTTCAATATAAGGCTTAAGAATAGCTTAGTTGTAAAAAGTTACACCATAAAAAATGTAGGAGAGGATGAGATGAGATACATTCCATAGCTATGGCTAAGAGGATGACTCATAACCAAACAAGAGGCATTCTCCAAATGGATATGTGGTCAAAGGATATGAACAAACAGTTCTCAAAGGAGAAATTACAAACTACTGTCAACCATATGAAAGCTTCCCTGAAATATTTAATAAAAGAGAAATGCAGATTAAAACAGCTTTGGATTTCCACCTCTGGACTTTCCACCCAGAACATTAGAAAGATGACAAAGATGGGAATATTCAATGTTAGGGGGCCGATGAAAAAGATTGACATTCTAATACAAAGTTGGTAAAATTGTGAATTCTTCCAAACATTAAGCAAAGCATTTTTTTTTTTTGCGGGGCAATGGGGGTTAAGTGACTTGCCCAGGGTCACACAGCTAGTAAGTGTTAAGTGTCTGAGGCTGGATTTGAACTCAGGTACTCCTGAATCCAGGGCCAGCGCTTTAACCACTGTGCCATCTAGCTGCCCCAAGCAAAGCATTTTTGAAAAATGACATGATATAAATTTTCATGGACTGGGGCAGCTAGGTGGTACAGTGGATAGAGCACCGGCCCTGGATTCAGGAGGACCTGAGTTCAAATCTGGCCTCAGACCCTTGACACTTACTAGCTGTGTGACCCTGGGCAAGTCACTTAACCCCAATTGCCTCACCAAAAAAAATCATGGACAGCATCAAGAAGCTCTTAGCTTGAATCCTGCCCCAGGTACTTATTGTGTGAGCCTAGGCAAGTCACTTAACTCATCTGAGCCTGAGTTCCTGCATCCATAGAATGAGGAGCTAGACTAGTAATCTAGAGATCATCAAGGGCTCTTCTGGTCCTAAATCTACTATAGTATGATTATTCTATGCTAAGGGGAAAAATGATTAAAGTGTGCACTCCTTTGAAACAGAAATTTTGCTGCTAGTCATATACCCCAATTAGATCTAAGACAGAAAAACTCCATCTACACCAAAATATTTATAGCAGCATTTTTGTTGTAGTAGCAAAGAACTAGAAACAAAATATATGCACATGGGTTGGGGAATGGCTAAACAAACTGTGATACATGAACGTAATAGAATATTATAGAATCTTAAGAAATGAAAAATATCAAGAGTTTGGAGAAGTGTTGGCAATATGTCTATGGAATGATATGACATGAAATAAGTAGAACCAGACAGATGATACATACCACAATTATACCAAACACCAAAACTAAAAGCAAAGTATTCATAATAATGAAACTTGACCTCATAAAAGGTGAGAAAATGAACCCTTCTGCCTTCCTTCCAGAAGTGAGTGATTTCAGTGTGAAGAGAGCACTATGTTTGTGGCAGGGGGAGTATATTTAGAAGTGAAGGTGATATAAAACAAAAGGCTACATTAAAATGAGATTTTAAAGGAATATTGTAGGCATTCTGAGCTAGAGGCATGTTAGTGAACTGTAAATACACTTACAATGTGCCAAATAGGAGTCAAATATTAGAAAAAAGGGCCTGTAGAAAAGAGAATGAATCCTAGAGCAATGGCCGACTTGTGGGAAGACAATGAACGTAACCTACAGTAAAACAACCAGTTGGTGGAAACTGACAGAGTGGCAGAAAGTGAATCTTTGGAGGACAGTAATGGACATCAACAGCAAGAAACAATGATTGGCATTGCCAGGTGAGAACAGCTGGAGGTGAAACTGCATTGTGGAGAAAACACTGATATGGAGAGGACCTTAAGTACTTCTTGCAGATTCTATCCAGAGCAATTCTGTGAGTCACTAAGCTGGTGCAGGCCTCTGGGGGAGGGTTGCCACCTGGTGGGGTGTATAGGTTGTTCAAGGAAAACTGGCACCTCTGGTGTGAGGGCTTGCCAAGTCTTTTTCAGGGCTGCTCATCCACCTTTGGCATCTATCTGGCACTGAACTCTCACCTGTGGTTCCAAGAAGTTTTAGCTTGTGCAGTGGCCACACACCAGTAAAACCCTCTCTGCAGACAAGCTAAATGAGGTTAAGTGTAACCAATGGGCCTCAGTGAGTTAGGGAGATGTCTAGGTCAAAGCATGTGAAGAGTTCACCCTGTGGAATAAGCAGATGAGAACAATTTGTTCCAATGGCCATGAATGCAACTGAAGCAAGCACTGTGGAGCACTTAGAGCTTGGTGAGACATCAAAGACACCAAGGTCATACACTATATCCTGGAACAATGGCCAGCAGTCTTTTTTGTCCTGCCACTGAAATTTGATGACTCTGGAAGAGAGAGGGGGCTCTCTTGTTGTGCAACTCTGCCTCTCTCTCTCTCTCTGTCTCTTTAATAAGTGACTTGCCCAGGGTCACACAGCTAGTAAGTGTCAAGTGTCTGAGGATGGATTTGATCTCAGGTCCTCCTGAATCCAGGGCCAGTGCTTTATGAACTGTGCCACCTAGCTGCCCCCAACTCTGCCTCTCTTAAATCCAATTCATGTACAATTCAAGATATCACCCTATGATGTCATTGGTCCTCTTTTGAAAATAAAGGACAAAAACCAGAAACAATGACTTTCTAGGAACATGAATGAGAATCTTTTCTCTTGCAAATTAAACTGTACATATTTTGAGCTTTGTGAGTATAAAATTGAAAGTTGATTTAAATTCTTTTTTTAAAGTTAAATTTTGATTAAGATAAAGCTAGATTCAATATTCCTTGTAGAAGCTCCTTCCCTTTGTAAACTTCACCCACCACTCACATCTGTGAGAAACTTGCCTAAAGGTCAAGCTTTTGTCTTGTAATTACCTCCACCTTTATAGCCCAAACTCACTTTCCACAGAAATTTGATTAACTTAAAAGGTCAAACCTCATCAATTTAAACTACTATAGCAACTCTCATCACCCGAGAACCTTTGTCTTGTGACTGAAATTATGTGTCTTGGCTGTGGTTAAGGGGGTTTCAGAAGGGGAGGTATAAATGATATCTCAATTCTGACTATGTCATCAAAAGCCAATAATAAGAAGAAACACCTATGTTGCTTGGGATTTTTCTCTGTCATCTTGCTAATTATTATAAAAGACCCTGTCAGTCTTCACTTGAGGTCTTTGGTCATCAGGAGAGGCTATTGACCCAGTTTATTGGTTACTGCTAGCTTAATTAATAAATTGATTGTGCTCAGAATTTTGTCTCTCAGAATTTCTATCCTGTCATGAACCTGTGCACTTGCAACAGAGGGATCAGTTCTCAGATACAAAGTTTTCCAGTTAAAAAAAAGTGGAAGCAATGTAGCACAAAAATGAGAAATTCCTCAACATATAACTAACTGGGCTTTTGAATGAGGCAGCATCTTTTGAAACAATTGTGGGAATATACAATAGAAACTGAAGCAATCCATCTTTATTATATTTAGAGACTGAAATGTAGCAGGAATGCTGGCCAATGGATCAAGTCAATCATTGGCGAATAGTCATCTGAGATTTTTATGGTGGCATGTTGGCATAGGTGAACTAAGAGAGATTCCATATATCCCTAGAAAAATAATAATTTTTAAGTTTTGAAAAGTTCAGGTTAGGTCTTCACTTTTCCTTGTAGTTCCTTTAAGCTGGAATTGGATGTGACCCACCACTTTATAGTGTCCTGTCCAAAGGAGGCTGTACATGAATACGACTTATTCCTTAATAACTGGTCTTCTAGTAACCCAACTTTGTGCCTTTCTCTCAGGATTTTTCTGTGGCTTTATATATGATTTTTTCCAGTCTGGTTGTCTTCATTCATCTCTCCTACTAGGCTTGATCTTTGCTCCTCAGTATCTCACTCCAGTCAACTTAGTCCCTCATTGGTTTCCATTTTCATGTCTTTCAAGTCCTCTTCCATGTCCTTCACCCTTCCCCCCTTGTTCTTCCTGCTTTTGTGTTGATCTCTTTAGCTAGTTGGCAAGGATGCCTACCTGAAGAGAGGTTAAAAAAGTTAATCCCTGGTTTCCAATAATTTGTCTTCATCTGGGTTCCAGGAGACAAAAGTCATGGTTGTTAATGCAAAAAAAAATTATACCAAAAAAGAACTTTACTGTACATTCCCATGGACTCATTTGGTCACCACCTACATTCTCCAAGTAGCTTTCAGTCTTGCAGGTGGCTAATGAAAAGAGGGCACTGAAGTTCATATGAATATGTCTTGAGGAATTTCATTGCCATTGTTACGGGCCACATGAAGAACTCATTGCATTCAGACATAGGACCTAACCAAGTGCAAAGGAAAGTTTGATTTAAGATGCAAAATTAGATAATAAAAGTGAAATTCTTTGGAAAAGTTTAAAGTTCTGTAGTCTTACAAGCTACAATTTGAAGAGACCTTAGAAATCATTCAGACAAACTGCTTTGTCTTAGTCATTACAGTTAGTAAATGTCAGAAATGGGATTTGAATTCAGGTTTCCTGACTTCAAGACCAATTCTCTCTCTCTCTCTTTCTCTCTCTCTCTCTCTCTCTCTCTCTCTCTCTCTCTCTCTCTCTCTCTCTCTCTTTTTGGTAGACCAATTCTCTTAGCACTATACCACAATGACTCTATTCATCCATCCATTTATTCATTCAATAAGATTTATTAAGTATATATTTTGTTGGGTACTGGGAGAGTTACAACCATAAATAAGATATAGTCCCTGCCCTCAAGGATCTTATCATCTAGTAAGAGATATAGGACACAAAGTATAAACAAATTTAAAATAAAATAGAATGTAGTCATTTTGTGAGGGATCAAATGAGATATTTGTAAAGCACTTTGCACAGTGCCTGGCACATGGTAAATATCTGTCATTGTTGTTTAGTTGATCAGTTTTGTCTGACTCTTTATGATCCTATTTGGGGTTTTCTTGGCTAAGATACTAGAGTGGTTTGCTGTATCCTTCTCCAGCTCATTTTCTAGATGAGAAAACTGAGACAAGCAGGGTTAAGTGAGTCATATAGCTACTAAGTGTCTGAGGCCAGATTTGAACTCAGGTCCTCCTGACTCCAGGGCTAGTGCTCTATCCACTGTATACTTTCACCTAGTAAGCATTTAACAAATGCTTATTTTCTTCTTTCCTACAAATAAGATAATATAAGAATTCATAGGAAGTCAGTTCCTATAAAGGCTCTGTTTCAGTTATAGTAATTAGGGAAGGCTTCATGAAGGTTATGACCTTTAAACTGAACTTTGAAGGATGGATAAGATGTATGAGGAAAAGAATGGAGGGAATTTCTAGGAAAACGAATCAGGGAGCCTGGAAGCAGGAAAAACCAGGGCTAATGTAAGTTGTTATTATTATAGTAATAGTTTAGTTATCTAGCATCCTTAGTGAAATCCAGATATTTATAACTTAGGCCTTTAATAATAACTTGCATCTATATCACACTTTAAGATTTTAAAAGTACTTAACAAATATCTCATTTAAGCTTAAGAACAGCCCTTGAGGACAATATTATTCTGATTTTTTACAGATGAGGAAACTAAGTTAATTAGCAGTTAAGTGATTTGCCCAGGGTTACAGGGCTAGCAAGTGTATGAGGACAGATTTGAACTCAGCTCTTCATGACTCCAGGTCCACTGAGCACCAAGCAGTTCTTTGGATGTCAAAACGGGTTTTTGTTTTTTTTTTTTAATTTTTTTTTTAATTTTTTTTTTAATTTTTTTTTTAAATTTTTGCAGGGCAATGAGGGTTAAGTGACTTGCCCAGGGTCACACAGCTAGTAAGTGTCAAGTGTCTGAGGTTGGATTTGAACTCAGGTCCTTCTGAATCCAGGGCTGGTGCTTTAACCACTGCGCACCTAGCTGCCCCCTCAAAACTTGTTTTTAATTATAATTTTAATCACACTTGATATACATCTTTCAACATCTCTCTACCTTTTTAGCTGTGTGTTGTGGCAGAGATATCCTAATATAAAAAATGAATCCCATGTTTTACTCCTGACATTCTTTCTCACAATTAGCTGTGTGGCAAGTCACTAAGTCACTTTGCCTCTCTGAGACTCAGTTTCCTCATTTGTAAATGAAGAAATAGAATTCAAGGATCACCCTTTCAGGTCTGAAGCTCTTTGGAAAAACTTTTTTTTCCCCCCCTCGATTGCTCAGTTCACTATTATGAAAAAAAAAATCATTTCACTGGGCCGCCTTCAGGGTCTATTGATCTTTATTGATCAGTTTCAGTTTATATGGGAAATTCCAAGATTGGTTTTCTTTTTGTATTTCTATGTCTGTTTGTTTGTAGTTTAGTTCTGCCTCTTACTTTATCAAGAAGAGGCTGTCAGCTCTTACTGCTTGTTGCTGTCAGGGTGCCTGCCTCTAGCAGCTCCTTTTTTCTTCTCCTACCCAGGTGCATACCTAATATGCCCCAGTTTAAGAAGCTAGAACAAAACAAAACAAAACAAAGGACCCAATCATTTTAGAATAGTGTGCAAAATAAAAAGAATCAGAGCCCCAGGATCTTATCAGTGAGCAATACAAATGAGGGTTGTGTGTGTGTGTGTTTTTTGTCAAATCCCTATTGGGTAATTGGGGAAAGGTAGGCAGGGTCCAGTTTAGCACTTCTCAACAGCAGCCTTCCTCATGGCAGCCAGGATGTTGCTGAGCTCCTCTCTCTTCCTCTTGGCTCAGATGTGAGTTTCCATGCTTTTTTTTTTTTTTTAAAGTGAGGCAATTGGGGTTAAGTGACTTGCCCAGGGTCACACAGCTAGTAAGTGTTAAGTGTCTGAGGCTGGATTCCAACTCAGGTACTCCTGGTTCCAGGGCCGATGCTCTATCCACTTTGCCACCTAGCTGCCCCCACCCTTTTTTTTAAACGAACTTTAGGGCTTGCTTATCCTTGGAGACTAACAATTCCATGGCCTGCCTCTCATAAGGGGCAAACCCACCCATCTCCCGGTTCATATCTCTCACAAACTTTGTGTGTTTGGTTAGGTGCCCACAGTGGCGGCAGTGTTGAGGCTTCGAAACATTTTTGGTAACTTTGTGGTTGAGGGCCATGGCCATGGGGCAGATGGACATGGCTGTGGTGCGATTGTAGCCTCAGTGGCAGCCACAACAGAAGGAAGGGTACAAATGAGTTTTAATTCAAGAACTTTGTGATGTCTATTTACTACTGCTCCAAGACCTTGTCTGTTTCCCTTTTGGGTCTTAGCTGAGTTCTGCATAGTTGAGGTTGCTGGATAAGTGGCCTCTAGATAAATATTGCATATTGTATTTTATAAATATTAATAACTGGAAAAACATCACCCTTACACTCCTGTTCCAGTTAAATAATTATTAATAAAACAGCTTTATTGTTTAACTCAATTAAAGCGTTTTAATGAACTTCATTGCAATTTAACTCACAATGCTAATAGAAGTGATTTTTAAACATAATTTAATGGTTGCTGAACTTAATATAAAGCGTTGGTTTTATTCATTTATCTGCATTAAGCACTGTTAAGCTTCTCTTCAAGGAAGGAGAGGGAACAAGCATTTATTAAATTCCTACTATGTGCCATGCACTGTTTTAAGTACTCTACAAATATTTCAACTGATTCCCAAAACAACCCTGGGAAATAGGTGATGCTATTATCCTACTTTATAGTTGAGGAAATTTAGATAGGCAGAGGTTAAGTGACTAGATCACACAGCTAGAAAGTATCTGAGGCTGAATTTGAATTTATCTTCCTAATTCCAGGTCAAGGGCTCAGTTCACTGTGGTGTTTGAAAAAGAAGGGCAACTGTATTTATTTTCCCTTGCTTGACATGTCATGTCATGTCATTTTAGAATAAATGTAAATATGCAGTTACATATAACCTTTCCCTTACCCCCAGGTATTGTGCTAGGACAATCATGTCCTTTGGGAATAAGTGTATATATGCAGTCATATATAACCCTTATCTTTTGCCTTCCTTTATCTTCAGCTATTATGCAGAGACTATCAGGAGACAAAGTTCACTGTATCTTAAATATCTGAGGCCAGTTGATATTGAGACCGGCAGATTCAGAAGACTCTTCTCCTTCCTCTAGACTACAACAAGCTGTCCTCAAGGTCAGTGGCTAACCTGTAGTAAATACATCATGACTGTGTATTTCCAATATTCCATGAGTACCTGTGAAAAATGGCTTGTATTCAGAAGACCACATGCCTCATAGAGGCTTCCTTTCTCTTCATGTCAACGGGTACTTCTCCCTGCCTGGTCTTCTATCAATGAATGAAATAAGGCCTGTTATTGACTTGTACCCCAAATTCTAAATAGTTTGTTTTCTTGCCACGACAACTTGAACAAAGATCCTCTGCCATTTGCTGATAGGCCAGCTGATTTATAACTGAACAGGGTTCCACAAATATGCTAAAAATACCCACAAGTTTACCAGGGTGCCATAAAGGAGATGGAATCCTAACATTAACCTGGTAGGGCTTTCTTGAAGGTGTATTTATCATTTGACTCCACTAAATTCCCTTTCCAATAATTCATCGTGTTAGCAAGGTGACCCTCTGATCTCTCTAAGGCTGTTATCAGAAAAGTGAGTCCTACCAAGCTGCAAAATTATTCCAGTGATGAACCATGCTGAATGGTGACCAACCTAGATAAGTTTGTAGACACTTATCATCAGTATACTGACCACTAGGAAATGACAGAATTTTTGACAACAGAAACTTTCGAAGTCTGTCTACTAAAGGTCAAGATGAGTAAGGGAAGGTCCATGTGTCTTTTTTTCTTTTTGGAGGGAGTATTCTCACTAATAAAATCATGCATCTTTTGATGTGTTTATTAGATGATACTTTGGGCATTGTACTGTGGGCACCCGGCTGCTAAGACTTCAGGGCAGCCTATAAAGTTCCACTGTGGCTGCTAAAAAGACATTTTCTCCAGCAACATTTTCGAAAATCCTTCACTTCACTCTGCCTCTGTCAAAACAGCCTTGGGCTACCTCTGTATGGTGCCAGACATAAGTCAATTATCCAGATGCCGAAACACCTCACCTAGCTCTCCTGCTGCAGCTCAGCAGCCTCAGTGATTTGGGGCCCCCCTCTCAATGAGGAGGGCAGTAAAACAAAGGATTCTGAGAAGCCCAAATAGATATCATTAAACTATGCAATATAGCTCACATACTGTGGCCTTTGGGGAGCGCTTCAGGTCCTCCTTCAGAGACCATGTCCTCTTACATACACAGAGTTCTAATAACCTTAGTGACCTGCTTTTCCAGCCCAAAGCACATTAGATACAGAAAATTAGAAAAGGGAAGGGAGAGGTTTATAGAGGAAAGCAAATCAAGAGCATCGAAAGCAATAACTAGACAGTGGGGAAAGAAGTAGGGGGAAAATGACATAAAGCAATATTAGAATTCAGCCTAGCAAACACCTCAGTAGAATGAAAGTAGTTTGAGGACAGTAAGGAAAAGGGGTTTTCATATCCCCAATTCCTGGTGCATTGCCCTGTTCATTGTTGCTGCCCGATAAATGCTTGTTAATTTTAATCTCCTACTATGTGCCAGGTATAAGGTCTAAAATTCTAGCTATGATGTCTAAAATCTAATGAGTGGTCACCTTAAATTAGAAACTTTAGCAAGAGTTTAGCCTTTTAAGTATTTATTAAAGTATATTAGAAGTTAGTGGAGAGAGAGAGAGAGAGAGAGAGAGAGAGAGAGAGAGAGAAAGAGAGAGAGAGAGAGAGAGAGAGAGAGAGGCAAAACAGCTTTCGTCTAGCTATCTAAGAGCCAGCATCCATTCTCCTGCCAAGTCCCAAGTCCTGAACTGAAAGGACCCCCGCTTCTCCACCACTTCTCCCAGAAGCCTCCTGTGAAACAGGGCCATCCACATGCACAGTTCCAATTGACTGGTAGCTCTGATTGACACGACCCACAGATGGCAGACATCACTTCCTGATGCCAATCTGACCTTTGAAACCCCAGAAAGGTCACTTCTGGGTGCTAAGTGTGAGGGCCAAAATTTGATATATGGAGCATTATTTGGGTGACTCACCTTAATATTGGGGTCACTGAAATATGAGGGACCTTTTAGGTTCACCCTCCCCTCTGAACTGCCCTTTTTAGATATTTCTCCCTCTCCTCCTGTATCTGAAAAATCATTTAGTTTTTTCCAGTTCTATTTCTACACCATCTCTAACATCTTCCTCCTTCTCTATACCCATACTGCTATCACTCTAATTTACAAAAATTTTGCCTTTCATCAGGACTAGTGTAATAGTCTTTTTTTAATCTTAATATTTTATTTTTTCTGGTTATATGTAAAGAATATATGTAAATATATATGTAATATATGTAAAGAATGTTTTCAACATTTGTTTTTATAAGTAATAGTCTTCTAATTGGAAGAGTCATTCCAGATTCTTTCATCTGTAACCTGTCTTCCATACAACTGCCTAAATCCTCTGGATAAGGTACATCAATCAGCATGTAACTCCTCTGCTCAAAAGCTTTCAGGGGTTCCCTATTGCCCAAAGGATGTCCTACAGAATTCTGAGTCTGCATCTAAAGTCCTCCACAGTCTTGCTCCAACTTGCCTTTCCAAACTTTGTTCACATTACTTCCCTCAATGCACTTGAGTTCCAGTCAAGCCATAATAGCATCTATTTCGGAGTTCCACATCCTATTTAGAAGATCTATGCCTCTGGGGTATATGGGGTATTCAAGGAGGACTAGCACCTCTAGTTTGAGGATTTATTGAGCCCTTTTCAGCTGCTTATTCACCTTTGGTGTCCACTTCTCTTCCAGTTCTCACCTGTGATTCTAAGAAGCATGAGTAGCAGCCCTACCCCAGTGGAAAACTATTTCCACAGACAGGCTAAATCAGGTTGAGGAGAAATGAAAGGTCTCAAGCTTATCAGTGAGTGAGGGGGTTACCTACCCCAAATGTGAAGATTTCCTTTGGTGGAATGGGAAGATGAAAATCATTTGTTCTAATGGCTTTGAAGGTGGCCAAAGCAGGCGCCATGGCGTACTTGGAGCTTGGTCAGACATCAAAGATGCCAAGGTCATCCACTGTGTTCCAGGACATCACCAGTCATTCTGGCATTTGTCTTGACACTGGACTTCAATGATTCTGGAAGAGATAGTGAAGCTGATGATGTTGTGCAACTCTGCCTCACTTAAATCCAAAATCCAATACAGGTAAAAGTTAAGACATCACCTTGTGATGTCATTGGTCCTCTTTGAAAATAGAGGACAAACAACGGCAACAATCTATGCTTTTGTATATGCCATATTCAAAATTAGGAATGCTTAAATAAATCTCCATTACTGCAAATAGCCAATCCCCCTGAAGTGGTCACATCACTCAAATTTGCACTAAATATTTCCATTGAGCTAAAACCAATGACCATATTTTATATAACTATAACTTCAAATAGTGCAGGTTGTAATACATGGACCACTTCAAGGGATGCATTATTTGTACCAGCTGGGTCCTAGCTTTACTGAGGTTTTGTCTCAGAATGCTTATTTTCCTTCAAGATTTAGTTCAGTTGACACCTGTTCTTTGAAGTCTTCCCTGTTTCTCCAGGTATTATTAGTGTTCTCTTCTCAAATAGCCACCAACTATATGATCTTGGGCAAATTACTTAATCTCTCTGGGTCACTATTTCCTAGTTTATAAATTCAGTGATTGGAACTAGATGATCGTTAAGGTCTCTTCTAGCTCCAAATCTAGGATTCTATGATTATACCTCATTGTGTACATTCTTAAATTAAAAACAACCTACTTGAGGGCAGGGGATACATACACACACACACACACACACACACACATATATATATGCATATATATACATATATATATATTTTTTCTTTTGCAATCCTATATATTTTACTTTATACAATAAAAATGTTATTCTGAGAAGAGTTTTACCAGACTGGAAAAGTAATCTTCCACATACATGTTAAGAAAGTCTGTAGATTAAGTCTCTTTTTTTCTTTTTCCCATTTATTTAGAATTTTATTTTTCCCCTCAATTACATGTAAAACCAATTTTAATGATAATTTTTAAAACTTTGTGTTCCCAATTCTCTTCCTTCCCACACCCCTCAAGGGCACAAGCAATTTAATGTAAGTTATACATATGCAAAACATTTCCACATTATTCAGGTTGTAAAAGAAAACAGACAAAAAACTTAAGAAAAAGAAACTAAAAAACATATGCTTCAATTGTATTCAGACACCATCAGTTCTTTCTCTGGAGATGGTTCACATTTTTTAAAATAAGTCCTTCAGAGTTGTCTTGATCATTGCATTGCTGAGAATAGCCAAGTCATTTACAGTTGATCACCTTACAATATTGCTGTTACTTTGTATACAGTACATATCTCACTTTGTATCAGTTCATCTAAGTCTTTCCAGGTTTTTCTGAGAGCATTCTGCTTATCATTTCACAGTTATTATTGCTAACTGAATTTCCCTCCATCCTACTCCTTCCCATGTCATTTACTGTATTTTCTATCTCCTTTTACCCTTTCCCTCCTCAAAGGTGTTTTGCTTCTGAATGTCCCCTCCTCCTATCTGCCCACCCTTCTATCACCTCTCCCCCTTATCCACTTCCCCTCCTACTTTCCTGCAGGGTAAGATAGATTACTATACCAAACTGAGTGTGTATGTTATTCCCTCTTTGAACCAATTCTGATGAGAATAAGTTTCACTCACTCCCAGCACTTTCTCCATCTTCCCCTCCACTGAATAAGCTTTTTATTGCTTCTTTTATGTGAGATACTTTACCCTATTCCACCTCTCCCTTTCCCTTTCTCCCCGTGCATTTCTCTCTCACCCCTTAATTTTATTTTTTTTTAAAGATATCATCCCTTCATATTTAACTCACAACTGTGCCCTCTGTCTAAATATACTCCATCCACCTGCCCTAATAATAAGAAAGTTCTTATGAATTACAAGTATCATCTTTCCATGTAGGAATGTAAACAGTTTAAGCTTTTAATATCCCTTATGGTTTCTTTTTCATGTTTACCTTTTTATTTTTCTCTAGAGTCTTGTATTTGAAAGTCAAATTTTCTATTCAGATCATGTCTTTTCATCAAGAATGCCTGAAAGTCTTCTCTTTCATTGAATTCTCATTTTTCTCCTGAAGGATTATACTCAGTTTTGCTGGGTAGGTGATTCTTGGTTGTAATTCCAGTTCCCTTGCCCTCCAGAATATCGTATTCCAAACCATCCAATCCTTTAATGTAAAAGCTGCTAAATCTTGTGTTAGACTTACTGTGGCTCCACAATACTTGAATTGTTTCTTTCTGGATGCTTGCAATACTTTCTCCTTGACCTGGGAGCTCTGAAATTTTACCATAATATTTCTGGGAGTTTTCATTTTAGGACCCTTATCCACTTCCCCTCCTAGTTTCCTGCAGGGTAAGATAGATTACTATACTCAACTGAGTGTGTATGTTATTTCCTCTTTGAACCAATTCTGTTGAAAGTAAGGCTCACTCACCCTCTCCTTCCCCATTTCCCACTCCACTCCATTAGCTTTTTCTTGTTTCTTTTATGTGAGCTACTTTATTCCCTTCCACCTCTCCCTTTCCATTTCTTCCAGTGCATTCCTCTTACCCCTTAATTTTATTTTAAAGATGTCATCATGGGTCAGCTAGGCGACACAGTGGACAAAGCACCAGCCCTGGACGCAGGAGGTGCTGAGCCAAAATCTGGCCCCAGACATAAGCCACCCCACCCTTCCTGCCCCAGAAAAATCAAGGATAAATACTTTACAGATATCATCCCTTCATATTCATTTCACTCATGTGCCCTCTGTCTAAGTATATTCCTTTCAGCTTCCCTAATACTGAGAAAGTTCTTATGAGTTAGAAGTATTATCTTCTCATGTAGGAATGTGAACAGTTTATCCTTTTAATGTCCCTCATGATTTCTTTTTCCTGTTTACCTTTTTATGCTTCTCTAGGGTCTTGTATTTGAAAGTCAAATTTTCCATTCAGTTCAGGTCTTTTCATCATAAATGCCTGGAAGTCTTCCTTTTCCTTGAAGTCCCATTTATTCCCCTGAAAGATTATACAAGTTTTGCTGGGTAGGTGATTTTAGGTTGTAGTCCCAGTTCCTTTGCCCTCTGGAATATCATATTTCATGCCCTCCAGTACTTTGATGTAGAAGCTGCTAGATCTTGTGTTATCCTGAATGTGGCCCCACAGTATTTTAATTCCTTCTTTCTAGATGCTTTCAATATTTTCTCCTTGACCTGGGATCTATGGAATTTGGCTATAATATTCCTGGAAGTTTTCCTTTTAGGATCTCTTTCTGGAGGTGATTGGTGGATTCTTTCAATTTCTATTTTACCTTCTGTTTCTTGAATATCAGGGCAATTTTCCCTGACAATTTCTTGGAAGATGATATCTAAACTCTCTCTCTCTCTCTCTCTCTCTCTCTCTCTCTCTCTCTCTCTCTCTCTCTTTGATCATGGCTTTCAGGTAGTCCAATAATTTTCAAATTATCTCTCCTGGATCTATTTTACAAGTCATTTGTTTTTCCAGTGATATATTTCACATTGCCTACTATTGTTTCCTTCTTTTGTTTTTGTTTTATTTTTAAAGTCATCAGTTTCCCTTTGCTCAATCCTAATTTTTTTTTTTTTTGCGGGGCAATGGGGGTTAAGTGACTTGCCCAGGGCCACACAGCTAGTAAGTGTTAAGTGTCTGAGGCTGGATTTGAACTCAGGTACTCCTGAATCCAGGGCCAGCACTTTAACCACTGCGCCATCTAGCTGCCCCCAATCCTAATTTTTAAGGAGCTATTTTCTTCAGAGAGCTTTTTTGTCTCCTTTTTCACTTGGCCAATTAAGTTTTTCAAGGCATTCTTTTCCTCACTGGCTTTTTGTACTTCTTTTACCATTTGGCCTAGCCTGTTTTTTTTTTTTTTTTTTTTTTTTTTTTTTTTTTTTTTTTTTTTTTTTTTTTTTTTAGTGAGGCAATTGGGGTTAAGTGACTTGCCCAGGGTCACACAGCTAGTAAGTGTTAAGTGTCCGAGGCCGGATTTGAACTCAGGTACTCCTGACTCCAGGGCCGGTGCTCTATCCACTGCGCCATGTAGCTGCCCCCCTAGCCTGTTTTTTAAGGTGTTATTTTCTTCAGAATTTTTTATCAAGCAGTTGACTTTTTTTTTTGGTGAAGCAATTGGGGTTAAGTGACTTGCCTAGGGTCACACAGCTAGTAAGTGTTAAGTGTCTGAGGCCGGATTTGAACTCAGGTCCTCCTGACTCCAGGGCCAGTGTTCTATCCACTGTGCCACCTAGCTGCCCCACAAGCTGTTGACTTTTTTCCATGATTTTCTTGCATCACTGTCATTTCTCTTTCTATTTTTTCCTCTACCTCTCTTACTTTATTTTCAGTCCTTTTTGAACCCTTCTATGACCTGAGACTAATTCATATTTTTCTTGGAAGCTTTGGATGTAGGAGCTTTGACTTTTTTACCTTCTTCTGAGGGTGTATTTTTTTTTCCTGGCCACCACAGAAACTTTCTAAGGTCAGCATTGTTTTCTGTTTTCTCATTTTCCCAGTCTATTTCTTGACTTTTAACTCCTTTTAAAAGTGGGGCACTGCTTCCAGGGTGCACTGTCCCAAGCTTCAGGTGCTTTGTGCAGCTGTTTTCAGAGATACTTCTAGGTATTTTAAGTTTTTAGTTCTTCCCAGGTGGTATGATTTAAAGAGAGGTATGTTTACAACTCTCCTGGCCTGTGTTCTGATCTGCAAACAATTACAGGCCTGCTTTTCCACCCTGGAACTATGAACTCCACTGTGGCTGCAAGCTCCATTGTGCTTGTGCTCCTCCTCCTCCTGGGACCATCCCCCAAGACTGTGACCTGGATCTGAGTATGAGCAAAATAACAGAGTCCTGCCTCAGTGCTAGCAAAGAGATCCCTGTAATCTCTTTCTGGCCAATTGTTTGCCCTGCCCCCCTTACCAATTGTGGGCTGAGTTCCAGAAGCAGTTGCTGCTGCTGCTGATTCAGAGGCTCCCAAGCCCTACTCCTGGTTTTCTAGGGCTGGGAATGCACTGGAGTTGGCTCTGTACTGGTGTGGCCTGTGCTGGGCTGCACTCTACTCTCAACCTGGTACAACAGACCTTTTCTGCTGACCTTCTAAGTTGTCTTTGGCTGAAAAATTATTTCATACTGTCTTTTTGTGGGTTCTGGTACTCCAGGAATTGTTTTATATGGCATTATTTGAAGGTATTTGTAAGAGTCTTGGGTAGAGCTCAGGCAAGTCACTGCCTTTCCTCTTCCATCTTGCAGATGAAGTCTTTAATGCCACCTTTTGAATTAAAGTTTTCATTGGTGATATGCAAAAGTCTATTTGTTCTCACCATGTCTTTTGGGTCATCAATGATTTAGCTTCTTTGCAGATTCTGGTGTTCCTTGATCAATAGATAGATATGATAAAGATAAGAATATTTGTGTTTAAAAGTTATGTCTTTGTTTCTGGGAGTACTGTGCAAATTTCCATACATAATCTATTCCTTTTTATTCCTTGTGGTAGCTAGATAGTACAGTGCATAAAGCATTGGGCCTGAAAGAACTGAGTTCAAATTCAGCTTCAGTTACATACTTACTATGTGATAGGTAAGTCATTTTAATTCTATTGCTTCAGTTTTCTCAACTGTAAAATGGAGATAATAACACCTACTTCATAAAACTGTTGTGAGGATCAAATGAAATATTTATAATATATTTAGCACAGTGTTTGGAACATAGTAAGTACTATATAAATGCTTATTCCCTTATCCTTCCCCTCTTCTCATTCAATACTGGGTTCAGATAGCTGTTCATCTACAGTGTCTATCCAATTTGTATGTGCTTATGCAACAACATTGTAACTTTCTTATCCAACTGCATAGCATTGTCTAGACAATGAAATTGTTAATTCATTCCATTGTTATTTTCTTTGCTTGTTCCCCCATCTCCCCCAAGCTATGAATACTTAGGCTGAACTCTCCTGAGTTATTTATTTATTTTTGGGGTAAGGCAATTTGGTCTAAGTGACTTGCCCAGCATCACACACCTAGTAAGCGTCAAGTGATTGATGCTGGATTTGAACTCAGGTCCTCCTGACTCCAGGGCTAGTGCTCTATCCAATGAACCACCTAGCTGCCCCTCTCCTGGGGTATTTTGACTCATACATGTCTTTTCAATATTTCAGGATATGATGGACTCAGCAAAATATTATGTTACGATGAGCATCTTGAAGGTCAATAGGAAATCTGATTTTTTTTTAACCTATATTAGATATTCTCTATTATAGTGACTTTGAGCACAGAAGGCACTTAATAAGAGCTCTCTGAATTCTTGTGAGTTGAATTAACCAACTAAAAGGAAAATCAAGCAAATGCCCAGGTGAAGCCATGCAGAAAGGAATGAGAGATCATGGAGGGAAAGCTTAGCCCTTTCACTATATTCTGTTCCACAACACAAGGAATCATTCAAATGGTTTAAATTCTTTTAAAGATGCTTTGTTGCTTAAAGAAATAAATAGTCAGCCACCTGGAAAATCCAGCTATCTAGAATAACAATTTCCCTAAGTTTTCTGTTTAGCAAAAGTTTTTATTGCATTTTTATATGTAGCATTTAGGACTCTTCTTCCTAGCAAATAACCCAAGATCAAGGTCATTTTTAGGTCTAGCTCTATTTGAAACCATAGAACATGATGTGTTACCTTTAAATAATCAGAGAGAAGATATGATTTGTTCAAAGAAAATACATTTCATAAAATAGCATAGTAACAAAAGTAACAATAGAAAATCCTCATGTTAAAACTGGGGTGTGGGGCAGCTAGGTGGCGCAGTGGATAGAGCATTGGCCCTGGAGTCAGGAGTACCTGAATTCAAATCTGCCCTCAGACACTTAACACTTACTAGCTGTGTGACCCTGGGCAAGTCACTTAACCCCAATTGCCTCACTAAAAAAACAAAACAAAACAAAAACTGGGGTGTAATTTCTAAGAAATGTATACCATAAGAATAGGAAGAACGGGCATACATAGAGATCATATGTTGGGAGCTCACATTTAGAGAATATACATAGCTGGGGACCAGTATTAAAGGGCAACTTATGCCTCTGTCACTAATGATCTTCTACTATCTTCCAATGATGTCATTGCACTGCTCTGCTAGACTTTGTGCTGGATATTACTCCTTTGCTTCTCATTGCTGGATGTTATGTGTGCTATTCCCAGGAACTTTTTTTTTCTTTTAGATTTTCTCCTAAATTGTTCTTATTTCTCCTACCTACTGGCCTCAACTATAGCCTTAATAATCTGAGGTACTATATTTTCCCTATAAGGGGAATTCATTCATTCATTCTTTTCTTTTTCTTCTTTTTCTCATTCTTTTCTTTCTCTTCTCTTCTCTTCTCTTCTCTTCTCTTCTCTTCTCTTCTCTTCTCTTCTCTTCTCTTCTCTTCTCTTCTCTTCTCTTCTCTTCTCTTCTCTTCTCTTCTCTTCTCTTCTCTTCTCTTCTCCTCTCCTCTCCTCTCCTCTCCTCTCCTCTCCTCTCCTCTCCTCTCCTCTCCTCTCCTCTCCTCTCCTCTCCTCTCCTCTCCTCTCCTCTCCTCTCCTCTCCTCTCCTCTCCTCTCCTCTCCTCTCCTCTTCTCCCACTCTTTCTCCTTTAACCTCATAGCCCAGAAAAACTACATATCACATAGCCAACTTCTGAAGTAGGGAAAAGCAGGGGTTTTTCTCCATAAAGAGAAAAGTCTGCAAGCTCCTAAAGACCTCCCTACTAAATACTAACCCCTTATGGACCACTGAACCACCAGCTAGTAAACTAATTACAGCCTGCAGTATGCATTTTAACCCACTTACTTTTTTTTTTTTTAGTGAGGCAATTGGGGTTAAGTGACTTGCCCAGGGTCACACAGCTAGTAAGTGTTAAGTGTCTGAGGCCAGATTTGAACTCAGGTACTCCTGACTCTATCCACTGCACCACCTAGCTGCCCCAAACCCACTTACTTTTGCTATCAAAATTGCTTCTTCCTTCCCAAGAGTCAATTTTATCTAGGGTTAGAGAATCCCATTTTACTCCAGTGAGTTCCTAAAAGCATAAATTCCTTTGAAAATCATTTTTGAGGGCTTCATTCTAAACAACAACAATAACAAGAACAACAACAAGAGTTATGCGAGTCTGAGGAATTTTGGTTTTTTCCAACTCTCAAGATCCTCTGTGTTTGCCATGGAAAGGAACAGGTGATATTAGAGAAGTCTAAAAGAGCTAGATTGAACCACTTTTCTTGTTCTGATTCAACTCATTGTTATGAAGGCTTCCCTTTAACTTTAAATATATCCAGCAATAGGGACAGCTAGGTGACAAAATAGATAGAGCAGGGGTCTGGAGTCTGGAGGACCTGAATTCAAACTTACTAGCTGTGTGATCCTGAGCAAGTCGCTTAACCTTGACTATCTGTCCCAAAATAAATAATATTCAGCAACAAACATACTAGTTATTTGAGCTTCTTCCTATATGAGTTAATAGTTCCACTTAGATTTGAGTCATTGGATTTTATAATTTGAAGAAGACTGGTACTGCATAGAAATTGCTTTTGACTGGAAATTATGTCATATAAATCAATAATGCAACAATCAAAGAATTACCATAACATTCATTATTTGGAGTTCCTGTCAGAGTAGATATCCAAAGACTCTTCTGTATCTACACAGCACTTTTCTCCCAAAGAGCTTGAGATGCTTTGCCCTATATATAGCTATTGTAAAACTTAATTTCAAATGCCTCCTCTCTTAAATAACAGAGTCCAATGAGAATACACAATTGCATTCATTGGCATCAAGTGAATGCTGATAATGGAATTAAGCTGTTTGAATGTATCTTAGCCACTAATTCAGTGTGATACATTCATTTTGATTATTCTACTTGTACATCTGGCACTACCCCTTTAAATGCAAAGCTGAATTCAGCTTTGAAACCATAAAAAGGTGAGTGGAACTGGGAATAAGTTGTTTGAAACTCTAAAACTTAAACAGGTAAGCTGAGCTGAGGTTTCAGAAAGTAAGGCATATGCGTGCTCTGAGCATGCTGTACAAAGATGATGGAAATCTCTGTTGGCACAAGGGCTGGGAAGGCCCCAGATATTAGGGCAAGCTAAGTTTGGTCTAGACCTATGATCCATGGGCAAGGGGGGGGGGGGAACTTCCTCTACCAATACACATATACAACTTCAAGTCTTAGAGAGCTGACTATGGGTACTGAAAGATAAAAAAGACTTGTCCTGGGTGATAAAGTTAGTATAGGTCAGAAGCAGAACTTGAATCCAGCTATTCATGACTAAGATTAGTCCTCTAACGATTATACCAAGTTACCTCTCCAAACAAAAGTAAGGATGGAAAAATACAGAAGAATGGATATATAGAGAGGGAAATCCTTTCTGAAATTTTATGGCTCTCCTGAAATCCCACAGCAGAGGGTGCATGAAGATACACATTAAATCACTCTAGCCAGATGCTAACTTAATATGGCATGCCCTTAGCAAGGAGGTACTTCTACTGTATAGTATAACTTTGATATGTTACTCTCTATTGCAATATTTGAACAACCTATGGTTTTGTTTATGTGGAGAATCCTTCTACAAATTCATATCATAACCCTTCTGCACCTAGGAAGATGATCTTCAAGACTTGCTGTGGTTGGAAACAACATAATCCCATGGCTAACAATGGAGTGAATCTCTTTGAGGTTAACTATATAGCCAATGAGAGGACAGACATACACTCTGCTATTGAGTTCACATTCACAGGATTTGTACCCTATGCACAGAACTGTAGGTCAATTTCATCACACAGGGAACATCTGAGGATGGGGTTGTTTTGTAATAATTCTTCATTCAGAGTTTTCCAAACTGATTTATTCAGAAAATAACATGAGACTTGAAGGAAATTACCTTTTCTGTGTTATATGGTATGACCTTTTATATTTAGGTAAGTCTCTATTATAGTTTATTATGATATACGGCATAAAATGTGGATTTAAACTTAATTTATACCAGAAGGCACACCAGTTTTCCTAGTGATTCTTGTCAAATAGATAATTCTTATATCACTTGTTAAAGCAAATTGACACAATTCATGAATGCTGATCAGGTGAGTCTAAGGATATGGAAAAAGCCTGAAGTGAAGGGGAACAATGCAGATGATGGGAAACACTTTGAAGTGATATTGTCACCAGGGAAAAAGGTGGGGATCCTTAGGTATTCCTCAGCAAAAAGAATACAGTCTCATATGCAGTCCAATTAGAATTAAAGTGGTCTTTTATTTGGCAATATAGAAAGTGACCACAGTGTAAGTTAAAGACTTCACCCCTGGAGAGGAGGGCTGAGCAACATCCCCTTCCTTGAACAGAAGAAAGACAACAGCTTTTATAGAGGATAGATGGGGTGTCCACTTGAAAACGGGAAAGTTCCATTTTTGGGGTGGGGTGGGGAAAGCTTGGATGCTTATCATATTCCTGAGAGTCAAGGGGGATTTTTTTTTTTGAAATGATGGTCCTGACCTTTGGTGCTATCTCTGCTTTGGTGTTATCTCTGGTGTTATCTCTGGTGCCTGCTAGTTCTGTTCAGGTAGTAGCCATGCCTAATTGACTTTCCTGCTATAGAATTTTCTCTCCCCTTCTTAGGTATGTCTGTCCTGATATCTATTTGGGCAATCTAACTTTATTAGTCCCCTGATTCCTTGATATGTATGTCCTGTTATCTGGTCATCTTTGGTTTTGCTTCTCACAGGAGAAACTTCTGATTTATCCTAAGCCCCGTGTCCATATGGTATTTTACAAAATGATAGAATTGTAGATTAAGGATTGGAAGAGTCCTTAGAGGTCACCTTCTATTCCCCTTATTTTAAGGAAGAGGAACTTAGGCTCATTAGTCTCAGTGTTGAAGTTCAAATACAAGTCCTCTGGTTCAAAATCCAGTGCTCAGACCCAAAGTAATGAGTTATCCATCAGATAAAGTATGAAGTGGGTCAATGGTGTGAGAGATACAAGGTGTAGACACAAAGTACTAGTGCGATGGTGGACTGTGTCAAGTTCAGTGTGAAATGGTATAGTGAATGTGTAAGAAGAGGTTCAGTATTAGGACTCTGATATACTCTGATGAAAACAATGGTGTGTATATATATATATACATATATATATATATATATATATATATATATATATTTGAGAGAGAAGGGGACATGAGAGGAGGGGAAGATGAGTTCATATGTTCAGGGAATGGAGGGTGGGTCTAAGTGGGGAACATACATCTTGCCCCAAATAGTTGTCCTCTTTACCTAGGCCCATCCCTACACAAAGGGAGTCCCTTAATTTGTTAAGGGCTTTTTTGTTTTTCTGTTTTTTTGACTGTCAAGAAACTCCTTCCTCTGGGTCCTCACTATTAGCCTTCTGCTAGATGAAAATTCTCAGTTTACCATGGCACAATTTGGGAAAACCATCTGAAATGGCTTTGTTATGGACACCTGAAGCATCTCACAAAGTAATCTGCAAATTGTTTGAGGGCAGGGATAAGGTCTCCTCTTTCTTTATTATAACCAATCCTGGCCATAAGCATAAGCAGTATCTGACATAGTAGGATTTCAGGGAAACAAAGAATATGTGCTTGTTCAAAAATATCTCCCTCTCTACGAGCAAGAGGAAAACTAAATCTAGAGTCTGAAGGGATCTGAGAGACAGTTTGTTCTGTCTAATTTTAAAGATGAGGGAATTGAGGATCAAGGAAGTTCAATTTGCTGCTCAAGGTCACATACAGGTAGCAAGGATCAAAGGCAGGATTTGACCAGGTCCTTTGATTCTAGAGTTGGGTGCTTTTCTGTGTAGCAACAATTCAATTCAATTTGATTCAATTTGTTTCAATTCAATTCAGTGAGCAGGGAGAGAGGCAATAAATCTGTTGTTATTCATTCTCCATTCAGCCTCTAAAGTGATTTTTTTTTCTAAAATGCAGGTCTAAACATGTCACCCCAATACTTGATAAACTCTAGTGGCTTCCTATTGCCTCCAGGAACAAATATAAAATGCAGTTTGGCAAAGCCCTTCATAACCTAGCCCCCTCCTACCTTTCCAGTCTTCTTAGATTTTATTACCTAACACATACTCTTTGATCCAACGACACTGGCTTCCTGGCTTTTCCATGAACAAAACACTCCATCTCTCAACTCTGGGCATTTTCTCTAGCTGTCCCCTGGGTCTTGGAATCTCTCCCTCCTCTGCTTCAACTACTGTCTTCCCTGGCTTCCTATAAGTCTCAAACAAAATCCCACTTTCTACAGGTAGCCTTCTCTAGACTCTCTTAATTCCATTGCTTTTCCTCTTTCAGTTTTTTTTCCTATTTATCCTTTATATAGCTTGCCTTGTATGAATTTATTTGTATGCAGTCTCTCCTATTAGATTCTAAGCTCCTTGAGGGTAGGGACTATCTTTTGCCTCTTTTTGTTTCCCCAGGACTTAGCACAGTGTCTGGCACATTCATTGATTGAATGAATAAATATAAATAATCCATAGGCAATGGAAAAAAAAGCTCCTCCCAACCATGTAGAATGCCTATGCATATGCCAGTCCTACTGTCTCCCAGAAGCAGGACTCTAGTGTCTTCCATGGGGATGATATATCATCTTAGCAAACTGATGATGTCTGTACATCATGTGTCAGATCTCCCTTCCCCCAATACATATGTAAAGTACTTTGCAAAGCATAAAGCTCTATATAAATGCTAGCTATTATTGTTATAATTCAAGTTGTATTACTCACCATTATCCAAAAATATCCTGCATTTTATTTTATCTTTTCTTATCCTTTATTTATCCTAATTTTGCTGCTTGAAATAACCTCTCAAGGTCTGGCTGTCTCAAAAGGACTAGGAAAAGAGCACGCTGCAAGGGAAAGTCTTTGTGTTTGAAGATTTCAAGTTTTGGCCTCAGTAATAATTGTTTAGTCACTTTGTTATCCTGGGTTATTCACTTAAACTGTTCCTCAATTGCTTCATCTGTAAAATGGGGCAATAATATGTTCATTTCTTGGTTTATAGATTTATAGGAGGAAAGCACTTTAGAAAATTCAAAGCAACATCTGAATATTTATTTATTATCTTCCAAAATTCAAGTTAAATATCACCATTTTTATTCATCTTTCAGAGGAAATGTGTTGCTATGTCCTCATGTACAAGTCACTTAATTTTTCTGAACCCCAGTTTTTTCTTAATAATAACAATAATAATAAACTGTAGCAAATATGAAAACTATATAGTGTATTTACTTTGTATATTTACTATGCCTTGGGAGTGTCAGGAAAATCAATAGGTCCCCCAAATTCTATTATTTCCTCAGTGCTCTGCAGACAACAAAGCACTATATGAGTACATAATAATCAAAATTAAAGGATAAAAGCTGACATTTATATAACACTTTAAGGTTTGTAAAGTAGTTTACAATATTATTTCATTTGATCCTCACAACAACCCTGAGAGGTAAGTGCTATTATTATTCTCATTTTATAACTGAGGAAACTAAGGCAAATAGTAGTCTGAGGTCAGAATTGTTCTCAGGTTTGTCTGATTCAAGGTCCAGCACTCTAGCTGCTTCTGATATTATTATTGTTATCTATTCATCTCAGACATAAAATCGGCCTCCTCTGACCCCTTACAGAGTTTTTATTGTACTTCTATTGTTCTTCATTTTAGGGACTTGAGGGGGTGGTGGGTAGTCATAGTGAAAAAATTGCTGGCCTCCTAATACGGAAACCTTAGTTCATCTCATCTCCAGTACTTATTAGCCACATGACTGTGTGCAAATCCCTCAATTTATCTGAGCCACAGTTTCCTAATCTGAAAAACAGGTGTGATGACACTCAGTTTACCTAAAATGAACGTGAAAAGTGTTCTGCAAACACTTCAGGACTTTAAGCCCTAAAGAAATGTGAGTTCTTATTATGTTAGTGAGTGCTGAGTGACCATGCTTGGTATTTGAATGAACTTCTTTTCTTAGGACTGTTTCCTATTTATACAGAGAAAAATTATAGGATACGTCATAAGATGAGAGATGCCGATGAAAAATGGGGACACTGTGGAATTTTTCATGCTTTTAGAGAAAGGATCATTATTTTGCTCTAAATTTTATTTTCCTAATTCACATCCCCCAGCTTGCCAGCACAGTGAGAAATCATGGGAGAGGCAGTTCCTTCAATAGAGGATGCAGAAGAATTTGCATTTTCTATAAATAATACACATGCACTATTTCATGGGTGCTCATTGTTTTTATATTAATGAAAAAGTGAAGAGGGTGCTAGCACTTATACTCCCCACTTATTTCCTCTTGTTAAGAAGCTTTGAGCTAAATGTTTTCTTAGAAATCATAGTAAGTGTGAACCCTCCTACCACTAAGGACTTCTGGGTATCCAGAAAGTCTACAGAGTACAGTGGGCTTGGAGTCAGAGGATCAGTAGGAAACCTAAGATTAAATGGCATACTCTATATGATTTACATAATCATGAGGAAATAATTTCCTTGTCAGTTGCTTCATCTGTAAAATGGCGATACTAGTAAGAATACTTCCTACCTCATAATGTTATTGTGGGTATTCACTTTATCAAACCTTAAAGTGTTACAGAAATTTAAGCTATTATTATTATTATTATTATTATTATTATTATTAATTATTGAGACTGAACCAAACTCTGATGGCAAGCAAGGTGCATCCTCATAATGTTAGTTCTACCCATGTAGAACCAGTCATTAAATGAGGCATGTTATTTATCGGATGCTCTATGTTCCTGGACATGGAGAAGACTGAGAGAAGGAATAAGAGCAAGAGAGAGCATACCAACAATCTTTAAACATACTTAGGGTATGTTTCTGAAAATCATTTTATTTTTAAGTAAAAACATTACTGAGGGGGAAAACGTAATTTTAGGGATTTGATTTTCAGTCATGTTCATGTTGATATATTGAAATGTAGGGGCCATGTTTATTATTAGCATCTTCCCTTTCTCTTTCCCTTTCTCCACCCCCTTCCCCTTTTCTTTTCCCTTTCCTCTTCTTCTTTTCATTTTTTCCCCTTGCCTTTCTCTATTCCCTTTTCTTTTCTTTCCCTTCCTAGTTCCTCCCTTCCCTTTCCTCACATCATTTCATCTCACCCCATTGTATTCCATCTGCCTGTAAGTCCTACTCATCTATGTCTGTACAGCTGTCTTGGCTAAGTACTAAACATTAGCTTAATTCTGCCAGATTGGCAGGGTCTCTTGACCTTTGACATAGGAAGCAGCAAGAGTGTAAATGTATTTTCAAGGATGGAACTTTTAGTGACTTTATGAAGCAAACCAATCATTGCCAGATCTTTCCAGTGTTTTTCTGTGTGCAAGACCTCAAGAGCCCAGGCAGGATACTTCTTCCCAAAACACCACTTTCTCCTATCCCCAAAGCATGCACATCACAGGAAGAGCCATTCATAGTTACAAGGGGAAAGACACCAAGGAACACCTGACCCCTGTTGACATGCTGTGATTACATGAGAACAATCAACTTTTTTTCTACCCTTGTTTTCCTCCAAGCACTGTAAGAATCTACAGAGGCATGTGGTAAGGGCTGCTATCAAAATACCAACAACAGAAGCCCAAATTTTCTCTGTTTATATGTTCTGACTATAGGTAACCCCAGAAATGGAAAGAGGCTGGATTACTTAGAATTACCTAATCTCAGAATTGGAAAAGACCTCAGTGGCAATGTAATTCAGCTAGTACTTTTGTGATTTGGAAAATTGGAAGTGGTGGGAAACCCCTTCAAATCTTCTACAGCTCATCTTTATGGAGCATGCATGGTTTGGGTCCATGGAACATGCATGGAGTTAAGCTAATCTCTCCTGATTAATTGCTGTGACACACATGGTTCATTCCTGAAGAATTTGCACTTTTGGATTGATTAAGCAATTTCTTTATTTGTCCTTTAGTTCTCCTTACATTTTGAGGGAGGACATTGAACCAAAGAGAATTGGCCACTGACCATCAACACCTACCCATTAAGTAGATTTTATTTAAAAAAGAGTAAATTTCTGCTCTCACTGTCTTCCAAATGTATATCTTAGAACTCATACTAGCTTCTTAAAACTTTGGGCAGAGGAGGAGAGGGAGGAAACCTCCCTCAATGTGGTGACTGCTCGCATGTAACAGTACAATTATATATATAACTTGGTGATCCTGAGACTTCATCTTCAGGCACTGAATTTCTCTCCTGACTTGCATTTTTCCCCTGGAACACAGGTGACCAAACAGCTATCCTAATTGGTGACAACCTCTTGGAAGCTAGATGTTCAGAGTCATCAATGGGTCTGGGAGACTGGCAGTGTGAGATACTTCCTGCAATTATCACAGTGCTTCTCAAAGGAGAGGACAGACTACCAAATGAATGATGAGTCATGGCTCGGCTTGCCAGAAGATCAATCAATGGATCTTGAGGAAGTTGTTCAGATGACAAAGAGCCAAGGTGAAGATAAAATGCCAGTTGTTCAAAAGTCCCACAAAACTTTTAATATTTAAATATCAACTTCCATGGAGAGTCTAATTAGATTTTATATGTAATTATATCATGTTTTACGTTTTTATCAATAGCATGTGTTTTAAACATTTGTTTTGTGTGGAGGAACTATATAATTATTCTGTACTTGATCTACCTTGTATATTGAATATTTATACCTTTATTCAACTCATTGATAAAAATGTTAAACAGCGCAGAGACAAAAAGAGATCCCTGGACCACTCTAATATAAGAGTCTTCCTTCTAAGTTGACATTGAACTATTAATGACTATTATTTGGATCTGGCCATTTGAACAGTTCTGAATCTTTCTAATTGTACTATCATCTATTTCATATCTCTTCATCTTTTCCACACACATGCAAATGCCATAATAGCATGCCAGTATTTGTTAAATTCCACTAAAATCCAGGCAAACTCTTTTGATAACATTCTCTTAATCAACTGGTCTAGGAGAGATGAGGACAGAAACTGGACCTATGAACAGAACCTCCAATTTAAGGAGAAAGTCCAGGTCAAAGACATTTTCATCATATTCTAGGTCACACTACAAACATCATCACGGGACTTTAGCTACTATGTCTCAGTGCTGATACCTCCCCCCTTCCCTTCACATACTCTGCAGCTCCCTTTTATATGCTGTCTTTCCCCTTTAGAATATAAGCTCTTTGAGAGCAAGAACTGTCTTTTTTCTTGCTTCTATCTGTATACCCATCAGTAAGCACAATGCCTGGCATATTGTAAACATGTAATAAATGCTTATTAACTGACTGACTTGTGATTTAAATGGATTAGAGAACTTTAAGTTTTGAAAACATTTCCTATTAATTCATGGCATTGTCTTCTCCATAACTTATAGTCTTAGGGAACTGTCTAAAACACTTTGAGTTTAAATTTCTTGTGTAGAGCAAAACAGTCAGGATGTAACAGTCAGGGATTGAATCCAGGTCTTCTGGATCTCTATCCATAACAAAATGACTGTCTTATTCTAGTAAACATGTCAAAAAAAGAAAGAAAGAAAGGAAAAGAAACACAGAAGAAAAAAAGATTAGTTTGCCATGAACTGTTGTAGATAATATCGTGTTTACTCTTTGTGATTATTGCTTCCTTTTATTTTATTATGGTGATTTACTTTGGAGTATGGCATACCCAATCTAGTCCATTGATACACCACTCTATTTCTTCACCAAGACCAGATTGATGATTACCACTTTGTAATATGGTTTGGAATCTAGTACTGCTAATCTACCTTCCTTCACATTTTTGATTCTCTTGATATTCTTGACAATTTGTTCTTCCAGATAAATTTTGCAATTTTTTTTAGCTGTATAAAATAACTCTTTGGTAGTTTGATTTGTATGGCATTGAATAGGTAAATTAATTTAGGCAGAATTGTCATTTTTATTATATTGGCTTGGCCTACCCATGAGCAATTAACATTTCTCCAATGTTTAAATCTGTCTTTGTGTGAAAAGTGTTTTGTAATTGTGTTCATATAGTCCCTGGATTTGTCTTGGTAGGAAGACTCCTAAGGATTTTATTATGTCTGCAGTCATGATAAATGGAATTTCTCTTTCTATCTCTTCCTGTTTGGTTTTGTTGGTGATATATAGAAATGCTGATGATTTATGTGGGTTTATTTTCTATTCTGCAACTTTGATAAAGTTGTTAATTATTTCAATTAGTTTTTTAGTTGATTCTCTGGGGTTCTCTAAGTATACTGTTATATCATCTGTAAAGAGTCCTAGTTTTGCTTCCTCTTTGTCTATTTTTATTCCTTCAATTTCTTTTTCTTACCTTATTGTTATAGGTAGCATTTCCAGTACAACATTGAATAATAGTGGTAATAATGGACATCCTTGCTTCACTTCTGATCTTATTGGAAAGACTTCTAGCTTATCCCCATTATAGATAATGCTTCCTGATGTTTTTACATAACTACTGATTATCATTTTAAGAAAGATTCCATTAATTACTATGCTTTCTAATGTGTGTTTTTTTAAAAATAGGAATGGGTGTTGTATTTTGTCAAAAGCCTTTTTTTCTATATCTATTAAAATCATTATATGATTTTTATTATTTTTGTTATTGATGTGGTCAATGATGCTCATAGTTTTCCTAATATTGAACCAGCCTTGTATTCCTAGTGTAAATCTCAACAGTCATAGTATATGATCTTTATGATATATTGCTGTAATCTCTAGCATTTTAGTTAATATTTTTGCAACAATATTCTTTAGGGAAATTGGCTTATACTTATTCCATTTTTGTTCTCCCTGGTTTCTATATCAAAACAATATTTGTGTCATAAGAAGAATTTGGTAGGACTCCTTTTATACCTATTCTTTCAAGTAATTTATATAGTATTAGAATTAATTGTTCCTTAAATGTTTGGTAGAATTTGTTTGTAAATCCATCTGGTCCTGGAGATTTCTTTTCCTTAGGAAGTTCATTTAATGTTTGGTCAATTCAAAAACTGCTATTGTTTTCATCTCCTTAATTTCTTTCTTGTTTATTTTGTGGTTAGATTTATCTAACTCGAAGAGAGGACATTTGAGTCTCCTACTAGTATAGTTATACTGTTTATTTTTCTCCTATGTTCCTTCATTTAACTTTTCCTTCAAGAATTTGAATGCTATACTATTTGATGCCTATATGTTCAGCATTGTTATTACTTAAATTATCCATGGCGGGGTGGGGGGGGGGAGCTAGGTGGCACAGTAGATAGAGCACTGGCCCTAGATTCAAGAGGACCTGAGTTCAAACCCAGGTTCAGACACTTGATATTTACTAGTTGTGTGACCTTGGGCAAGTCACTTAACCCTCATTGCCCCACCAAAAAATAAATACATTTTTTAAAAAGAATTATCCATGGTACCTCACAATCATAAACACTGACTATATATTTCCTTCCATACTATTTTCTTCTATTTTTATTTCTTTTTCTTTTCCACCTATCCCTCTCCCAAAGTATGTTTTGCTTCTGACCACTGCCTCCCTAAATCTGCTCTCCCTTTTTTATAATTCCTTTCCTTTCTTTTATCCCCTTCTCATACTTCTCTGTTGGAAGAAGACAGTTTTCTATACCCAATTGAGTGTGTGTGTGTGTGTGTGTATATATATATGTATATATATATATATATATATATATTATTCTCTTTTTTAACCAATTCAGATGAAAGTGATGTTTAAGCATTGCCTGCCCCTCCCATTGTCCTCTGAACTATAAAAGCAATTTTTAAAAAATTTCTGTGTTTGATGTAATTTCCCCCCATTCTTTTTCTCCCCTCTCCTTTCTCCCAGTGCATCTTTCTTTCTCATCTATTATTTTTTTGAGATCATCCCAAAATTACTAACTTATTCCCATGTTTTCTGTGTAGAGTCTTTCTACTACCCTATTAATGATAACGTTCTAGGAATTACATGATTCAGCTTTCTATAAAGGAATATAAACAGTTTAAACTTCTTTAATTCCTTATGATTTCCCTTTCATGATTACCTTCTCTTAAGTCTTATGCCTGAAAGTCAAATTTTCTATTTGTGTCTAGTATTTTCATCATGAATGATTCAAAGTGCTCTATTTCATTAAATATCCATTTTTTTCTTGAAGAATTACACCACTTTTGATGGATAGGTTATTCTTGGTTGTATTTCTAATTCCTTTACCTTCCAGAATATTATATTCCTAGTCCTCCATGTCTTTAAGGTGATAGCTGCTAACTTGTGTGTTCCTGATTATGGCTCTGTGATATTTGGATGGTTTCTTTCTGGTTGCGTAAAGTATTTTCACTTTGATTTTGGAACTCTAAAATTTGGTTATAATATTCCTAGTAATTTTATTTTGGTATCTCTTTGAGGAGGTGATCAGTGGATTCTTTCCATTTCTATGTTTTTCTCTAGTTCTAGGTTATCTGGATAGTTTTCTTTTATACTTTCTTAAAATATGTTTTCTAGGCTTCTTTGATCATGGTTTTCAGGCATCCAATAATCCTTAATTTATTTCTTCTCAATCTTTTTTCTAAGTTGGTCATTTTTCCAATGAGATATATTGCATTTTCTTCTCTCTTTTCATTATTTTTACTTTATTTTATTATTTCTTGATGTCTCATAGAATTGTTAACTTTCATTTGGCCAATTTAAATTTTTTAATGTATTATTTTCTTCACTAAGCTTTTGCACTTTTCCCCCCATTTGGCCAATTATTCTTTTTAAGGAGTTATTTTCAGCACTGAGGTTTTGTACCTATTTTTCAATTTGGCCAATTCTGGTTTTTTAAAGGGTTATTTTCTTCAGGTGTGTGTGTGTGTGTGTGGTGTGTGGTGTGTGTGTGTGTTTTGCCAAGCTGTTAATTGTGTTTTCATAATTTTCTTTCATCATTCTAATTTCTTTCCCCAGTATTTCCTCTACCACTTTTATTTGATTTTTAAAATCATTTTTTAGATCTTTCAGGAATTATCTTTGGACATGTGCTCAACTCTTTTTTAAATTTCCTTTGAGACTTTGCTTCTAGCTATTTTTGACATCATTGTCTTCTAGCCTGTATTTTCATTTTCTCTGTCACCATAATAACTTTCTATCACCAAGTTCTTCTTTTGTTATTTGCTAATTTTTCCAGTCTATTTCTTGACTTTGAATTATATATTAAAGTTGGGTTCTGTTATTAA
Source organism: Dromiciops gliroides (assembly GCF_019393635.1). Classification (NCBI taxonomy): domain Eukaryota; kingdom Metazoa; phylum Chordata; class Mammalia; order Microbiotheria; family Microbiotheriidae; genus Dromiciops; species Dromiciops gliroides. The sequence continues at coordinate 106,725,695 of NC_057861.1, forward strand.
TGTTTAAGTTCCAGAGCTTTAAGTTGTTGGTCCCTGCCCTCCCCCGCCTGTCCCTCCCCCTACCCCCCCACTGATGTTTTCAGAGTTAGTTCTAGGGGTTTAGAAGTTTTAGGTGCTTCTAAGGTGGTGTGATCGCAGGGAGAGGTATGGTCATTGTTTTGCTGGTCTATACTCTGATCCTTACTCAGGAAGGGCCCCTCCTCCCTTGCAGCTACAATTGATACTGCTCCTCAGGACCCCTGTTCCCTTCAGATTGAAAGTGCTACTGTGCCATACAACCCCTACTCCCTTGTGAACAAAAGTGATACTACTCCTGAAGGCCCCTAAACCTTTGGGGCAGAAAGTAGTGCTGCTCCTCAAGGCCCCTGCTCCCTTGGGACAGCAAGCACTCCTCTTCACCCTGCAACTGTGACCCAGAATTGTGTATAGGAAATGGAATTGCCAAATAGTGCCTTGTCTTGTATTCAGTGCTAGCACTGCGATACCCTATAGTCTCTTTCTTACTAGCTGTCAAATTCCCTTACTATCTCTGGCTTGAGAGCTCCCAAAGCCACTGCTGCTGTCGTCTCTGCCTGTAAGGGCCACAGCTGCTACTGCTGCCTGATAAGCTCTGTGCCAGCTCCTATTCCAGTGTCATAGACCTCTCCTTCTGACCTCCTAAGTTGTCTTGGGCTAGAAAAATGCTCCATCCTAACTATTTGTTGGCTCTGCTGCTACAGAATTTGATATGAAATATTATTTTTAAATTGTTTTGGAGAGCTTGGCTTCTTCCTTTACCCCACCCTCTTGGCTCTAGCCCCAGAAGTGACTCTATTTCTTTTCTTTCCTTTTTTTTTAAATTAAGTCAGCATTACCCTTTTCTAATCCTGTGGGTTTTTTCCTTACTATGGATAATTTTTAAAATCTCCATAATTTTTTAAAGGATCATTAAAAATGATTGAAAAATTACATAACTAATTCTTTCAATACTCTGGGATATAGCTTATCCGACCCTGGTAACTTGAACTCATCAAGAGAAGTCAGGTACTCACTCTTTAACTAGTTCATTACTTATCTTAAGCATAAGTTCCTTGAGGCTATTTACTATAGCAGCTTTCTTCCTACCCGCCCCCACCCCCAAAATTCTTTGTTCAATCAAAAACAATAATGTGTAAAATGACAAATCTGTGTTCTGGTTATATTTCTATTGTGAGAATCATCATTTTTATATTTTAGAAAATAAAAGTGTTGAATGAGCTTGAGTTCCTATGCAAACTTCAAGATTTGAATACAAACATACTAGTTGAGACTAAAATACATTTTCATCATTATCAACAACCAACAAGACTTAATCAATCACCTTTATATACTATATGCAGGCCACTGTGCTATATATTTGGAATAAATAGGTGGGTTTCACTTTGGGAGAACATCTTACTTAAATCAAAGAAAAAATACCCTTAAACATAAAGGTGTCAAGCAGGGACTGATTTTAATTAATTTGCCAACTATTCTTTTCACCTTTACACATCAGCTAGTATCACATCTTTACCTGATTCTCTATCTTGTTCCACTGCTGAGAAGAGATGACTTTTTACTTGTATTAGTCTACAAACATTTTGAGACATCTGCTTCAGAATTTTGCATATTTCACATTTCATAAAATATTCAGAATTTTGCAAAGTGTTAAAATGTTCCTTTAAAGGGACAGCATGTGGGTGGAAAGGAGCTTACTCCAAACTCAATACCAATTAGGGAAGTCATTACTGAATTTCATTGCTATTGAATTTTATAGGTTGACCACATAGGATGTGCCTTATCCATTCTCTTATTGTAATATTGAGTATATATTTGAAAATTAATGCCCATTATAGTATTCTGATCCTAAACTGTGCTGGAGGACAGAATAGAAATTGTTTGACATTGAGTATTATAAGAAGTTATTGCATCTTACATGATATCTTACAATGATGTTAAGGTCAAGATGGTTAGGAGAAAGATTAAGTGACTGTTTCAAATAAGGACTCACAGGGTATCTGAATATTGGTAGGGTAACCAAAGGTCTAGAGTCTTAATACTTAGATTTACATATCATAAGACTCATTGTAAACATATTATAAAACTAGTTAAAATATCTGATCAGGTTCTGGGGACCAAACAGTGAGTTGAATTTAAATCAAATCAATGGACATTTATTAAGCATCTCCTTAATAGCCAGACACTATGCTAAGCAATGTTGAGTTAAAATTGGAATTAAAACTTGCCATCAAATAGCTTATATTCTACTGGAGACTAACACCATGTTCTCAAATAAGTAAATACAAAATTGATGTAGCCTAGGTTGGGTCAAGTGGACCATGTAGTACACTATACTAGTTGACAACGTTAACAAAGCCACAAACTTCATCCTCCTACTTATTAATGATTTATTCTTATTTATTCTGGATTCTTATGCAATTAAGGGGTGTATTTGGATATTTTCTCATGAATTAATAAAAATGGGCAATATTTTTAATTAGGCCCCACCCCAGTTTATAAAATAAAGTCAGAAAAAAACCCAAACCTCTTTCCTCATAAGCTTTCTCTCCTCTCTTTTTCTTTCTCATAGACTTACATAATGATCTGTGTTGCTAGATATGAAATTTGCTAACAGGGCAACAAATGACACAAATACATTTAAATATTTAAACACTGTATTGTGTTGAGAAAGATTATAGGTAGAGCCATCAATGATCATCAATTGTAACTATTGACTTCTCAACTTTGGAAACATGGTTCCATCATTTAGTTCTCTCAGGATGGCAGAGTCTCTCAAGAATCTTTTTTAGGATTCATTCTCTATAGCATAAGAGTTAAACTCAGTTCTCATACAAATTATCTCTTAGTTTCTCTCAAAGATGATAGTTAACTTTCTCAGGAAAGAAGTTTTTCTTAGTCTGTTCTATGTATCTAATGTAGTCTTTCTCTCCAGAAGATTCAACTTTAATTCTTTCCCAAGATTCTATTTTCTTTTAAATTTATAATGAGTTTCTATAGCTTTCTGTGGGAGGAAGTATTAAGACTGAGGACCCATATACACAACATAAATAAAAAGTGATTCTTAAGGAAAAATGGAAGGGAATAAACATTTATTCAATGCCTACTATGTGCCAGGCACTATTCTAAGTACTTTACAAATACTATCACATGTGATCCTCTTAACCACCTTATGAGGTAGATGCCACTTTACAGTTGAGAAAACTGTGGCAGACAGAGGTTAAGTGACTTGTCCAAGGTAACTCCATAAAGATAGGTGACCAGAATTGAACCCCTAACTCCAAGTCCTGTGCTCTATCCACTGTAACGATTAGCATGGAACTCTAACAACAGCAAGGATCATGAAAGACCTCTTAAAGTAGTTAACACTTGAGGAACTAGACAATCTCAGAGGGGAAGATGAGAAAAGGGAAAATTTCAGGGACAAGAGACAGCCTGTACTAAAATATTGTGACTGGGGGGAAACCAAGTAGAATGTGTGAGGGGGAGTAATGGAAGAGCAGTGTGGCAAGATAGGCTAGAGGCAGATTGTGAAGAGCTTTAAATACCAAATAATAAAATTTATATTTTGTCCTAGAGGCAATAGGGAGCCACTGAATGGGAGTAATAATTCAGGAATATCAATTTATTGTATGAATATATAGCTGTGTCTGAATGGATTGAAGAAGACAGAGAATGGAATAAAGGGAACCTATGAGGAAGCTATTTTAGTAGTCCAGATTATGAAAAGAGATCATGGTCTGAGCTAAGATGCTAACTATGAATGGAGGATAATAAGACCATGAACAGAAATAGGTATGTTAGCAACAGAGGAAGGTTTGGGGAGAGGGAGAGAATGAATTCTATTTTGGACATGTTGAATTTGAGATGTTTATGGAAAGTCCATGTAGAGATGTCTAGTAGGCAACTAGTAACACAGGATTAGAACCCAGGTGATATATTACCACTGGACACATAGATTTGCTAGTGAGATGCATAGAAATGGAAGCTGAAATATTGAGAGCTAATGAAATTACCAAGAACATAGCTAACCAAACTTGGAAGAGACTGATTAATAGAAGAGCACACTGGCTTATCAATCTATAATGGTCTGAAGAATGGTTCTTATCATCAGCCCAAGACACTCCTTCCTGGTGGGCATTCGATGAGTAGATCACCTTACAAAAAATTAGTGAGTATAGAATCAGAAGGAATGGAACTTGATTTTCTTTATAATAATAATGCCTGACATTGATAGAATGCTTTAAAGTTCATAGTGCATTTTGCAGACAAGAATTCATTTGACCTCCCAATAATCACATGAGGAAGGTACTATTATTATACTACTTTACATATGAGGAAACTGAGACTCTGAAATGAAATATTTGCTCCTCTCATTCAGCTAGTTAATATTAAAGGTGGGATTTGAACCTCTTTCTCTCCTGATTTCCAATGTATACATCACTTTAAGGTTTGCAAAGCACCTTCTTCACAACAACCTGATGAGGTAGAGAGTGCAAATGTTACTGTCTCTATTTAATGGACAAGGTTGGTTATACTTTCTGGCATTATGAGTTATCATATGTGCAATTAGCTTATAAAACATTTTACATTGTAGTTTTCCTGAGAGATTTTAGAAAATTCTCTGGGCCACTGGTTGCAATTTGGGAAACATCCCAATCTTATTAGCAATTTATAGAGAAGCAGATTTTGGCTGGATATATAGTGAACCCTCCCTTCCAAACTTTCTAGTCATTAGTACTGTCCAAAAATGTTATAGGCTGATGTGGGAGGCAGTGAATAATGGATTCACCATCACTGGAGGTCTCTGAGCAAAGACTGAATGAGCACTTATAGATGTGAAGGATGCTCCCATTGCAGCCATGACTTGGACTTGATAGCCTCTTAGGTTCTTTATAACACTAGTGTTCTCAGCTTCTAAGACAAGTACAAGTTATATTTATGATGGAGCTAGGAATACCTAAGTTCAGATCCTGCCTTTGACACATACTGAATTCATGATCTTGGACCTAACCATTAACTGTTCTAGGCAATGTTTTCAATCCAGAAGTTGCGGAAAAGGCACCAAACTGAATTGGCCAAAGCAATTTCCTCATTTGGAAGTTCCCTGTAACAATGAATACAACAACTGGATCACAGATCCAATCCCTAGCCTTATTCTTTTAGCTATTATTAATTTCTGTCTCTTAACATCACATTCTGGGTCTGTCTTATTTGGTTCCTGGCACCTGCTTTTGCTTTGGGGTTGTACCATGAAGCTCTTTGTCTGACTTTAAATGAAGCCTCTTCTATATGGTGTTTCTTCCCATTTCTATGGAAGATCTTTGAGATCAGGTTTTCTCTGCTTTTCTGTTTGTATCCCCTAGCACCCAGTGCTTTGCATATGATAAGTGTTTAATTAATATTTTCTTTTTTCCTTCCCCTTCTTTCTTTTCCTCTCTCCCTCCTTCCATTTTCCCTTTCTCCCTCTCTCTTTCTCTCCCTTCCTCCCTCCTTTTCTTCCTCCCTCCTTTCCTCTTTCCCTCTTTTCCCTCCCTCCTTTCCTCCTTGCCTTCCTTCTTCCCTTCCTCCCTCCCTTCCTTCTTCCCTTCCTTCCTCCTTTCCTCCCTCCCTCCCTCCCTTTTTGTCTTCCTTCCTTACCTTCCTCCTTCTCTGCCTACAACTGGAAACATTTATCCTAGAGAAGAGAAGCCTTAGGGGAGACATGATAGTTGTCTTTAAGTCTCTGAAGGTTTTTTTTTTTTTTTGGTGAGGCAATTGGGGTTAAGTGACTTGCCCAAGCTCACACAGCTAGTAAGTGTTAAGTGTCTGAGGCAGGACCTGAAACTCAGGTACTCCTGAATCCAGGGCCAGTGCTCTATCCACTGTGCCATCTAGCTGCCCCTCTCTGAAGGTTTTTCACATGGGAGAGTGATTAGGCTTTTCTCTTTGGTTGCTAAGGGCACAATTGGGAGCAACAGGTAAAGTAACAAAGAGTCAAATTTGACCTGGATATAAGAAGAAGAAAAAAGCCTGTTACATAATTACAGATATTCAAAAGTGAATTGGACTGTCTAGGTAAACAGTGTATTCTTCCTTTGTGAAGCTCTTTAAGCAAAGGAAAAATGATCACTTGTCAGGTATATTATAAAGGAGATTTGTTTTCAGCTATGGATGACCAATAAGGTTGCTTCTAGCTTTCAAAGTTTGTCATTTTGTAGCTATATGCAATATTGAAGAGAAAGGAAATTCTTACTCATCTTATTGCCATTGGAACATTCTTTCTCTCAGCACCACAATAACTGGACCACCAAAATTAACAAGTGAATTAAATGTGTCCTCTCAGTTCTCATTCATTTAATCATTCGTTCATTCATTCATTCATTCATTCATTCATTCATTCATTCATTCATTCTTTTGTCAACTATTTTGTGAATGCCTACTGAATGTAAGGTCCCACAATTTTGGATATTTATCATCATGTCCTCCATCGACATTCTGGACTGTATGAGAAAGCTGACAATAGCCATATGCATAGCCAGCTAGTCCTTCATATACATATACACACCAGACAGGGTGATAAATTTATTTACAGCAAATATTTAAATTGAAAAATAACAAATTTTCTGCCAAAGATTTTCCCTGTAAACAGTAATCCCTTATCTCAGAAAGGCAGCTTGACTTTGTCAGTACCCTTTTACATCTCCACCACCTAAACAGCCTAACTTATACAAAGATTCCTTTGCAAAGGGGGAATTATGTGAATATAGACAGGCCAATGCAGATACACAAGGAGTCATGCTTTGAGGTAACAGGAAACACCATGGTATACTGGATAGAATACTTAACAATGAGTCAGGCCACCTGGATTCCAGTGCCATTCTATTACCATTTCACTTTGACCTTGGAAAAGTCACTTCTTACTGAACCTTAATTTTCTCATAGTAAAATTAGGGAATTTTTTTTTTAATGGAAAGAACTTTGAATTTTGAGCCAGAGAACATAGTTTGGAATTGTAGTGTTGTTATTTACTACTTAATCTCACAGCTCATGTAACTCCTGGGATTTCAACACCTTCCCACCAACTACCTTGTTCACCCCTGGAAGACTGTCCTGAGGCCTACTTTTCTTACTTTAAATTCCAACTGTAACATAGTACCTTTCTAAATTTCAGAAATGAACAATATTTTTTCAGTCATCCTGACATAGCCAACTCTTCATGACCCTGTGGCCAATACTGCCAATGGGGTTTTCTTGGCAAAGATACTGGAATAGTTTGCTATTTGCTTCAGGGGGTTAAAGCAGGCAGAGATTAAGTGACTTACACAGGGTCACACAGCTAGTAAGTGTCTAAAGCTAAATTTGAACCTAGGTCTTCCTGACTTTAGGCCCAGTGCTCTATCCACTGAGCTACTCACTAGCTTCCTAACAATCTTTAGTATTATTCAATTAATTAATTTGATCAACAGTAGTAGGCAGTATTTTCTAGGTACATGAAGCCACCACAACGACCATGACTTCCTCTCATGCCCTACTGAAGGTGGTCCTACGCAGGAGGTAGGAGAACCTTCAAGGACACTAGCCCTGCCTGCAACCTGGCTTCTTCCACTTTTGTTCAGGAAAGCAATCCAAGTGGAGCCAGGGCCCTGTCATCATCATTACCATCACCACTGTTACCATTACCACCAAAACCATACCAACAACAATGTCAAGAACTGAAGGACCAACACTGTAGAGAAGGAAAACTGTCTCAGACAAACCTACAAGGCTAGCCTGAGTCCAAAGAATAGCAGTTATGAATTAGGTTGATCACTGTCTATGCAGCTGCTATATTCTCTACCTTTTCAGCAGTCATGGTTGCTACAAACCCAGAAAAGAAAATTCTCACCACCAAATTCCTTGGTATTCTCAAGTGGTTCAATTTCAGAAACAGATATGGTTGTATTAATCAAAATAACATGAAAGAATATGTTTGTATTTCATCCTTATCTTTTCTCTACATTCTAGCCAAACTAGATTACTTGATATCTGGAATACTGGGATTTCCAACTGCATTTTTTTTTTTAGTGAGGCAATTGGGGTTAAGTGACTTGCCCAGGGTCACACAGCTAGTAAGTGTTATGTGTCTGAGGCCGGATTTGAACTCAGGTACTCCTGACTCCAGGACCAGTGCTCTATCCACTGCGCCACCTAGCTGCCCTTTTCCAACTGCATTTTGGCAGCTATCTGTCTTAAATCCCTTTAGAATGTGAACTCTTTGAGAGCACGGAGTCTCTCACTTTTTTATTTGTAATCCCAGGACTTTGAACATTGTAAATACTTTTTTCATTCATTTATTTATTCATTCATTTTCTTATTTCTCATGCAGTGCCATTTTGGGGGAACTCCCTCAAGAATACCTCAAATTTTGAGAAATCAGACTTCTAGAGGCAGAAGATTTTCCTGAGTAATATTTCTCTTCAAGGAAGGAATGACTTGTGCAGACAGAAAGCAAAGCCATGACACAACAGGGTGAGAGATGTGGATATATGTAAGGTAAGGATGTAGATAAGAGATAGGAGTATTTCCTGCTATTACAATAGGTCTGAATGGAAAGGAGTTGTCTATGTTAAAACTCCAAAAGGCATTGCCTTCTTGAGGGGTCCAAACCACAGGAAACATTATGAGTTTGGGAGGGTTGGTATTCTCTTCTGGAAGAACTAAGGGATTCACTGGAATGGTTATATTGCCCCAATAGTATCCCTGAGTTAAAATTTTTCTTTGAGAATTAGAGTGGGTGCTTTACATGTGTTCCTTCTTTGTTATTCTCCTGAAAGTCCTTTGCATGTTCTGCATTTTCTGTTGAATAAAATAATGGCTGCCCTAGATCTGATATGTATTAGTTACCTTATTAAGGAGAAGTTGAAAGTCCTAGAGGAATACTTCACTACTCTTTGGTTTATTAGTGAGAAGAAATGAAATGTTAAATTAAAGAAATTAATCATCGTTTTCATCACTGTTGCCAACTGATTCAACCAACCATCAAACATTTATCAAGTACCTACTATGCACCAAGCACTGTGCTAGGTGCTGAGTACACAAGTACAAAAGTTGGCACAATACCTGCTCTCAAGGAACTTACATTTTAGTGGGGAAATAATATCTATATACATATATTTTTATATTGCCTCTTCCTTTTTGTATCCTAAGTGCTTATCATTATACCTGGCACATCATTACTGCTTAATAAATGTTGATTGATTTACTGGAATTGAAGACAGAACTAAGACCAATAGATAGATGCTACAAGGAGGTAAAGTTTTACTCAATTAAAATATATATTTTGAAAATCGAGCCATTCAAAAAATATATTGTTGTTGTGATGGTTGTGACTCTTTGTGACTCTATTTGGGGGTTTCCTTGGCATTGATACTAGAGTCGTTTGCCTTTTCCTTCTCCAGCTCATTTTACAGATTAGGAACTGAGGCAAACAGGGTTAGGTGACTTGGCCAAGATCACACAGCTAGTAAACTTCTGAGCCTGGATCTAAACTCAGGTCTTCCTATTTCCAAGTCTCTCCCTCTATACACTGTGCCACCTAGCTACCCCACAAAAATGGGATAGACTTTCAATGAACACACCATGTACTCCCTCACTATTGTCTTCACGTGGAGGGTTGAGGTTGGGGGTCACTGGTTGATGATGTTATGTTGCATATTTATGTATGTTAGTAAAGGGTTGAACTGCAGAGCACATGAGGTCCCTTCAATCTCTGACTTTCTTTTGACCTATGATCTCATGATTCTCACAGACAAAAGCATCTTTCTAACCTTTGAACACTCATCATAGTTTTACCTTTCTTAATAAAAAAACATACTTACAGAGCACTTTATGACTAGAGAGGACTTTCACAAGCATTAATATTTTGCTTCAAATATAGGGCACCCTTTCTCCTTAAATCTTCCTTTTATATTACCTGGGTTATTGCTTCTAATTAATCATACATCCCGATTGCCTTTTGTCAGGTTAATTTCTGCACAATGAGTGAAAAAATTAAGAAGTCATAAGTAGATCTGCTGTATGACTGGATTTTAACTGAGTGGGAAAGAATATTTTCTGACACTATTGTCCATGGCTTAGAATAAATAAGTGCCATCTTTCAGACATGATGGATGATAGTAAAGGTGGAATAAATATAGTGGAAAGAAGAAAACAACAATGAAGGTGATAGAGGCAAAGACAGAAGTGTTAATAAAAATGAATAAAATATCTTTACTTGAATTAGAGATTATAAAAGCACTTTTAGACTAAATATGTTTTTATTAATGAGGTAATTTTATATTCTTAACTTGTGTATTTCCCTTTCAGGAAGTTCTTAATTAAGGAATCCAGCTTATATTCAGGGGGTAATCTATGGTTTGTCCAATACAGCATTTCATTTGGATCTCAGTAGCATTATTAGATAGACAGTACAAGTCTTTAAATCTCCCAGTTTAGAGTTAAGGAAACTGAGTCTGAGAGATAAAGCTATTTGACTCAAATTCTAAAGCTCATAAGAGGGGGAGCAAAAACTTAGGTTTTCTAGCTAAGAGAGGTATGACAGTGAAAAGAACATGGGCTATTTTGGAGTTGTAGGACTTTGCATATCCTGGTTGTGTTATTTACTATGGCCATGGACACATCTCTTTAACCACTCAGAGGCTCACTTTTATCTTCCTTAAATGGGGAGGAAAGGAGGGGACCAGGGAAGGGACTATTGAAGTTTCTTTCAACTCTAAACTTACTATTTTATCAAAGCTCAGTGTACTTTCCAAGACACTGTTCTACCTGCATAGAATTTTACACTTTGTAGTACAGTTGCTGATAAACACACACACACACACACACACACATATAAACACCCATGTACATACACACATACATACATTTATTGATATATACACAAATATATACTCACACAACATATATAAACATGTATGTATATGTTTATAAGTATGTGTGTTATAGGTAATTTTTCTTTCCCTATAGATTATAGGCAACTAGATGAGAGGATATGTTATATTTCCTTTTGAGGCAAGGCATAGCACCTTGTTTAATAAATGTTTATTGAATTGAATTAGATTAAAATGAACACAAATTATCTGGATAATAATGCTTTTATTTCTATTTTTTGTTAAATAGTGTTTTTTCCAATTACATGTAAAGATAATTTTCAACATTTATTTTTGTAAGATTTTGAGTTCCAAATTTTTCTCTTTCCCTCCCTTCCCTACCCCCTCCCCAAGACAGCAAGCAATCTGATTTAGGTTATATAGCACAATCACTTTCAGCATATTTCTACATTAGTCATGTTGTGAGAGAAGAAACAGAACAAAGGGGAAAAACACAAGAAAAAACAAAAAAACAACAAAAAATGAAATTAGTATGCTTCAATCTCATTAAAACCCCATAATTCTTTTTCTGAAGGTGGAGAGTGTTTTCCATCATGAGTCTTTTGGAATTGTCTTAGATCATTTTACTGCTGAGAAGAGCTAAGTCGATCGAAGTTGATCATCACACCAATGTTCTCTTGGTTATACTCACTTCACTCAGCATCAATTCATGTAAGTCCACTTTTTTTTTCTGAAATCTGCCTGCTCATCATTTCTTATAGCACAATAGTATTCCATTACATTCATATGCCATAACTTGTTCAGCCATTCCCCAACTGATGGGCAACCCCCAATTTCCAATTCTTTGTCAGGTAATGAATGCCTTTAAAAGGTCTAAATATGTAAACAACAAGGAGATTATTAACTAGCTGTTTTTCATCTTCACTCTGAAAATAGTAATAAGTGATTAGGACTTTGCAGAAACACTGGCCATCAGAATTAGTTGGCAAACGTTGGAAAAAAATTCCAAAGAAGTTGGTCATGCCTCTCTTGGAATACTATTAAAATAGAGCATATTCTCATTTATTTGGAGATTTAGCAAGGAGATCAAATCAGTCAATACTTAAAGAAATAAATTCAGGATAGCCACTGCCAGGTCAAATACTAAAGCTGAAGCTTAAATACTTTGGCCACATAATGAGAAGATGGGACTAATTGGAAAAGACTATGATGTTGGGAAAGATATTAGGCAAAAAGATAGATACTATCATGGAAACAATGAACACAAATTTGAACAGACTTTGAGAGACAGTTGGAGATAAAAGGGGCTAGCAAGCTATGGTCTATGAGGTCACAAAGAATCAGACATGACTAAACAATTGAATAGCAACAATAATCATGCTGGAGACAGGAGAATGGATTACAAAACTAAAAGGGTTACTTGATAGTGTAGCTTAAAGAGCATTGGGCTTGCAGCTCTAAAGTACAAGATCCAATCATCCTATGACTTTAGGTCTTGACTCTGCCAGTTATTAATCATGTGACTATAGATACACACACACATATATGTATATGTATATACATATACACACACACACACACACACACACACACATATATATATATATACATATATATATATATAGTTTCCCTGAGTCTCCTCAGTTTCCTCATCTTTAAAATATTATAGTTCAACTTTAATTATTTTCCTAAGTGGATTATTGTAGGATCTAATGAGATAATACACATTAAGCATTTTGCTACTATCAAATGCTATATAAATGGGAGTTATTATTGTCATAATGATAGTGACAAAATTTAGTAACTTGCCACTCAATTTCCAGCTAAAAGTCAGTAAGTATGGATGGAAGACTGGCCTCTGTTAGCTGATATATTTAAACTGTATAATCTGAACATCTCCAGGGAATTTATATCCATAACTATCTCTACAATGGCAAGAACAGGTTCTAATTAGTATCCCAAGACAAATGAAAACCTTGGGTATGAGATTCAGAAAGGCCAACCACCTTTGAATAATTAGGATTTTATACAGGTGAAAAGGCTATTCCCCAGGAACAAAAATTGACCAAATTGATTTAATATTAGTTGTCTATTACCATAGGTCTTTAAGCAGAGACTTGCCAGGGGGTAGCATAGGGGATTCTCATTCAGATATAAGTTGAACTAGATGAGGGGTTCTTAACCTAGGGTCCATGAACTTGTTTTTATTTTATAAAAGATATTTTATTAATCATATTTAAACAAAATTGGTTTCTTTGTACTACTCTATATTTCATTTTATACATTTTAAAACATCATTCTGATGGTGTACCAGACTGCCAAAGGTTGTATCCATGATCCCAAAAGGTTAAAACCCCAGGAATACATCATCTATGAGATCCTTTCCAGCTCTGACATTCCATAATTCTAAAAGAGGCTAGGAACAATTGGAATCAGCATGTTAAATATTTGTTCCTACTTCATTAAGATGCCAAAATTCTACTCCCTTCTGAATTTGAATGGCTTGCCCCACATTTACCAGTAGTTAGTAGTTCAGAAAGTTAGCCTATTATAAAATGGTGAAGTCAATTTAATCGAATTGACATTTCAAATGCCTCCTGTCTACCTATCATCACCATTTGCTACCCATTATTCCTCAAATTTCTTTTTCTGAACTTTCTTCCTCCTCAGTGGTGTACTTTCTCTATCCCCTCCCATCACCACAATTCCCAACTCAACTTGCCAAGTTCTTAATACCATCATCTTATGAAAACCCACTCCTTATGAAGAACTTAAACAACAATGGTTATAGTGCACTATAAATTTAACATGAGTAAATCATATGAAGTGGTAGCCAAAAGAGCTTAGTAGAGTCTGACTGCTTTATTAGAGACACATACTAGATACAAATAGGTATAATAGATTTGCAGTTTCATATGCCACCACATTTTTATTATGCTATATTATGGAAATGATTGTTTTAATCCATAAATTAAAAATAAAATAATTTTCAAAAAATAGAGACACATATTTAATATTAGGAAGTTGATACTTCCATTGTATGCTGCCCTATTCAGAAAATAGCTGAAGCCTTGCTTTCCATTGCAGTTAGGCATGATTGCTTGGTAAGAGAATTAGAAAAACAAAACAAAACATAACAACAGATCAGGTCCAAATGAGGGTGAGAGGATTGTAAACAATGCTGTGTGAGGATCACTTGATAGAATTGGAATATTTTACCTGAAGAAGAGATGACTTAATGGGGGACATTATCATTGTCTTTAAGTATTGGAAGGTTTTCTGTGTGTAAAAGTAATTAGACTTGTTCTACTTGGCTTCAGAGGATAGAATTAAGATAGAATTACTTAAAATAAAGAATCACTTAAGAACTAGAGTTTGCAAACACAGTGGGTGGAAACATTTTTAAGGTCCTGATTTACACCTATGGAAGTGTCTATGCAGAGGCTGGGTGATAAAGATGTTGTGCTCATGATTTCTGCATTGGTTAGGGTATTAACAGTCTAGCCTTTGAGATTCCTTCCAATCATGAGATTCTCTGACTGTAAAAAAAACCTAAAATTAATTCATGATTAAACTTCAACAACTAGTAAAGCAAGGTATGACTTTTTGCGGGAGTGTTTACATTGGGCCAACACTCTATTTACCTCATTCCAGAGGAAAGAAAGTCTAAGGAAATAATTTCATGCATTGGTGAATTGGAGAAGGGGATATTTTTGCAGCTATGTTTCCCTTCCTGAAATTAACTACAAAAGCAGTCTTGAGCCTCTCTAATTGTAAATTCATTTTTTCCCCTCTCACTTTGTTCTCACATCACAGAATTTTGGAGTTGGAAGTGACAACAGAAGAAATCTAATCCAACCTATTCCCAAAAGGAATCCCCACTAGAAAACTGTTCATCTATCCTCTGCTTGAATACCTTCAATGAGGGGGAACTCAGCATCCCTTGCGGCAGCTTATTCCATTTATACATAGCTCAATTGTAAGGAAGGTTTGTTCTAGCTTCCCTCCAGTTCCCTCCCACAACATCAAGTTTAAATTTGTCTCTTTGCAACTTCAACAAGTAGCTCCTGGTCTTCTCCTTGGGGGCCAAAAAGAAGAAATCTGTTCTTTCTTCCATGTGACAGGATTTCAAATACTTGAAGACAGCTAGCATATCAACAGTAAGTGAATCTTTTCTTCTCTAGACTATATCAATTCTGTTGAGTGATTTTCTCCAGGATCTCCATGTCTCAGCCTTATCTTCTCCATAAGCAACCCTATTTCTTTCATTCTATTTTTCTTTGTAGGGCAATGGGGGTTAAGTTAAGCATTCTTTTGGTTAGAGATAAATGGGAGGGTCTCCCACTACATGTGGATCCATCAGCCAGTTGTCCTGATCTATGTATTGCCACTGGATTCTGATAGCTTCAGAGGAGCAAGTAAGACTGATTACTTTGCACAGCTCTGCCTTACTTAAATCCAATTTACTTGCAAGTCATGACATTACCCTCCTGATGTCTTTGGCCCTCTCCAAGAAAGAAGGACAAAGAACAAACAACAATAAATAAAGGAGGAAGGAAGAGCAGGGAATAAGCATTTATATAGCACCTACTATGTGCCAAACACTCTACAAATAATATTTCATTTGATCCTCACAATAATCCTGGGAGGTAAATGCTATTGTTAACCTTATTTTACAGTTGAGGAAACAGAGGTTGTGACATGCTCAGGGTCACACAGTTACTTAGTGTCTGAGGTTGGATTTGAACTTGTCTTCCTGACTCTAGACCCAGCTCTAACTACCTAGCTGTCATTGTAGCACATTGCCTCTAGTCTTTTGTTGTAGAGGCTAGAATTAGACCATTGTGAGGATCTACTCCCAGGTGAATGATCTGGTGTGGAGTTCAGGCATGGATTCTTGACAGAGTAGTCACATGGAGGAGAGGAACTTTCTGGGAGTATTTAGGGCAGTGTTACCTGACTATCAAGGAGTTCCCCAGACTTTAACAGATAATAGTGCTATCTACTTTTATCGGAAGTTATAAAGCATGTCTTGGAAATCTATGTGGGCCCACATAAAACTGCTGACCTAATTAAAGCACTGTGATCTTATCAAGGTTCCATTTTTCTCCAGATGGAAAGCACAATCCCTCCTACCACACCTTGTGTATGTGTGAATGTTTTATTTGACTGTGAATATTTGTTATATGAGTTTTGTTTTCCTTACTTTTGTCCCAATGGGAAGGTGATGGGATAGAGAAAAAACAAATGTTTGCTAATTAGAGGTGGAAAAAAGCCCAAACACCTTTAAAAAAAAAGAAAGAAAATGTTGATAGCATTGAGAGCATTTTTGGTAAAGGGGTAGGGAAAGAAAACAGATTGTAAAGGATTGGGAGGTACTCCCAACAGACTACATTGAATCACTTTAAAAAAACAAAAAGAAGGAAACTTAAGTCCATTTTTCATTAGCTCTCTGTTGTCCCCAATTCTACAATTTTGCTACTTGAACATCATCATTTCTTCTTTGCACCAGATTCAGAGGAAATAGCGGCTGCTTTCCTTGTCAAAACCAGGGCCTTTAATTATGCCCATCATCACAATTCCTCTTCTCTCTACTGGGAGCTTGCCACCTCTTTGATCATCAATAGAGCCCAGGGTAAATATGCCTGTTGAGTAGGAAGGGAGGGCCTTGACGCCTATCTCTAGGTCAGTTCTTGTGGTGGCAGTACCCCACCTCAAAGAGGCTTCTCAAGGCATTTCAGCAGGCGCTGGGCCTCCCCTTTTCAACAAGAGAAAATGTTCAGTAAGTCAGGCTCTCTCCATCCTAATTCAGAACCAACAATTCGGGGTAGGTCTAGGGAGGCAGTGAACATCGAACCAAAGAGCAGGTAGGGTAAAGCAGTTATCAAGGGCAAGGCAGGAATACAGAATAAGAGCCACAAAGGGTGGTCCTAAGTTCTCCTCTATGTGTTGTTCTCATAACAGGCAGGGATCTAAGAAGTTATTGACTTTACCACCTTTCACACATTTCCTTCTTGAAAGGAGAAAGCCTGGGGATGAATGTAATCTGAGAGTGGCAACCAAGGCTGTCATCTAGTCATTTCAGTCATGTTTGATTCTTTGTGACCCCATTTGGAGTTTTCTTGATAAAGATAATGGAGTGGTTTGCCATTTCCTTCTCCAGCTCAATTTACATATAAGGCACTGAGGCAAATAGAGTTAGGTGACATGTCCAGTGTCACATAGTAGTAAGTGTCTGAGTTCAGTTTTGAACTCGGTAAAATGAATCTTCCTGACTCCAGGCCCATTGCTCTATCCATCAGCTACCCTGGCAACCAAGATTGGATCTAGTCAAAAAGTCTTTATCTGATATTAACCAAAGAATGGGATGTATGAGGCAGAGCTTCTTCTGTCTTCACCTGGTGCTAGTGGTAGTGGTGGTTCAAACAGCCATCCTGAAGACCGCATCTGGGAGGGCTAGTCAGGAAAGGCCCTGGTCAAAGTCTCTTTTCTTGGAATTTATCAGGGTTCAGTCAAGAAAGTCAGCCTAGGTTGGGTCTGGCACACATCTCCTGGATACCAACAGTCACTTCAGGTTCCCAGGGTTAGAGGATAGTGAGAAATAGTTTAGCATTATGTGCTTTGAAGCAGACATCATGGGGATGTCCACAAATAGCTCAGTATCTAGCTGGGCAGTAGCCATTGTTCTGTATGGGCAAATGTCAATACCATCAATTGTGAATTTCTAGTTGAGAAGATGACTGGGCTGTGCCTATGGCCCAGGGGTTGTGATTTCCTCCTCTGGTCCTTCTCTTGCCAGATGCCAAGTCCATTCCATAAATGACACACTCCAAGGGGTATTAGTGGGTGTTGCTGCTGCCCTGGAAGCTATGCTTTCTATTCATTTCCCTCCTGGAGTTCTGGGAAATGGGGAGCCAGGCTTTTCTCAGGCCATGCCCTGTGAGGGGCTGGTAGAACAGGCAAAAAAGAGGGTTCATGTAAAGAGGCATTCCCTAGGGGGTCTCGAGAAGGGATCTTTGGGTCTGTGCCTCAAGTTCATAGAACTCATGACATCATCACTCCAAAAAACCTCCAAATAATGCCATAGGACAATGCCTGGAGCAGCAAAACCCACAAAAGAATGAACTGAGATCATTTTCCAGCCAAAGACAGCTTAGAAAGTAGGAAGGAGGGGGCTGCTGTGCCAGGGCAGGAGTGGATCCCAACCCCACAGTCATGCTGACACAGATCCAGTCCCAGGCAGGCTGAGCCAGGAGAAGAGACCCCTCAGAGCCTCTGAATTAGTTGCAGAGCCAGTGTCATCTGGAACTAAGCTCATGGTCTGGTGAGGGCTGAGTGGTTGGCAGATGGGCGATTACAGAGGTCTCTGCTGCTGCTGAGGCAAAATTTGAGTGTTTCACCCTGCTGGGAACCAGGAAGTAGGCTTGAGTAGCAGTGGTTCAGGTTGGGGAGGGGCACAGCCTCACTGGAGCTAACAACCACAGAACACAAAGTTTTGCTGTCTCGTTAATTAGCAAGTTGGTCTGGAGTTATCTACAGACCAGGCAACAGGCCAGGAGAGTGAAGAATCCACCCTTCCTTAAACCAAAACACCTGGGACCCTCTAAAGGTCAGGCCATAGAGGCACTCCAAAAGGACTTTGAAGACAAAGTAAGAGAGGTAGAGGAAAAAATGGAAAGAGAAATGAGAGTGATGCAGGAAAGTCACAAGAAAAAAAAGTCAGCAGCTTGAAAAGTCAAGTGGAAAAGGAGATACAAAAGCTCTTTTATGAAAATAATTGCCTAAGAATTAGAATTCAACAAATGGAAGCTAGTGACTTTATGAGAAACCAAGACACAATAAAGCAAATCCAAATGAATAAAAAAAAGGGCATTGTGAAATATCTCCTTGGAAAATAGCTGACCTGGAGAATAGATTCAGGAGAGATAATTTGAAAATTATTTTGCTACCTGAAAACCATGATCAAGGAAAGAACTTAGACATCATCTTCCAGGAAATTGTCAGGGAAAATTGCTTTGATATTGTAGAAGCAAAAGGTAAAATAGAAATTGAAAGAATCTACTGATCACCTCCTGAAAGAAATTCCAAAAGGAAAACCTCCAGGAATATTATAGCCAAATTCCAGAGATCCCAGGTCAAGTAGAAAATATTGCAAGCAGATAGAAAAAAGGAATTAAAATACTGTGGAGCTATAGTAAAGATAAAACAAGATCTAGCAGTTTCTACATTAAAGTATGAGAAGTCATGGAATATATTACAGAGGGCAAAGGAATTGGGATTACAACCAAGAATCACCTATCCGGCAAAAGAGTATTTAAACTGGTCTGTGCATCTTCTTTGGCCCCTCCCTCCCTCCCTCCCTCCCTCCCTCCCTCCCTCCTGCTGCTGTCCTGGCAGCCTACTTGACTATGCCTGCTCATAGAAGGGCAACCCTTACAACCCATTTAAAGATCTTTTGTGATACTTAATCTTATAGAATGTGAACTATCCCTTCTATCTTTCTGTCATCTGCAAATATGACAAGGATGCCATGTATTTCTATATCCAAATAACTAGTAAAAATGTTATACAAAATTGGGAAAACATAAATTCCTAGGGAATTTCAATAGAGATTGGAACCATTTAGCAACTATTCTTTGAGTATGGCCATTCAACCAGTTCTGAATTCACCTAACTATACTATCACTTAGTCCAGTGGTGTCAAAATCAAATATACACCAAGGTCAAAGATCCCTACAGGCTATATATTGATTCAGAAAACCACATATCAACAGTATCTATGTTCCATTGTATTTTTATTTATTTTGAGAAATATTTCCCAATTACATTTTAAACCATTTTTGCTGCTATGTTTGACACCTCCAATTTAGCCCATATCTCTCCACCTTTTCTACAAGTCTAGTCTGAGAAACTGTATTAAATACTTTATTAACATCTCAGTAAACTATGTCCACATCATTTTTATCCCCTTCTATTTTAGCAACCCTGTCAAAAAAAAGGGATAACATGGGGCAGCTAGATGGCGCAGTGGATAGAGCACCGGCCCTGGAGTCAGGAGGACCTGAGTTCAAATCTGGCCTCAGACACTTAACACTTATTAGCTGTGTGACCCTGGGCAAGTCACTTAACCCCAATTGCCTCACTAAAAAACAAACAAACAAAAAAGGGATAACATTACTCTGGCATAACTTCTTTTTGTTTAGGCCTTCCTGGATTTTTGCAATCCTACTTTTTTTTAATTCTAATTTGCCATCTTTTTAATTATCCACTCTAGGATGCTTAAGAATGAAATCAAATATGACTGGACTATAGTTTCTTGACTCTATTTCTTTTCCATTAAAAAAATTGGGACATTTACCCTTCACCTGTATGACAGTATCTCTCCTGTTCTCCATGACCTTTCTTTCTTTCTTTTTTTTTGTGGGGCAATGAGATTTAAGTGACTTGCCCAGGGTCACACAGCTAGTATTGATGCATGGATGGATGGATGATTTTAACAGACATAGAGTTGGAAAGTACCTCAAAGGTGAGGGACTTTGATTTTGTAGACGAGGAAATTAAGGCAGAAAGGCAAAATTATTTTCCCAAGGTTACACAGGTTTTAAGTAGGAGAATTATGATTCAGACCCAAATTTGACTCCAAACCCAGCACTCTTTCCATTATGTGAGGCTTTGCATTACATGAGATTTTTATCCTTTGCCTCTAATTCTTACTTCTGGGCCAACCATAGGAAGTCCAATCCCAAGCTCATTTTAGGTGTTACTTCCTACTGGAAGTTTTTTCCTGGTTCCCATAGGGGTCAGTGTCTTCTTCCTCAAGTCAAAGAATCTAGCATTTATTAAGCACACACTATGGGCTGGACACCATGCTAAGCACTAAGCTTCCTCAATTTATATTGTATTTCCTTATTTTTGTCAATGTTGTGTAACCCTTCCTCCCATGGAAAGTAAATACCTTGAGGGCAGATAATTATTTTTGTTCTTTGGGGTCTTTTTTTGATCCCCAGGATATAAGTAACTTGATTCTGCCAGCTGTGTTTCCATCCCCAGTATAGAATCACAGCATTTGAAGGACTTTCAAGTAGAAGAGGAAATAAATTTGTTCTACTTAGCCCTAAAGAGAAGAACTAGGAGCAAAGGCAAAAGATGCAGAGGGAAATTTTAGTTTCATAAGAGGAATATCCTTCCTAATAGACATAATTGTGTCAAAGTAGAAGGGAATGCCTTGAGAATCACTGAGAATTAATTCTCACTTGGGATCTTCAAGCAAAAACTAAATGGTGATTTATCATTTATAGATTGAATTAGAAGGGACTCTGATGTTCCTTCCAACTCTAAGATCCTGTGGTTCTATATCTTTGTATTTCCCAGGCTCAGTGCACAGTGGGAGCTCTGGAAGTGTCATTGTGATTGGTGATTGGTTAGTCCGGTGACAGACCTCTACATTTTCCATCCCACCTCTTCCAACTCAGTAACCACACCTTTTCTGGAAATACAAAGGCCCAACTTGAATAGTCTGAGGGGGCAGATGAGCTGATGATGTCATTAGTTGATGGGTCTAAGCCTGCAAAATTTATTGAGCTGTGGTAGGCTGAAAACCATGATAAGGAAATGTGTTTATTGAAGAAACCATTCCTGGATAATCTAAACTCTGATGGGGAAAAGTCTCATTTGCAGAATTTAAATAATGCAGTTTCTCCACCTGCCATTCATAGATAGTTCTTAACCACTGCATGCAGGCTCCAGGGATTGGATAATATCTCCGTTTCTACATCAGTGGCTTGAATGTAATGAACATCTCCTGGCTTGGGGAGCAGCCAGATATGCCTCAGGACAAGCCACTGCAGTAAACCTTGAAAAGACATCAATAGGGTGAGTAAGTGTATATTCACTTGCTCTCTGAATTTTCAGTGTGTTTATTTATAGGTATGCTCCATTTTTTGTTTTCTTTTTTAGGAGAATAACAGTATTTTTGTTTCAAACTGTCAAAGTCATCATTCATTCAATAACAAACCAGTACTTAGAAAGATGACATAGTCTGGTGGCAGGAGAAGTGCATTTGAAGTCTGTAGTCCTACGTTTTAGTTCCAGGGCCATTTAGAAGTGGCATAACCTTGGATAAGTCACTGAAATTCTCTGGAATTCAGTTTCCTCTTCAGTAAAATAGATGTTGCCATCTTTCCTGTCACCAATGTTCTCAATATTTGAGTCATTCTTGACTCCTTACCCTGCCTCACTTTCCATATCCAACCAACTGCCAAGTCTTGTCTATCTTGCCTCTGTTGTTTGTCCTTCCTTCTGTAAAAGGACCATGCCATCAGGGAGGTGATGTCATCTCTACAATATTGCTATTATCTTTTTTCCACTTATACATCTTCTACTTAGGCCTTCACTGCCTCTTACCAGGGCTATTACAGTAACTTCCTAAATACTCTTCTACCACTAATCTCTCCAGTGCATCCAGTGCATCTTCTGCACAACAGTCAGACTGATATTCTTAAAATGATGGATCATCTCCCATATTGCCTTCTGCTCCCGCCACCCTAAAACATGAAATGGCTCTCTATTATTTCTATGATAAAACAAAGTCTTAAGTCTTTAAAGCTTTCTACTATCTCGCTCCCACCAAACTTTCTAGGCTTTTATGAAATTGTGTCACTTTATATACTTCATTTCAGTCAAATTGGTCTTCAGGTTTCTTAAATGCCTGGGATTCCATCTCACCTCTTTCCACTTTTGCAAAAATAGTTGCTGTTGCCTGGGATATAATCCCTCCTCACCTCTTATAGAATCCCTTGTTTCTTTCAAATATTACACCTCCTACCAGAAGTCTTTTCTCCTACCTACCCCACCCCCATCTCTCCCTCCTCAAATTTCTTTGTATTAGTTTCTATAAATATTGCTTTTATTTGTGCATACAAGTTATATCTCCTATTCAATGTAAGCTTCTTTATGGCAGGAGTTTTTCTTTCTTTCTTTCTTTCTTTCTTTCTTTCTTTCTTTCTTTCTTTCTTTCTTTCTTTCTTTCTTTCTTTCTTTCTTTCTTTCTTTCTTCCTTCCTTCCTTCCTTCCTTCCTTCCTTCCTTCCTTCCTTCCTTCCTTCCTTCCTTCCTTCCTTCCTTCCTTCCTTCCTTCTTTGTATTTCCAAGGTTTCTCACATTCTCTTATACATACTAGATATATAATATATAATAAATATTCCTTGGGTGGAATTGAACTGAATTTGATATTTGCCTTACTCAGGAGGCTATTTTAAAGATCAAATGACCTAACACACAGCAGGAAATTTATAGAACTTAAAGGACCATATCAATACTTACTCTTTCTACTATACTACCTCCAGTGAATAGGATCTATATTTGGTGCAGGGAGTGCCCACAGTTGGGGTTCCTGATGCTGACAAAGATCACAGATCCTTCAGTATTTTTGTGAACTGGGCCAAGATACTTCTCCACTCTAAGTCTCAGGTGCTTCATCTCTAAAAGAAAAGGGGGAGGGGAATTAGATGACCTCTTTAGCTCTGACATTCATGACTTTTTTTTTTTTAGTGAGGCAATTGGGGTTAAGTGACTTGCCCAGGGTCACACAGCTGGTAAGTATTATGTGTCTGAGGTCGGATTTGAACTCAGGTCCTCCTGAATCCAGGGCCGGTGCTCTATCCACTGCACCACCGAGCTGCCCCCATTCATGACCTTATAATGAGTATACTATTTTCTAATTGTCCCATAGGCTGGCACTCTACCTTATGTTCATCTCCCTTACCCAGCTGAGTGATATTCTTCTGTCCATATAAGCCAGGATAGGTTGCTGTCAAATGTTTTTACTTTGGATTTTCCAAGGATTTGATGAGAATATCCTATCGATGACTCTGATGCCACCATTCAAAAGAATTCCCAGGGAAAAGTGCCAGAGAAATAGCTTGTTGCCCCAACCCAGGCCTTGGTTTGAACAGGATTTGGTTACCTAGAAACCTGCCTCATCTAAAGAGGCGTTTAAGCCCTGGCAGGTGCAAAAGGTTTGTTTGGCATTATTGGGTCTGGAGCTATTTATAAACAGTACAAATGGTGTTTGAGACATATACAAGGCTTGAGTAATGCTAACTGGGGAGGAGGAGAGCAGTTGGTGTGGTTTTGCCTTCTCTCTCCTGAAATCCATTGATCAGTCCTAACTTGGAAGCTGCCCCACAGACAAGCATAGACTCTGACTGCAGCTGTGTTGCTGAGTCTTTGTTTTGTTGTGAATCCTCCTGTTTCAAAATGAAACTGGCTGCCAAGAACCAGGTGTACTAACAGAATAGGGCCTCCCATTTGGCCTTCTGGCCTGAGGTGCTACTCTCACATGCCCTGGGTCAGTGATATTCTGAAGAATCTTGGGTAATAGAATACAAAGGGCTATATCAATCTTCCATCCTCCTCCTCCTCTCTCCAATCCATTAATATATTTGAATCCTCTGTAGTCAAACTAGATGAGTTGTTCTTTTCTTTAAGTAGGCAAGCTGCCTATGTATACTGAGAAATCAATTTTGAACCTCTAATCTCTCTGTAAAATAACAAGAGGAGAATGCTATGGATGACTTGTCTCTGCATTTCTCCTCCCTGAAATTTCCATAAACTGAGTGAAAATATATTATTCAGTTATAACCTTTCCTTAATTCCCCTCAAAACGAAGGTGAAATGGGAGCTGACCCCCAACTAATGGTTTCTGTATAAACCTTGCAAATGTCAGCTCTTTAGTGAGTACCAGAAAAACTCCAGCAACATTAGTAGGGGAGGTGGCCACAAAATCAGTGCTAATAAGTATGAGCCTAGTGCCTGAATAAGAATGAAAATGGTCCAGAAGATGAGGGCCCTGAGTCTGATAAAGCTGATATCTTTGAGTAAATTGTTTAGCTTTCTTGAGCCGTAGTTTCTTCAGATATAAAATGGAGAATGTTGATACTTTCATTAACAACCTCACAGGATCAGGTTTACTTTAGAGCTATAAAATGCTTTATAAATGCCAGCTGTTATTATCATTATTGGTATTTACACTAGAGACCCAAAGAGGGACTCTACCAAAGATTGGATTATAACAGTAGGTCAAACTCTATGGCAATACTGAACCACCAATGGGAAGAGTTTTTGTACTAAAAAGAGAATGATAATAGAAGTGCCTTAAAAGGATTTTTAGATTTTTAAGAGTGAGCCAGAGAAGTGAGTAACATGAGAGGCATTACATCCTTCATTTATATAGAGATCGTAGCCTGAAAAAGACCTCACATTTGGAATAGGGTTTAGGCCTATACTAGAAGTAGTTGTGTTCACTGAACAGTATTTGACAGCAGGGGAGAAAGGGAGCAACACCAGGGGGGGAAAGCCCTATGGGGAAAGAGCTACATTCAGGGCAAAGACCATGATGGGAAAATGGCCCCTTTTCTTAAGCTTGGTTGCATCAAGATAATTCATCAGAGATCCATTAGGAGATAAAAGCGTCCTTTGTCTTTATTTTGCAACAGGACCATATATGATGAAGTTAAGGTCCATTATTAGATGCAGAATAGCAGATAGCTGCTTAAGTGGTTGATTTAAAGAGTATTTAATAAGATTCTTACTTAAAATCATCTCTCCATTTGTCTGTTACCCTTCCTGAAATTGCCAATTTTAGAAACTCATTCCTTTGTTTTTAAACTACATATCCATAAACATTTTGTTAAAAAATCAATTCCAAAGTTACCAGCACACGGCTTCTGAATTTTGGCCAAATTACCAATTGCTGGAAGTTTAAACATGCTATATTTCATTGAGCAAAGAACCAAGCTGTCTTTTGCCAGTGCGAGGGCCAAATTTAATATATGGAAAGTTAATTGAGTGGCTCACCGTAATATTGGGGTCCTGGAAATAATGAGGGAGCTCTAGGTCCAAAGCTCCCTCCCCTCCGAATTGCCTTTTTAGATATTACTCCCAGGCCAATAAGAAAGGAGCCTAACAGCCTCTTTTCCACAAACAAATCAGGTTTTGTTAATGGGAATGAAATAAACAGCAAAGGTGAAATTAATAAAATCAAAGACAAGGGAATAGGGAAAAAGAAATATGGATAATCCTCCTAACTCTAACCTAAATCTATACAATCCCCAAACTCGCTTCCAGTTCAGCTAATTCAAAAGAGCAGGGCTCATATGTTAACTCACCACCTTGGGGCTGTAGCTTCAATGGAAAACCAGCTTTTCAGCCAGGGCCCACAGGACTCATCTGTTCCTGCTGTTCGCACCAACGGAAGGAAAGTCACTCCAGAAGAGACTGAGCTCCCCTCAGCAAGTGTTTACTCTCCTTCCCCCAAAAGGGGAGGTCCTTCAAAACTGCCTGTGGCTCTTTGGTCCCGGTGGCAGGAGGAAGATGATGAAGGTAACGTCTTCATTTGGTAAGCGCCGGAATAAGATGCACACTTTGTGCCGTCACTGTGGCTCTAATGCGTACCATCTTCAGAAGTCAACCTGCAGTAAATGTGGGTATCCTACCAAACGCAAGAGAAAGTATAATTGGAGTGCAAAGGCTAAGCGATGCAACACTAATGGTACTGGTCGAATGAGGCACCTAAAAATTGTCTACCACCGATTCAGGAATGGATTCCGTGAAGGAACAACACCTAAACCCAAGAGAGCAGCTGTTGCAGCATCTAGTTCATCTTGAGGAGTCAACTGTGTGTTAAAATAAATGCCCTGAATCAATCAAACAAACAAACAAAAACTGCCCATGGAGAGTGGTTTCTCCTGCTGACATCAGCAGCATACATCACTCAGGACAGGACAGATGTGGCTCATCCCAATCAGTCAGCCAATTTCCAATAATCTTACCACACCAGTGATGCCTCCTGCTGGCCTGCATATGGAAGTGTCTAGCATAATATTTCTTCCCAATCACTTCATTGCATCCCATGATGGTAAACCATGTAGTATATGCCATGTTTCTCTATCCCTTGGTGCTCACAGTTCAAATATTTATATCTTCATCAATTTCTTTCTCATAAATATATTACATACACTTTCCATCTCTGAAAATTCCACCAAATCAATATTGCCATTGTTACTGGAAAGAGTGGTCAATTAGGGCGCAGTGGATAAAGTGCCGGCCCTGGATTCAGGAAGACCTGAGTTCAAATGCAGCCTCAGACACTTGACACTTAAAAGCTGTGTGACCCTGGGCAAATCACTTAAGTAAAATTAGATATAATTTAAGAATCTAATCTCTTGAAAGGACTCATAAATCCTATTCTCAATTGCCAAGAATATTTCCACCAACTTCCTCTTCTAAATAAATTCTTCTGTAAGCAACAAAATTCAAGATAAAAGCCACACTAGTTTTAATTATTTTTTTCCTGTTTTGCTTCATTACCATTACTGACAGTATTGTTTTCTATTGATCTTATCAGGAATATAGACTATGACATGACTCACTTCAGGTGAGCTATCCTGAGAACCTAACTTCCATGTATATTTTGAATGTAAAAATGAGTTTCTAGTTCTAAATGACTGATTTTCAAATGAACTTTAGAAATATCTATCTTTAAATAGAGAAACGTAGTTTAGTGCAGTGGAAAAAACACTTCCAACCTGGAATCTACCTCAGATTTGGAATCAGGAGATAAGTATTTGAACAACTTAATTTGGCAACTTAATTCCTGTGTAAATTTGAACAAAGTCATCTACCCCTAAGTCTTATGTTGTTCATTTAAAAAAAATCTTTATTTTATTCTGAACTTAAGAAATAAAACAAACATTTACATAATGTTCTTCATTTTTTAGAAAAGGGGATGATAAAATCTTCCCTACTTTCTTCAAGAGGTTGATCCTTACAACCTTATAAATCTCTTTAAAATGATGCTTACATCTTTTATGGTATTTTATTTTTGCAATTATATGTAAAAACAATTTTAACACTCATTTTTGAAAAATTTTGAGTTGCATATTTTTCTGTCTTCCTCCCCTCTTCCTAAAATGGTAAGCAATTTGATAAAGCTTATATGTTTGCAATCATGTAAAACACATTTCCATATTAGTCATGTTGTAAAAGAAGAAATAGACCAAAAAAAGAAATCCACAGAAATAAAAGAAAGTGAAAATAGTATACTTCAATCTGCGTTCAGAATCCATCAATTATTTTTCTGGATATGGATAGAATTTTCCATCATGAGTCCTTTGGAATTGTTTTGGATGATTGTATTGCTCAGAGGAGTTAAATCATTTATAGTTGATCATCACAAAATGTTGCTGTTACTGTGTAGAATGTTCTTCTGGTTCTGCTCATTTCACTTTGCATCAGTTCATGTAATTCTTTCCAGGTTTTTCTGAAATCTGCCTGCATATCATTTTTTAAAAATGAGGCAATTGGGATTAAGTGACTTTCCCAGGGTCACACAGCTAGTAAGTGTTAAGCGTCAGAAGCCGGATTTGAACTCAGGTACTCCTGACTCCAGGGCCAGTGCTCTATCCACTGTACCACCTAGCTGCCCCTGCATATCATATTGTATAGCACAATAATATTCTATTATATTAATATATGAGAACTTGTTCAGCCATTCCCCCATTGATGGACATCTCAATTTCCAAATTTTTGCCACCACAAAGAGCTGTTATGAATATTTTTTGTAAAAATGAGTCCTTCTCCCCTTTAAAAAATCTCTTTAAGATATAGACCTAGCAGAGGTATTGCTAGATCAAAGGGTATGGACATTTTGATCGTCCTTTGGGCATAGTTCCAAACTGTTCTCCACAATGGTTGCATCAGTTCATGACTCCACCAACAATGCCTTAGTATCCCAATTTTCCCACATCCTTTCCAACATTTATAATTTTCTTTTTCTATCATGTTAGCAAACCTGATAGGTATGAGGTGGTACCTCAGAGTTGTTTTAATTTGCATTTCTCTAATCAAAACTGATTTAGAAAATTTCTACATTTAACTATAAATGCTGCTTATGGTTTTTTTTCATTTTTTTTTTGTTTTTGTTTTTGTTTTTTGCGGGGCAATGGGGGTTAAGTGACTTGCCCAGGGTCACACAGCTAGTAAGTGTCAAGTGTCTGAGGCCGGATTTGAACTCAGGTACTCCTGAATCCAGGGCCGGTGCTTTATCCACTGCGCCACCTAGCCGCCCCTGCTTATGGTTTTAAGAAAACAGATTTGTTTTTCTTTGCTCATAATACTGAGTTGCTTGTTGATTGAACAGGCCCTCATATGTTTCTTTATCCTTCTACATGCTTATGCTAAATTATGATGTAGCCAGTGAAATATATTTATTTATTTTACTTTGTATGAAATCCAGCACAGTGTCTTACATAACCAGACACTGGAAAAATTACAGTTGATTGTGTTGTTTCTTGTGATGATGATTTGTGGTGCTGCTACTTTGGATTGTGATGAGGATATGATGAAGATAATGATTATAGTAGAGGTGTTAGCAATTGACTATCCCTCTTAAAAGCACAATGAAAGATCTAACATGGGATCATTCACTTGTTAACTTTCTATTAAATTTGTATAACATGCAAATGTAAAATCCAAACTCTAAATAGCAGGGATAATTGACTAGACAGGGTGATCCCATTTAGGTCTACAAAGCACTTTGCTTTTGATCCTCACAACAACCCAATAGGTACAACAAATGTTATTATCCCCATTTTACAGGTGAAGAAAATTAGCTCTAAGAGGATAAATAACTTTCCAACATTCACAGGATTCAAAGTCATTTCTCTCTTGATTGCAAGTCTAGTACTCTGTCACCTACCTCATATGAAAGGCACAAAAATGTTGAATCTAATTTCAAATAAACTGAAAAAAAGATGTAGATACTGCTGATTAAGGTGCAATTCTGAATACATAATTGCTGTGTGATTCTGGTTAAGTCACTCAACCACTCAATGTCACAAGCAACTCTTTAGGACTATGTGTTGAAGAGCAAGTGATGACCTCCATGATAGAGAATATTTCTTCTTTGGGAGTTCCCCATACCAAAAAAACCCCAACATCATTGCTTTGGTCAAAATTTCTGCTAGGATTTTTAATCTTTTATGTTAATTAAGTCAATGTGCTTTGACTCCTTCTCTCCTCCCTGCACTGGTCATCCCAGTCCAGGCTTTGGTGTTCATTACTTGGTTCTCTAGGGCAGTGAGGTGGCTCAGTGCATAGAGCACTGGCCCAGGAGTCAGGAGAATATGAATTCAAATCCAGTCTCAAACAGTTCACACTTACTAGCTGTGTGACCTTGGGCAAGTCACCTAACTCCAACTGCCTCAAAAATCCTGATCATCCTGATGTATATCTTGCCACTGGACCCAGATGGCTTTGGAGGAAAGGGTGAGGCTGGTGACTTTGTATAGCCCTTTCTCACTTAAATCCAATTCATTGCAAGTCATGACATCTTTCATGGTCCTCTTTGAGAATGAAGGACAAGCAACAACAACTTGGTTTTCCAGTGACCTGAAATGGTGGGCAGTGGAGACAGACCCCATGTAGGTACAGTGGGTGGAATGAGGACAACTGTGCAAAGGTCATTGAGGATTCAAGAACAATTAGCCTGAGCACTTAGGGATTAGCCAGTGGTGTTCTTGGCTGCTGCAAGAGACTATGGTTTTCTCAGAGTTCAGTGGGAAAAAACTATTTAAAAACATTTTCATTGCAGAAGCACATCCATCTTCACAACCTTTTCTTTCCCTTAGAAATGGTTTTTGGGTTACTATTGGACAAAAGCATGCTACAAACACAGCAAAACAGCCAGTGTTTTTGAAGTGTTTGCTAATGTGAATCTTAATAGTTTTAACTCCCTCATTTGACAGAATTAAGATGTTGATCTAGATAGCAAAAGTCAGAGTCTCTTCACACATGCAGGTCTCACTGTGAAGTGCAAATATCTTGCTGAAAGGATCATTGGCAGGAAGGATTTAAAACTTTTAAACCTAAAAAAACAATGAAATGAAAAATTCAGAGAAACATGAAAAGACTACTATGAACTGATCCATATTAAAGTAAGCAGAGCTAGGAAAACAATCTATACAATTACTACAACAATGGAAGTAGAACAACACTGAATTACTTTAGACTTCTGATCACTGGAGTGACCAATCTTGACTCCAGATGATTGACACTGAAGCATGACTCATCCTTTTCAGCAGACAGGGAAAGATAGTATTCTATAGATATAGAATAAGGTAAAAAGTAATGGCCAATTTATTAGTTCCTTTTGATTACTGTTGGAGTAATTATTATCCTCCTAGTCATTGAGGTTCAGAACTATGCAGTCAACATTAACTCATTCTCTCTCAACCTACCTCCCTGCCTCCCCCCCCCACCATACACAAGTGATTACCAATTCCCATTGCTTTTATCTTTGTAACATATTTCTTATAAATTCCCTCTCTCCTCTGACACTGCCATCACCCTGGTTATGAGTCCCTACTCATAACCTCATTCGTAGACTATTATAATAACTTTCTGATTGGTCTCTCTGCCTCGAATCTCTCACCACTCCAATCCATCCTACACTCAGCTACCAAAGTACCAAAATTTAGGGTGATCATACAACCTCCTTTACTGAATAATCTCCAATGTATCCCCATTACCTCCAGGATCAAATATACAGTCTTTGGTTTGGTTTTTAAACTTCTTCATAACCTGAACCACTCCTACATTTCTGGTCTCCTTATACCTTAGTCACCCCACATACTCAGTGATTCACTGACACTGACCTCCTTGCTATTCCTCAAACTAGACATTAAAATTTCTGACTGGGCATTTTATCTGGCTGCTGCTCATGCCTGGAATGTTCTCCCTTCTCATCTCTGCCTCCTGTCTTTCCAGACTTCCTTAAAGTACTAGCTAAAAATCTCATCTTCTCCAAGAAGTCTTTATCAACTCCTCCTTACTGCTAGTGACTTACAATGTGATTATCTTTAATTTATACTGTAGGACACCTTTATTGTATGTGGTTATTTGTATGTTGTCTCCTCCATTGGATTGTGAACTACTTGAGGGCAAGGACTGTTTTTGCCTTTCTTTTTATCCTCAGTGCTCACCACAATGAATATAGCTACTTAATAAATGCTTATTAACTTTACTTCATTTGCATTTTTAGTTAAGTCTTACATGCAAAGAAAGAGAGGATTAAATTATAAAGCCAGTAATAGAAGTTTTGTTATTTGGGGACTGAGAGCTAGGTATTAGGAATTAGGGTTTGCAAGTCAACCATCTCTTTCTGCTATTTTTACAAAATACCTAAACAATCATTTCCAATAATCAGAGATATGCTTTAGTGGAATGGGCTACTTCAGGAGGAAGTGAGTTTTCCCTCACTGGAATTCTTTCTATAGAGTTTGGATAGCCACTTTATGAAACTATCAAGAGGCTTTCTGCACAGATGTGGGTTGACTGGATGTCATCTCACGTTCCTTCTTACTCTGTGATTCTATCATCCCATGGACATCAAGGATACCAGACAGCTCATTATGATAGTGGGGATACTCAAGCCTTCCAGTTTCTTGACAAATTTGCCAAGTAGTATGACTAGAAATCTCTGGACTTCCTGGCATCTCTGCTAAGAATTCCAAACATCTGAGCATTAATTTCCAAACATCACAGCATTGGCTAACCATCAGTATTTAATATAAATCAGTGGTAAATTTGAGATTGAAACTCAAGATGGCCAGGCCTTTGCTATGTTTCTCTGGCAGAACAAAGAACCTGTATCTGACTGAATCTAATTGGAAAGTTTCATTTACATAAAAGAATGCCATCTAAATAGATTTTAAACAACTAAGAGCACAATTCAAGAGGGCAGCTGTGTAATATAGCTCAAAGTTGTCCCAGGGTACAGTTTTCTGGGGGAAAATAGAGGGAATATACATTTAAAAGTGGATATACATGTTTAGTGCAATTGACAGATACAGTAAGACCCAGGATATTATTCAAATGGCTTATGTCTCTAATCTCTTATGAACCTACTGCTGAAATCCTGGGGTGGTGGAGAGTATTGAAATGAAACAAAATTAGTTCTAAACATAATGAAAAAAATTGGATTCTTTTGAAATCAATAACAACAATCTCTGGTATTTTAGCTAGATTAGTTTGAAGGAAATATATACTTCACAAGAGATTATTTTTTTACTCCGGAACGAGAGAGAGAGAAAGAGACAGAGACAGAGAGAGACAGAAAGTCCAAAGACACAGAGAGACAGAGGCAGAGAAACAGAGAGAGATAGACAGAAAGTACAAAGACAGAGACAGAGACAGAGACAAAGACAGACAGAGAGAGAGAGAGAGAGAGAGAGAGAGAGAGAGAGAGAGAGAGAGAGAGAGAGAGCAGTCTAGACAAGATGGAGTTTCCATATATTTAATGACCAGAGTTCTTAGGCCCTTCAATGATAGCTCCACAGTACTTAACAGAATCGTCATGGTAAATGACTTTGCTCATTCTCTTTCTCTGAGAAAATAGCTTCCTATTAGTTAGGGACTAAGTGACCTATTATTATCCTTGATTATGCTAGCCATTTTATAACATTGAAGTCAAATGAGCCCTAGAAATAATTGCAGGCCATTTATGAAATTATTATCATTACTTTTATTATTATTTTTCAAAGAGTATTGTTGTGTGACTTTGGGCAAACCTCTTTTCCTCGATGCTCTTCAATTTTCTTATCTTAAAAATGAATGTCAGCAGTAGAGTACAGTGGAAGAGTTCACTGGACTTAAAGTCCAAAGACCTGGGTTGGAGTTCCAGTGCCATCATTCCATCCTCCATCACTAGCTGGGTGATTTGGAGAAAGTCTTTTGATGTCCCTGAGCTTCAGATTTCTCATTTGCAAACTAGCTTTTGGCAAGTCAAGTTACATCTCTGGATCTCAGTTTTCTCATCTGTAAAATGAGAAGATTGGCCTAAATGACCTGTAATAAGGCCTACTTCTATTCTCCATCTATGACTCTATAACAATAGCACTAGCTATGATAGAAACTGTTTTAAGGAAACCACTTTGTAAACTGCCATAGAAATATATCCAGTGACTAACCTCATGACTGAAGTGGAAATTGAGATTGTCTTTTCCAGACTTCAAGTTCAATACTATATCCATTTTTTATTTCTGGTTCTAATTTTAAAAGGAATATGTCAGAGAGATTATGCCAATAGTCAGTTAATAAATATTTATTAAGCTCATTTAAATCTAAATCGTTCCAAGTCATGGTCCTTTTCAAGAATGAAGGACAAACAACAACAATTAAGTTCCTACTACGAGCTATGCAAGCACTGGGGATACAAATACAAATAAAAACAGATAGTCCCTGCTCTCAAATTGTTTATTATACAATTGGGGAAGTCAACATTCAAAAGAAAAATTGTATGTCTTTACTTTGTAGTGTGTATGATGACTATTTTTCTGAAAAGCCTTATCCTCTTTGTAGTGTTTGGCTAATATTAAAACTGATTTAGAATGCATAATAAATACAGCTTTGAGTCAGCAAGTTCTTTGCTTTGATTCCAAAAGTCCTTAATTCAAATCCCACCTCTGACTCTTGGTAACTATGTGACTTTGTCACTTAACCTCTCTGGGCTTCAGTTTCCTCAACTGTAAAATGGGATAATAATACCTGTTGTACCTCCCTATCTGGGTTGTTGTGAGGCTTAAGTGAGATCATTTATGTTTTTGGGAAATTCCTCAACCTAAGATCCTCCCTAAAGTGCTCTATAAATATTAGCTATAAAAATGTCACTTAAGTTGAGAAGAAAACCATGTTGAGTTGAAAAGAGATAGTAGTTTAGGATACAAAATTTTCCAGGGTTGGTGTTTATTTAACTATCTGAAAACACACTGACATTTCTGTTACTTGTTTAATTGTACAAATTAATTCCAGCTAAGGTGTTAGTAAATGGTAACAGTTTAATCAACCAGACTTCCCAAGTAGCCATTGTATTGGTTTTGGTGCCTCAGTGCCCATTTCAGGCAAGAAGATAGGTAGGTGATTGGGCTGCTCTGCTACAGGTAAGATTAGCCAAATCAAAGTAACTAGCAGAATAACTAGGATTGCCATAATAAGCAGAGATAGTAGGAACATTTATACCTCACACATGGGCAATCACTACAGACCTGGGCTTGATTTATTACTTTGTTGATTGTCTAGACTGAAGAAGTATAAATAGTGCAGATTAACATTCGAAGTGTGTGTTAATACATTTTCCTGCACTACCCATCCTCACCCTCTTGACCTGGTGATTAAACATTTACTAGCACACCTCTGCATTGTTCTCATTGCTTCAACTGCGACTCCTCTGGCATAGACTCAAAGCCTTATGATTGCCCTACTCAAAGCCTTCTCTCTGCCTTTATCTAAGTCGATGATAAAAATTATAAGAGAGCACAGCATCAAATACTGACCCCCTGGAAACCTCTCACTGTGTTGCGATCGAACCATTAATAACTACTCTTTGAGTTTAGACATCCAACTGTCACAGAATCCATCTGGTTCTATTATTATCTGGTCCGTATTGCTCTACCTTCTCCATAAGAATTATATGAGATTATTTGTCAAAAGCTTGGACAAAACTCTACATAAACCACATGCACAGAATTCTTCTCATTTACTAGTTTAATAAGCCCACAGAAGAAGAGAGAAAGGAGAGTACTGGAACACCTTGTTCTTAGTGAAGCCATGCTACTTCTTTGTAGTCACCGCTTTCCTTGCAAGATGTTCAACATTCCTCTCTTTAATGATTTATTCTATAATTATTGCAGTATTCAAAATGAAGCCCACTGCTTTATAGTTTGTAGACTCTGTTCTCTTTATCCTTAAAAAATGGGATATATATCCAATCTGATTCCTGTATACACAATACATATACATATAGATGTATGTATGTATGTATGTATACATGTGTTTATGTGTATATATACATGCACACATACCAGAAATCACTAAATTTTCTGGGAGGGGGAGAAATAGAGATAAAAAATAACAGTAATATTTTTATATTTAATGAATAAGGAAATTTAGGCTTAGTTTCCTCATTGGAATAATATCTGGTCTGTTCGTCTCCCACAAAATGGTTATACACACATGCACAAATGTGTGTGTACAATTATTTGTCTACATATATGTAAATGAATATATGGTATAATAATACCTTTTTCTACTTCCAAGGGTTATACAGAATAATTGAAAAATAAAATTGCCTTTAAAACCACAAATTATCACATAAATGGCAAATTATAATGTTATTAACATTATACCCCTTTTGCAGATGAATAAATTAAGAATTCAGAGAACTAAAGTGATTTGTCAAATATTACAAGTTTATTTAAGTTTATTTAGTAATAGAGCTAATCCTGGAACCCCACTTACTGACTCCTGGTCCAGATCCCTTTCCATGATGCCATGCAAAGTTTTTCTCTGGTTAAACTTGATTTATCTATTAGAGATGCTAATATTCATCTGTAGTAGACTGGTCACAATTATTGCAAAAGAAGACTTTTGCATTGCGTAACATTATTCCCTCTAATCCAGCATGCTTAATAAGACCTGCTCCAAGGTATGGACCTAGAAGGGTCAAAGAATATGGCAGAGGCCCTAGAATAGGTCATAAAGAATATGTGCATAGGAAGATAACTGTATTAGTCCCCCTCTATGTCTAAATTAGGAGAATGTTAGAGGAGTGGAGGTGATTTCTCTCATGGGATCCTATTATTCCTGGGAAGGAGTTGGTCCTGGTAATAAATTAGGTACTTTCAGGCAATTATAGAGGCCTGTTAGTGCCCTACAGTAGTAAATGCATCATCTTGGTGGACTGGAAGAGTTAGTGTCCCTCCTGAAATACCTAACTTACTACCTAGAAGTGACTTGGACCCTAGGGAATATCTGGCTTGCTGGGTTTATCTGAAAGACACAAGTACCTCCCAGTGCTATGATTCAATGTTCCCATAATTCATGTTCTCCTTTTTGTCACTCTCTAGGTAAAATCATTATCCTACATTTTCCAATGGGAAATAATCATTGTAGTGGAACTTGTACAGTTTCAACATTCTCTGCTCTCCCACCCCTAAACTAAGGCACTAGTTTTATGATGCCATTGTCACTGCCCCTGAGACTTTAGCCCTCTAGAAAGAGTGGTTTCCAGTAACTGACTTTCCAAGGTTGCCAGATCAGCAAGTGCCTTAATAATAATAAAAAAAAAAAAACCTGATCACCCAACTCCAGGTCACCGACTTTTGAATGACAGTATGAAATGCATATTAAAATCAGTGGAGGAAAGATGATACTTTCATAGAAATTCATAAATTAAATCATTCTAACACACCAGGGAAATTGTAATGTAATACACTCTCCCAGGGAAGAGAGACAAAGGATGAGCCTTTTTCTATACTTCTGCTCTTAACTCAGCATGTCTTTATCCAGGTACCTTGGTAATATGGCAGCCAGCAGCATAAAAAATTGATAGAATATATTTGGTGTGCATCTAATTTTCAATTATAAATAGGTGATTATAATAATAACATAATAATACCTTGAATTTATAGGGCACATTCCCTCATAGGGCCTCAAAATGTTGCACATAAGTTATCTAATTTGTCTTCATATGTTTTCTATTTTAAAATATTGCTGGAACAACATGAAAATAAAAAGAATTATTTAAAAAAACATTAAATTAAATTCATACAAGGTTCCACTTTTACATTTCTATGTAACTACTTGCTTAGCACTTTTTAATCTTCACCAATTACTATTCATTCCTTCAAAGTTAGAATTTTAAAGATGCAGCTGAAAGGAAGAAATATAATAATGACAATAATAACTTATGCTTATATGGAGGAAATGAAAGAAACATTTATTAGACTCTTATTATATGCCAGGCACTGTGCTAACCACTTTACAAATATCTTATTTGCTTCTCTGCATAGCATTTTACAAAACTGTTTCTTCACAACACTTTGTGAGTCAAGCAAATATCCCAATTTCCATTTTACCAATGAGGAAACTGGGCTTCAAAAGGTTTAATGGATTTGTCCAAGCTCACGTGGCTAATAAGTGGTTGATCTGATAGTCCAATACCATTCTTTGACTTTAAACCAAGATTCTTTTCACTATATGACATTGATTCTCAATGGTGCAATTCATTTAAGTACTATAAGGAGTAACCAGTTTAGCCCCATGTGGATGGATATGGGTATGCAGAAGCTCCCAGCCTGGCTGATTTATCTAAGTGATCTGGAGACTGTGGGCAGCTGTCTAAATGAAGGTTTGGGGTCCATGAAGGCTTAGCAGTGAGGAAAGCAGATTTTAGAGACTGGAACATTTCATAGGGTTTGGGGGGTTGCCTTGTCTTTTATCATTTTTATCAGAAGTCCCAGGTGGTATGATTTAAGGAGGATCAGGTTCTTCACTCACCTGGCCTGTTCCCTGGTCTGTGGATGACCCCAGACCAACTTGCTAATCAACCAGTTTTGTGTGTTGTGATTGTCAGCTCGAACCAGCCTGTGCCCCTCCCCAACCTGGGCCACTGCTACTCAAGCCTACCTCCTGGTTCCCAGGGGTGAAAAACCCAAGTTCTGCCTCAGCACCAGCATAGACCCCTGTAGTCTCCCCTCTGCCAAAGGCTCAGCCCTCTCACCAGACTGTGAGCTTAGTTCCAGATGACACTGGTGCTTCAGCTGATTCAGAGGCTCTGGGGGTCTCCTTCTCTGGCAAGGCCTTCCTCTGGATCTCTGTCAGGGTGACTGTGGGGTTGGGCTACACTCCTGTCTCAGCACAACAGCTCCCTC
This sequence comes from Dromiciops gliroides, assembly GCF_019393635.1. NCBI lineage: Eukaryota > Metazoa > Chordata > Mammalia > Microbiotheria > Microbiotheriidae > Dromiciops > Dromiciops gliroides. Next base: position 106,764,326 of record NC_057861.1, read on the forward strand.
CTTCTGACCTTTCAAGCTGTTTTTGGTTAGAAAATGATTTCAGCACATTCTTCTGTGGGTTTTACTGCTCCAGGCATTGTCCTATGGCATTATTTGGATGTTTTTTGGAGATATCGTGTCATGAGTTCAAGAGCTCACTGCCTTTCCTCCCTATCATTTTTATCAATTGGCCTACAGGAAGGAATCAGGAATCCTGAACAGAGAGGGTAGGCAGATTGTCCAGTGCCAGCTCCTTTCACTAAAAAATACCCATTTCCTCCTGTACTCTCCTCCTCCAACTCCTTCCTGACACTGATCAAACAATTTGTATCACTTCACTTTCATTCTCAAGCAGCTTCAATGGTCCCCTCCCCCCTCTTGCTCCAGTAGAAAGCACAATCTTTTTTGCCTGTAATTAAAAAACCTTCAAGATCCAACTCCAGTCTGTCTTTGCAGACTGATTTCCCATCCCCTGCCCCACATATACACTTAATTCTAGCCAATTGGACTACTTGCCACTCCCTGTACATAGCACTCCACCCTCCATATGTGTACCTTTACACAGGCTCTCCCGTACCTGAAATTCTCTGGTTTTCAGAATACCTCACTCCCTTTAAGCATCAGTTTAAATGCACCTTTAGGAGATCTCTCCTCATTCATCTTGTCCTTCAATTTCCCCAATGTTATATGTATTTTGTACATAACTTATAGCCTTTTTTTGGTGAATATGTTGTATGCAAAGTAGAGTGTAAACTCTTTGAGGGCAGGAACTTATTTTTGTTTTTATATTCCTAGCAATCAGTTCATGACCTGGCACATAAAAGCCACTCAAAAATGATGAATGATTGAGCACTGTTTGACTCCTTTCTTTCCAAATTTGGCGTTCACTATTCCTTGTTTGGATTTAATATTCCGCTTGGCTTGTACCTTGCATCTCTCTGATGCAAATCCCTCCCTCTTTGTTCTTTGTTTCAGAACTGTGATTTCATTAGCGAAGAATATTACTGTTTGGTAAATCTCTTTATTAATGCATATCAACTGCAATTGTAATATTCAGATACCTGGAGCATTGAAAAGTTAAGAAATTTGTCCCTCATCATATAGCCAATGTGCCGCAGAGGAAGGACTTCAACACAATTGACTTCCTGACTTCAAGGACTATCATATACCTACTACACCATGCTCCCCTACCTCTTATGTACTTATCAGGTAAGATTTCAAATTGCATTTATTTGTGATTATAGCATGCACTTCAGTTGATTATGATGTCCATGAGGGCAGAGACTATGTTTTATTCTAACATTATATTATATCTTGATTCCTTAGTATAGTATTTTGCATATCATAAGGGTTTGAGAATTGATCATTGAAGTATATAGGTGGAACCCACAATTTCATTCCCATTTTACAAATAGGAATCTGGATATTGTTTCATGAATGATGCATCTTGTCCCACCTTAAATTGGATGAAAAGCCAGCCATCTTTTAATTAAAATTTAAGGCTTATGACTTGGCTTTGTTTCCTAGGAATAATTAAGCTTAATTTTCCTCTTCTTGTTCAAGAAATTTGAGGCTCAGCTTCTCATTATAGCATTTGAGAAAGTAGGTTGACCAGCTGTTGAATATCCAGAGGAAAGTGACTAAGGTTATGAGTGGAATCGAAATCATGCAATGAGATAAACAATCAGAGATGCTAGGGGTGAATTCCGTCTCAAAAATAGACAAATTATGAAAGACATGATAAATATCTTAAATTGCCTAAAAGCTGTTATGTTGTGGAGGCATTAGACTTGGAACCAGAAGGTACAAGCAAGAGCAATGGGAGGGGGAGGGGAGGAAATTATAGAGAGGCAGATTTCAGAAAGAAAATGTCCTAATAATTAGAGGCATCTCAAAGTGGAGTGTATTATTACAGAGGTGTATGTGGGGGCGTGGTCTCTCTCACTGTAAATTTCCAAGGAAGAGGTTGGATGGAGAGTACTGTAGAGAGAATTCTCTTGGGAATTATTGGTTGGATAAAACGACCATTGAAGTTCCTTACAACTCTGAGATTCTGTGAAAGAGAAAAGAGTTTCTTTGATTCTCTATCCCCCATTTGTCTCATCAATGCTTCCTCCTATTTGTAATAGTGAATCACCTAAGAGTTTCTAACAGAATCTTGTCCCATTTTTTTTTTTTTGTGGATAAGCTATGGCTAAAGACTGAATGTGAGGCAGCTTATTTATAGCAAGGAGGAACAATTGATGATTTAATAAATTGTGGTTTCATTTAGAGGTCTATTCCAAAACTAATTGCTTATAAGAAAAAGAGTTCTGCTGTGATTAAGATTACAAATCAAAGTGTTTTCATTTCTGTAAATATATTTTAAATTCACAAAGTTTGCATTTCTTTGTAGTAAGAAAGGGTTATCAGGTATGTTTCATATCCTAATCTCTCTCTGATCAAGGTAAAGGACTTTAATTGGAAGAAACCAATAAATAGCATTGATAATAGATATGTAAACAAAAGTAAGCTATAAATTTGTTCATTGTTCTTTGTTGCTGTAGGGATTTAGTGTAATCCATGTGTCATTTGGGGCCCAGACCTTGACATAGTGGACCAAACTCACTAATAATCTGGGATCATCTTGCTTCCCATTCATTATTTTACATAAGAACATTTGATTTTGACTTTTTCCTCTCTAAACAACCTTTAACTCTCATGCAAGTTTCAGATTTATAGAATATCTAAAATAAAATTTTATTTATTTCAAAAGTTGAACCACTCCTGGGCCCAGGAAACTTCAGTATTTCTCTTTTAATTTCCCCTAAGGGGTTGCCTCTCATTGAATCCATAAAATTGGTGACCCATCCTGGGAAAGCCTGACCACCTTAAAAATGGCTAGGCTTGAAACCGTAGGAAAATTGTTAGAGCTTAGCCTTGGTTCATGTCTATGGTCTCCCTAAAGGTAGGAGAAAAAAATACTTAATGTACAATGTAAATCAATGTTTAGACAATTATTTATTTCCTTTATACAAAAGAAATGCTTAACACAAAAGGCTATCACTAGTGCTTGTTGACAGTAAAACTTACTCTTATATTGTCCCTTGAGGCTGAGACTTTAGAACATGAAATGGTTTGCAGGATTGCTGAATAAACATTTTACATTTCATCTTGCTTTGAACTGTCCCCATTAAGGAAGATGTCTTCTTGCAGTCCAGGCCTGGAATTGAGTTTATCCTCTACCCAGTTGTTAAGTCTTCCAAAAGCAGAAATTCCCTTTGCCACCAGTTAGCTCTGACAGACTCAGGATTTCTACAACTCTTGAATTCATAAGGTTATGTCCAGAGCTCAACATCCATCTCAGGATCATTGTCTGATTATATATACTCAGGAAAGAAATAAAGCATTAGGCAGAGATTCAGAGCCTAGGTTTAGCCTCACCTAATCCCACCCATGTACTTCAGTGGGGCTCCAATTTCAGTATTTCTATTAGAGTGGAGGAAAGAGCTCCAGTTCTCTCCTCCTCATCCCTTCAGGAATAAACTAGAATACTCCTGGTACATTCTGAAGACAGGAAGAGAATAGAGTATCAGATGGAGGACTAGGAAGATAAGAGAAAAACTAAAGCTTAGTCTGTTATTTTCTTTTGAACCACAATGAGCCAGAGGCTCTTCCAGTTCAGTAGCCAATAAGCAGATTCCTTCATTATGTCCAAAGAAACTATGTACTTGACTTCTGGGCAGAGAAGCTTTGCACAAGTTTCATGGCCCCTGTTATTTTTAACTTGACAAAAAATTTAGAATGTACTTGCAAGTGATGCCCTCAACAGTTGGAAAAGTTATTCTCTAATTTTCTGGGGGACATTTAAGCAGTCCTCACCTCTAGTGGTTCTTTCGTTCCCTCTAGATGGATACAATGTACATTATTCACAATAATGATGAAGTGAAGTGATAACTTCAGTTGTTTTTCCATTGCATATGACTCCCTGCTGTGCTAATCTTTCTACTTTGGGGTCACACAGAACCTCAAAGTATACCCTATAAGCCTCTATTAACCTTTACAGTAATCTTTATATATATATATATATATATATTTTTTTTTTTTTTCCTTTTCTGCTTACTTTCATCGAAGCTCTGCATTCCTTTCCTTTTTCTCATCAAGGTTCCATGGACATCCAAGTCTCTCTCTGGATCCCCATGTGTGCTGCTGTTCCTATCTTAAGGTGCATTTCTTAGTTTATGTATCTGTGTCTTCTATGACTATCTCTTGGGTAAATGTGTGTCTATATTTGCCTTCTGGGTCTATGTGTCTGATGTGTACCAGTCTCAGTCTCTCTCTCTCTCTCTCTCTCTCTCTCTCTCTCTCTCTCTCTCTCTCTCTCTCTCTCTCTCTCACCAGTCTCTTTTTAAAGGCTAAGCATGTGAGAACCCAATTATTAATGTGGTGCCAATTTAGTGATCCTCCCTGCTGCTATATGAATAAAACAAGAAAAGATGTGAATTCTCTTTGGTCAGAGCATTTGTACCTTGTCCAGGACACAAGGGAACAGAATACAAATAATGGCATCTTAAGCAAGAAGGCAATTTCTTTACAATGGAACAGAGTCATGATTCTTCAGGAGTTATTCAATGAACATTTGTAAAGCACTGTAATCCAGGTGATGTTCTAAGTGCTTGGGCTTCAAATATAAGCATAAAGAAAGACAGTCCCTACCCTCAAGTATCTAATTCTAATGGGGGAGAGAAGACAACACATACAAGGGATACTTAAAAGTAGGGAGGAAGAAAAAGGGTCACCCCATAGACTTAGTCTGGAGAGTGGGGAATGGCTTGCCTTGATGCATCCCCAAAGTGGAAAATCAGGGAAGAACTCACCACTGGGACAATGGACCTTTTATTTTTTTGAGGTCACTGGGGTTAAGTGACTTGCCTATGGTCACACAGCTAGTAAGTATCAAGTGTCTGAGGCCAGATTTGAACTCAGGTCCTCCTGACTCCAGGGTGAGTGCTCTATCCACTGAGCCACCTAGCTGCCCCAGGAGAATGGGCCTTTAAGGGAAGAGGGAGGAGGTAACTAAGTTATAGAAGTAAAGACCAGAAAATGGGGTGTTATTGATCTGAGCCCTTCTCCCAAATGGAGGTTCTGTGGGGAAAATAACTCACTAAAGGGAGAAGAGACAAGTAGAAAAGAAGTCAGAAGATAATAGAGATATAGTGCTTCTCTGAAGTATGAATCCTTGGAGACCTACTTTTTTTCCAGAAATTCAATACTCTGATAAAATAATTTCAATGATTAAGTGGTCAGTGCATGATACTCTAAGATTTGAGATCTCTAGTAATAATTGACATTTTTATAAAATTTATAAATCACTCCACAAACATTGTCTCCCTTGAGCCTCATAACAATGCAGTCAGGTGGGTGCTAGAGATATCTCTGTTTTATGGGGGGAAAGGGGGAAAAGGTTTAGAAATGCTAAATGAGTTGCTCACCACTACTAAGTTTTAAAGGCAGGATTTGAAACATAGCTTTCCTGATTCCAAGTTTAACTTTAACCCTTCTACTATACTTGCTACCATGGGGCCATTAATTGATGGGCAGGGCCATAGTATTCCATTTAATATGCTGGAACTCAATGGTTGAACAACTTTGAATACCAATATTCCAAATATGGACAATGGTTTCCTTGCCTGAATATTTCAGGACTACAAGCAGGTTGTCACTCTCTTTCCTTATAATTTCCTATCAGACTCTAGTCTAAAACAATTCAGTATGGACATTCTGTCACTATAAATATAGCAGCTAATTATATAATCAAATCAAGGAATATACAAAAATTTAAATAATGTGGGAAATTATTTGATTTTTAAATTATCTAGTTTTTTTAAACCCTTTGAATTGGTTACTCCTCATCTGTAAAATGAGCTGGAGAAGGAAATCACAAATGAGTGCAGAATCTCTGCCAAGAAAGTCCCAAATTGAATCAGAAAGATTTGGACACAATTGAAAATGCACAACAACAAGAGCTCATTTAAATCAATTCATTTCAGAAAAGTCCCAGTGTTAATGAAGTGCAGGGGAGAAAAAGTCATTGTGTCCTATGAACTCTAGACAATGAGTAAATAAAATTATAGCATAAAATCTTCAAATACCTATACCCACATACCAAATGAGCTATTTATGTTAATTTCTTTGGTTTACATGCTATTTACTTCATCAATTTAAATCCAATTCATATAAGGGTCAAATTTCCACACAGGTTAACAGATAAATTACTATAAAGAAATAGAAACCTAATAGAAATTTTATTGGTTCCCTGTAATCTGTGACATATGACATCTCATATTGGCCCAGATGTCTTAGTAATAGTTTGGGTTGGGCTTATCTGGTGTCAGAATTACTTTTATACTTTGGAGAATCAATAATAATAAGAGCTAACTTATAGAATGTTTTAAGATATTTTAAAAAATTTCTTTACATGCATCATCTCATTTAATCTATACAATACTAAAAAGTAGTTTACAAGTTCCTAGAGGGTAGGAATTGTTCATTTGGTTTTGTATCCCTATCATCTATTTCAATACTTCATATACATTGAAAATTAAATGAATATTTGTTTAGCTGAAATGAATTGAAGTATATAATATGTATCGCCAATTTATAAGTGATGAAACTGGGACTCACAAGGTAGATAAGGTTAGCTCATATTTTTATACCACTTTTTGTCTTGTAAAGAGATTTTTCTTATAAAGCTCTCAGCTTTCATGCAAGTCTGAAGGATATCAGGATATCAGTTATAGAAAAGGTCTTATTTAACCTGAAAAAGGGCATACTGGCAACTAATATAACTGAGTCAATAGTTAAGACAAATCTCATGTCATCTTATACAGGGTATGAAGCAATCCTTCCCTCTGTTGAATTACATCTTTCTTTTGTACACATACAATACATATTGCTTCAAAACAATAATGAACTAATAGGTCTAGGGTGCTTCATCTTGCACATCTCCTCTGCTATACCAATGTTTATTTTGATTTTGCAGTCTGTGGGTCTTTCTCTACATCCAAATGATACTAGACATGACTTTTTCCAACCGTCTCTCAGTGAAGCTATAGATCATTTTTCTTTCATCAACTCTCTGTATCTCATTCTCTATCTTCATCTGGCACCAGCCCTTAGGTTCCCATGGTTCCTTTTAGGAAAAACAGTATAAATTCAGGAGACCTGAGTCTGAATACAAGTTCTAATCATTTAATACCAGGTACCAACTATGTACTCATAGTACTTATAGGACATTTGACCATGTAAGTCATTTATAGTATTTATTATAGTACATTTAGTATATGTATATATATAGTATATTATAATACATTTATTAAAATACATTTGAACATATAAGTCATGTATCTTCCCTGAACCTCAATATCATCATCTGTAAAATGAAGACAGTAACATTTACACTATTTTCATCTAAAGTGAAATGATCTAAGACCTTATAGTAGCAGAATTGTGATATGTAAATTCTGCTGGCTCTCAAGTTGGAGAACCTAATTTCAAATTCTAATGATACAGTCCATGTGATCTTCAGCAAGCCACTGTGGTGGTTAAAATCTATATTGTGTGATCACCTTAAATTAGAAGCTTCAGCACCAGTCTTTGGGCATTAAACATTTATTAAAGCATACAGGTATTAACATGGAGTTCAGAAAGTTAAGAAAAGGTCTATCTAGCCTAGAGTTCCAGCCTGGTTGGGTTCTTCCTCAAGTCCTCCTCCATAAGCCTGCTTTAATCAGGAACTCTCTCACAAACTGATTGTGGAAGCTTTTTATAGGTCTTGAACAGAGGCAGTCCTTACACACTGCTTCAAGCTGATTGGTTGGTGTCTTCCAAATCCATTGGTTCACTGAGCTTGAAGGTGTTCTCAAGTTAAGTTCACAGTCTAACTTCTGAGAACCATACCTACTTAAGGGCTAGCCAGGTATGATTACAATCTAGTTAACTTTGAAGTAGACTAATCAGCAGTCAATCACTCTCACTTGATACAATCAGTTTAGATTAATCTCCAGGTGGGTCTTTGAGTATCTGCTAAATCTCATTATTTTATCACACCACTAAGCTTCCTACTCTTCAATTTCTTCATTTGTAAAATGAGAAAGTGGGAAGAGATGTCTTCTGAGGTTCCTTTTGGTTCTAAATTAATTTTATGATACAGCAGGTCACTTCGAATATAGAACATGTGAATCAATCAACAAAAATTTGTTAACATCTACTATATCCTGAGCACTATAGATGCTAAGACAAAAATAAAGCAAAAGCAAACTTCTGTCCTCACAGAGCTTACATTTGACCAAAGGAAGAAATGTGTGTGTGTCTGTTTATCTATCTGTGTGTATACATATATACATATATATGTATGTATATGTATGTATAGTATGCAAGATGTTTTATAGATGTTACCGCAGAGGACAGTTTGGAGGGGAGCATTTTTCATTTCCCTCTCTCCAGAAGATTGGGAAGAATTGATTCAACTTTCCCATGTCTAACTTTACCCTCCAGTGGCTGGTTCAGGTTATGATCTTATCTCAACATCTGGGACTTCTGGGGGTGAAGAATACTTAAATTATACTGCGGCAGAAACCTGTCTTCTTGGAGATAATGTGATTGGCTTATGAATGATGCTACTTCTACTATCTTCCTTTCTCTACAAAAAAGTGAAATTTGTCCTTATCTAAGGACAAGGTTTCAAACCTCTATGCTGTTTATGGTCAGCACATTATGGCCCTATTCTCTGACCATGTACACTTTGCCAAAAATGTGGATCATACTCATGGATCCCATAATTCTGCGATTTGATTGTTAGCCTTAGATTGTCAGGGCCCAAGCCCCCATGCCACTTGCCTGGCTGTGTTCTCACCAACCTCCTAAGCAGGTAGCCTTTTCACCCCTCTTCCTTATGAACCCTATTCTTGATTTCCAATACCACTTTATGTGTTCTATCCCCTAATTTGAATACAAATTGAATACAAATTCCCTGAAGACATTTAAAAAACTGCTGCTGTAGAAGAAAACTCTACCCTCCAAGTTCAATTCTACTATCCTGTCTGAACTGGGAAGAAATAAAACTCTCAAGGTTTTTAGTGATTTAACACACACACATACATACATACATACACACACAGATACACACAAACAAGCTTAGGCTTTGCCTGAATGAATATTACATACAAAGTAAATAAGTACAGTTTTAATGGAAAGGAACTGAGATGAGGAATCACTCTCAGCTAGGAGAATCTGGAAAGACCTCACATAGAAGGTAGTGCTTCAGCTGAGCTTTGAAATTGAAGTGAAGGAGGGGGTGAATTCTAGTAATAAGTTGACTAGACCAGAAAAAGAGAACGCTGATTTTTTTTTTCTTTCCTTTCTGGAGCAGAGCAGCGAGTTTATTGTTTGTAGGAGAAATAAGTCAAGATTCCCTCTGTCCTTCTTGCATATATGTAGGAGCATCTTTCTCATGGTTCCCCCAGATTCCTGATTCTGGTAGTGCTGTTGTAGAGGTGTGGTCAGCCCTCTCTCACCTAACCTTATTGGGTTGGAGCAGGGTATGGCAGGGAGGGAGGCATCTCTAAAACACTTATAAAAGCAGCCCCCAAACATAAATGTGCTTATCTCCTTTATAATCTTTCTCTCATCCATTTCTGCTGTCATCTCCTCAAATGCTGGCTTTCGCAAGTAAACTTTACACAAAGTGGTCTCTCCCTCCTTTGAACTCACATGCCATCTTGCACTCCACCTATGACTCAATCCTGGCTTATCAAATATAGTTTGTTGGGTACTTCACTTAAGAATCTATCCATTTAAAGAAATACATCAGAGAGTAATTAAGTTTCATATCTGGAGCTTACTTTAGGTTTTGGGAATTGAAAAACAAACAGTTGCATATTCCCTGCCCTTAAGAACCACTAAGGATTTAATAGAGGTTGGGAATACAAATGTACAAATAATTACTGTATGAAGTAGGCAGTGATTCACACACAGGAGAGATTACGACAAAATGCTTTAGGAATCAGGAATCAGCTCAGAAATCAGGGAAGACTTCTTGGAGGAAGTGACATTTGGGCTGGATGTTAAAGGAGGGAAGGAATAAAGTGCCTAGATCTATACCTTGGCAAGATTCTTTTGACAGCTATGTGGAAAATTAATTGGAGAGAAGAAAGATTAGAAATAAAGACAAAAAAAGAAATAAAGACAAGCTACAGGAAGATTAAAGACAATACAGAATCACAAAATGATCTAATTTGAAGAATAATACAAGATAGGTAAAAATAATAAGATAGGACTTGGGCCTATGATTTTATTGACATAGGGAACTCTGAGATGGACTTTGCTAATGCAACTCTGAATAATCCCCACAGCTAGAGAACTTCCTAGAAGCTAAGTCATTTGTCCAGGGTCACATAGTCAAGATGTATCAGATACTCGACTTGAACCAGAGTCTTTCTTGTTTTGAGATCAGTTCCATTCATTGTGCCACACTATCTTTCAACACATAAAAATCTCACCAATCCCAACCTTAAAATATATTGAAAGATTCAATAATATGAATAAGAATTAAAAAATCATAAATAAACGATGTGACCATTATATTATCTATCGAAACATGAGTTTTAAAAAATAATAGTATGACAACGACTTGTCCTATTACCTTTTCTGTTTGAAATCATCAAAAAACAGGAGAAGATTGAGGTGTTAGTAATAGTAATACATTTCTCAGAGCCACAGATTGTCAGAGTTGGAAGGAACATCTAGTTCCACTCTACTTGAAAAAGAATCTCTTTTAGAAGAAATGATGTCCAGTTTTCAAATGAAGACCTCCAGGGATGGATAATTTCAAACCTCCTGAGATTACATTTCCTTTTTGGTCCAGTCTAATTCTTAGTAAGAGGTCAAGTAGGTTGTGCAGTGGATAGAACTCTAGGCCTAGACTAATCTAGCCTCAGACACTTACTAGCTGCGGGACCCTGGGTAAGTCACTTAACCCTTTTTGCCTCAGTTTCCTCATCTGTAAAATGAGTTGAAGGAGTGGTTTGCCAAGAGAACCCCAATGGGGTCACAAAAAGTTTGACACAGCTAAAAAAACCTAAATAAAAACAAAATTGTTAGCAAACTTCCTTCTACTGAGCCTAAATATACTTCTAGACTTTTAATCCATTACACCTACTTCTTAGCTCCTCTAGGCACCAAGTAAAGTAACCAAATCCTTGTTCTACTTCACAGCCTTTCAAATACTAGAAGATAGCTATCATGTGCTCCTTCCATTTTTTCTCTGCTCGAGGCTAAACTTTCCCAGTTTTGTCAATCTGTTCTTCTAAAACAGAGTTTAAAGGAACTTCACCTTGTGGGTTGCCCTTTTCTGGACTCAATATATCAATCAATCACCAAGTATTTATTAAGTATCTACTATGTGCCAGTCACTCTGCTAGGTACAGTAAATACAAATACCAAGAATGAATTTATCTCTATACTCATGATGCTTTCATTCTCATGGAGATAGAAACCAAGCATATGTATATATGCACGTGTGTATGTATCTGTATATATATATATATACATACATATGTGTATCAATGTATATTATAAATCATACATATATGTGTACATAAAAACATACAATCCAAATATAAAATAAACATATACAAAGTAGTTAAAGGCAAGATGGTTTAGGAAGAAGGGAAGTAGCTCCTAAGGAGAATCATAAAAGATTTGATGTGCAAGGTGGTGCTTGAACCATGTAATAAAGGAAGAGATTAACTCTCTGACGTAGTCAAGGAGACCATTGATGGAGTGTTGGGTGTGAAGCAGAGAGGTCAGGTTGACTAGATCTCAGAGGGCCAGAGGTAGAGTATGGTCCAATAAGCCTGGGAGGATTCAGGTTGAGGTCAAATTTTAAGTGGCTTTAAAACCCAAACAGTGGAGTTTTCAGGGCTATTCTTAAAGTCATCATTCAGAATTGAACAGAGCACTCAAGATGCGGTCTGACCAGGACAAAGTAGAGAGGAACATTTAATTTCCTCCTTTTTGATACAATATCCCTTTTAATTCATTCTTACGTAGCATTAGTCCATCATATGACATGCAATATTGTTGACACATATGAAGCTTTTAGTCTTCTAAACACACTAGCCTCATCCCTTCCATATAGTATTTGTGCAGCTCATTTCACACACTCTTGATCAAGGACTTAACTGTTGGAGAAATATTCCACTCCAGAATGTTTGCCAGTTGATGCCATGGATATTTTATGCATAATTGCATCCTCCCTTATTAAAAATGATTGCTGAAGATACTCAGAAAATAATCTAATAATTGTATTGTCCCCATGCCTACTCTTGTTTTCTTTCTCATTTTGCCCCTAAACAACCCCACACCATATTTAGATTTGTCATTATGTGGTAAACTAAGCAGTTAATTCCCATACAGAAGGTGAGATGAAGAAGAAACAGGGAAAGATGTGGAGAATGAGACTTCCTGAAGACAGAGAGGAGAACCAGAAGAGTGAAAGGGGAACAGAAAACAGAAAAAGAGTATCCAGAAGCATATGATCAACAGTATTGAAATCTGCAGAAAGGTCAAGGATTTGGGTTGAGAAAAGACCATTGGCTTTTTGCAATTAATAGGGCATTTTTGACTTCATAGAGTTGTGGGAATATAAACCAGATGGTCTTATCTTTCTTCCCAAATTGTTAGCTCTCTGAGAATAGGAGTTCTGCTTTATTTATCTTTTATCATTCTCAGGACCAAGCACAGTGCCTCACACATAATAAGTGCTCTATAAATATTTGCTGAATTCAATTGAATAAGGAAGTGATATCCTGAGGCTTGCAGTGCCAAGTATATCCTGCGAGTTATTTTCCCAAATGCTGAGCTTTCTTCGCTTTCACCTCTCCTTCTCCTTGTCTTTGGGTGGGAGAAATTAGAGTTAGATGAAATAATACCATGTGGAAAACAGGAAGACTGAACCTAGTCCACCAAAACAGGGATAGAAACAGACCTACACTTGATAATGAACTGAACTAAGGGCCCGCAGATGCTCCCAAATTAATGCAATATCTTCTAACCTGAGGTACCACAGTGTAGAGCACTAGACATAGAGTAAGGAAGACTTGAATTCACATCCAGACTCAAAACCTTACTGTGTTATCCTGAACGAGGCACTTAACCTCTGTTGGCCTCAGTTTTCTCATCTGTAAAATGGGGGCAATAATAGTATTTACCCTCCAAGGTAATTTTTGAGGATAAAATGAGTTAACATTTTTAAAGCACTTGTAAATATTGAATCACTATGTAAATACTAGCTGTTATGATTAGATATTATTATCTAGACTATGTTAGTAGTTGGTGTTATCTGTGATATGAATTGGGTCTTGCATACCCTTTAAATTTCTCATCAGTTCTCAATTCTTAAAAGAAGCTCCTAATTTATATGCCCCATTAAAGTTATGTTGGACTATTGGGAATGTTAGGCTGTCTCTAAATTCTTCTGTCACTAAGGGCTAAAAGACAAAACAAGACACACACATACAAATCCCCTCTCCCTTTATTAGTTGAATCACTGATTCCCTGGGAGCTTCATCTTTCTCTTTTAGAGTGAGTGGTCTCTCTGTGTTCTCTTTCCCTTCAGATACCACTTCTGTAATCCCTGTTAGGGCTTTAAAGGAGAATTCTCTAATTACTTGGAATTCAAGGGAAGCTCTTAGGCTGTTTGCCTCAGGTTTGATACCATTGGAGAGTTGGGGTCGAGAGAATTTCAGAAAGTGGTTTTATTGACTTTAAGAACAATATCATTGAATAAATACAGTCCAATAACTGGGTATTCAGTGTGTGATGTCCTCCTCCCCTCCTCCCCCCACAATGAGTATCTTCTGAGAAAGAACCCTCAAGGACAAAAGTTAATACAAAAGTGTTAGCCTTTTTGAATTCTAGTAGAAATGCAAAGTCAGAATAATATCCTTTTGTTTTTATTCAGTTGAAATAAAAAGTGAGTGAAGTAGACCAAGAGCACCAACCCCATGGTATCTATTTAAATGTTTTTGAATTCTTTGATTATTATTTCTTTTGTCTTTTTTGTTTGTTTGTTTTATAAGAAACATGGTGGTGGTGGTGGTGGTGATATGTGTTCTGTCTTGTCCCCAAATACCTGATTTATACATAGAACAGATTTGAGAGATTTGCCTGTGGGGAGAAAACACAAATACTGAAGGAAAATTGTTAGGATCAGGGAAGTGTGTGACATTTTCTAGAAACTGCTAATTTTACAATTTGAGGAATTTTTCTCTTCTTTCCCCCCAAAAACATATCCTTAAATCTTCACTCCTACCTGTCATTTCTACCCTCCTTCTGGCTGGGTTTTAGGCTGACTCAAGCCCTTCTGTGGGCATTAGAGACACTATTACACTAATCTTGGACCGTGAGGGCTGAGATTCTTTTTTTTTTTTAACCTTATTTCCCAGAGCACCTCAAATTGTGCCTTATTCATAGTGGGAATTTTAGAAATGTTTATTGAGGCTAATTGAATTACAAGCTTTAGGACAGATCACAGAGGACATAGGTCAAATATGTTTTCCTCAAGGGACAAATATGTTTTAGAATCAGTCTTGCCTTGTAAACAATAGAAGGCTTATTCTTTAATCTAGTAAACTTAAAATTGAGGCCATCCATAATTAGCTCCTTCATCTCTCCTACCCTACATCATAACTCACTATACATCCTCATTTAGTCACTCCTCATATTCTAATCTGAGGATGAAGTGCCCTTTTCTCTCAATGGCTTCTACCTTCCCCTGTCCCTTCTTCCCTTACTTTTTCCTTCCCTCTTTTCCTTCCTTCCTTCCTTCCTTCCTTCCTTCCTTCCTTCCTTCCTTCCTTCCTTCCTTCCTTCCTTCCTTCCTTCCTTCCTTCCTTCCTTCCTTCCTTCCTTCCTTCCTTCCTTCCTTCCTTCTTTCCTTCCTTCCTTCCTTCCTTCCTTCCTTCCTTCCTTCCTTCCTTCCTTCCTTCCTTCCTTCCTTCCTTCCTTCCTTCCTTCCTTCCTTCCTTCTTTCCTTCCTTCTTTCCTTCCTTCCTTCCTCCCTCCCTTCCTTTCTTCCTTCCTCTCTCCCTTCCTTCCTTCCTCCCTCCCATCCTCCCTTCCTTCTTTCCATTGTCAGTTCCCTTCTTCCTTTTCTTCTCTTTCTTTCCCTTGTTCTTTTCTTCCTTCTTTCCTTATAAAAGTTAAGTGCCCCACTTGTACCCTTTACCCTGTCCCATATTTCTTTGGCATGTTGACCCTATAAATAATTCCATTTTTCTCTTACATTTAATCTTTCCCTATATGTTGACTCTTTCCCTACTATCAACAAATATAATAATAATTATTGATATTTGTAATGCATATAAATATTACACTATTAAAGCCTCATTACAATCTTCTGAGGCAAAAGCTACAAGCATTCCTGCTATTATTTCCACTTTATAGATCAGGATATCAAACTTCAGAGAGGATAAGTGCTTTGCCATTGGTCATTTATCCAATAAATTACACACATAGGGTTTGAACTCATTTCTGCCACATTCCAAGTTCCATATGCTAACCACTTTGATATTTTGCCTCTCTTTTTTGGGAATTTTAATTTTAAATTATTTATTTTATTTCTCCTCTACTTATTTTGAATTATCCCTTCTCATTTTTTATTTTGTCAAAAAAATTTCTGCTATATTTTTTGTCAAATTACCCAATAATTTGTCAGCTTTATTGGTCTTGTTAGGTCACTTGCCCAAGGTCACACAATCAGTATATGTCAGAGGCCAGTCTTTTTTTTTTTTGGTGAGGCAATTGGGCTTAAGTGACTTGCCTAGGGTCACACAGCTAGTAAGTGTTAAGTGTCTGAGGCTGGATTTGAACTCAGGTCCTCCTGACTCCAGGGCCAATGCTCTATCCACTGTGCCACCTAACTGCCCCTTTATTGGTTCTTTTTAAAGTACTTCATACAACTAGTATTTTTAACTGTGTTTGTCTTTTCAATTTCAAGAATTTTCATTTTTTTGTGTTGTTTGAGATATTTCTCATCTGTTTCTTGATTAGTTTTTTATTATCATACATAATTTGTTGAACTCTCCTGTCACTTTTTTGATTTAAGTATTTAAAGATATATGTTTCTTCCTAAGGACTGCTTTGGCTGGTCTTGATAAATTATGACATTTCTTCTGTTATAATTTTTAACATTATTTATTATGTTGCCCATGGACCATTGATCCTCCCACAAATGAATCTGGATGCCTATGGAATGGGTCTGATTATGGGACCTGATCAAAGAAGGATATTTTCTTTCTTTGGCTTATTTTCCTAACATGAGTGTTATTGGAACACATCTGATGATAATCACAGCATAGTGCTTGACTTTCTTTCCTTTAATATGAGCACCTGGGTTGTCAACTCCCATAAAGACACTCAATGAATTCAATGCATGTCAAGTATGAAACAGCACTTAATTCACTCATACATAAAAAGCATAAGACACAAAGGACAGGAGCTCATGAAAAGACACCGAAATCCATAATGCATTCAAACAATTCCGTCTTCTGCCCAACCTACCCCCAGCACAACTCCAATGAAAGTAATTTAGAGGAGGATGAATAAACATTCCCTTCACCTCTGGCTTTCATTGTTTAAACAACTTACAGAAATGATAGGAAGAGTTGGTAAAGTCCTCAAGCTCCAGTGGCCCCATTAGTGATACTATTTTGTTTCCTAAAATTGTTTCCCTCTAGGAGTCAAGTACATGAACTCTTTAATTTGAGAACTCTCAAACTTGGTATCACTTTCAATGGCACTGCTCAGTAGAATTTCTCTTCTAAGATAAGAAAATAAAATTCTGGGATTATCATGCTGTGCAAGGAGTTTAAAATAATCTTTCTACTATATAGATTAAAGAAGTTGTAGTTCATGAATAATGTCCTTGAACATTTCTCTTTAGCCTAGTTCGTGTACAACACTGCTATGTACTTCTGTTGTACACTGCTGTCTCATGCTTCTGAAAGAGATGATGGTAAGGGAGAAATCTACCCTCATCCTCACTATACTCTAGAATGGAGAGAAAGACAGAAAGAGAGAGACAGAGACAGAGAGATACAGGGAGACAGAGAGACAGAAATACATAGAAAGATAGACATACAGAGACAGAGAGACAAAAAGAGAGAAGGGAGAAGTAGATAAAAGGTAAGAGAGAGACAGAGAGATAGACACAGATGGAGAGGAGAGAAAGAAAATTGAAACTAGATACTTCTAAAACCTTAAGAGAAGAACAGCTCTTCTGCTAACAGAAGAAAACTAGGTGGTACAGGGTACCAGGTACAGGGCACCAGGATTGGAATCAGACAAGTTCAAATCCAGCCTCAGACCGTAGGCATGTGACCCTAGGCAAGTCAGTTTGTTCTTCCATAAAATGAGGATAATAATAAGACCTCCTTCTTACAGTGGTTGTGAGGATGATACTGGAAAAGTTCTCAGGATAGTAGTCAGTGCTATATAAATGTTAGTTATTATTATGATTGTCTGTTCTTGACTTTCATTTGTAAATTATCTTGAACATATTCCCAATCACTGGGAACCCGTTTGTCCTCTCAACAAAATGCTAATGTACATACTTACCTCCAAGGCAGCTGCCCTTCATATGACTTCAGACAAAGTTCTATGCCCTTTAATAGTATCAAATTGAGGAATTCATTGAGTTCACCAAGAACTCCCTGATCAATTTACCCTACAAGTATTTCTATGATTTCTTCTTTGACCCAATCATTCTTTGGGATTATATTATTTAACTTCATTTTAAGTTTGAATTTCTTCTTCAAATGTTCCTTATTGATAACATTGTTATTGCATTATCATCTGTAAAGGATGTGTTTGATATTCCTGCCTTTCTGTCCATGCTTGTAAGTTCATTTTTCCTAAGGACATATAGCATTTTTGTTAAGGTGCCATGAAAAGCCAAAAAATGACATTTATTGATTCTCACTTGGTCATCATAACATCTGTATTATAATAGTAAATTTTTCTAATATGTAGTTCAGTTTTACTTGTTTCTTCTTTACTTTTCTGTTAGATTTGACTAAGTATGAAAAAAGCATGTTTAAATCCCCAAACAGTTTTTATTTTTCTGCCTAGTTCTTCCTCTGGTTTGATCAATTTTTCTCCTATTTTTTTTTCTCTTTAAGATCATGATTGCCCTTCTCTGAATTTTGGAGATTTAGTCCAAGAGTAATGTATTCTTCAAAAACTCATTTTAGAACTGTATGTATCTTCATGTTTTCTGTGTGCTTCTTGTAAACAACACATATTTGATTTTGACTTCTGATAGATAATGCCACCTTCCTTGTCAGTTTATTCCCATCACATTTATGATTACGATTACAAGGTTTATATTCCCTTCATCATATTGTATTATTGTGTTTTATTTCTTTTACTCAAGATACATCTTTAAAGTGAAAAAAAGAAAAGGAAATAAGGGGATGAAATCAACAGTAGTTATTTATAATTAGAACAGTTTGATTTCAATCCTCTCCCATTCTGTTCCTCCTTCAATCCAGACCCAGATCACTGGTTCTCACCTTTTTGGCTTCATTGCCTTTTGGAATTAACTGTACCTAGTTAAAGTTTCTATTGTTTCAATAACTCTCTCTACTCTCGTCAATATCCCCTCCTCCCTTACCCAGTCCCAATCCAGTTGCCTATTTATTTAATTTCCACAATTTGCTCTCTGTTTTCTGTCTCTAGCTTATTTTAAAAAATATAGGAGTTTCATGATATCCTCCCCTACTATCCTATATCTCTATGATTGTATACTTTCCTTTTCTGGCAATTATGAAAAGTGGCAAGTTTCTACCTCACTCTACACATTCAATCCCTGGAATATTCCCCTCTCCTTTATTATATTATGTATTTTCTTCTAGATATACTTAATCTAACCCAGCTTCCTTTTCTTTCCTCTTCTTTTCTTCACTACAATGACTATTTCTTCTATAAATACATCTGGATCTGTGATCTTGGAGTTTCATGAATGGTGACTCCAAGGTCCTTGATTAAAGAGATTTTTTATATGGATAATGAGATCTCATTGTTTGTGTTTGATATTGTGTTGGTTTTGTTAAGCCCTGGAAAATTACAGAACCTCTTGGATGATATTGGAAACAACTCAAAAGAGTTTGCTCATCCCATCCACACTGGACAAAAAGTGAATTAAGAATACATATGGTCAAGATTATTATAGGAAGCTGTCTGGTCAGTCTACAAATCTGGCATTTGCATCTCTCTCTCTCTGTCTCTCTGTCTCTGTATGTATGTGTATATGTATGTACACATACCTCAGACACATGTGGACATAAATGTCCATAGATAATGTCACTATAAAGACTTAGACACCGGAAATTTATATATTAATATGCACACACATGCATTTCTTTATCTTTCTGTTGCTCTATTGTTTTTACATCACCTAAACTTCCTAACACACCAACCTCCTCTTTGTATGTGTTGGAAGCTCATCAAAAATAACCAGCATATAAACAAATCATAGGATTTTATGCACTGTACCATACTCATAGATATTTCTTGACCTCTGCAATGAAGAAACTATCAATTAATCAAGGTTTATTTGGATATCATATTGCTTGCCTTCTCAGTGGTTGAGGGAGGGGCTGAAGGGGAGAAAATAATTTGGAACTCATTTAAAAAAGAATGTTTAAAGTCAATAAATAGGAAACTTAAAAAATAAACATTTATTAAGTACCCACTATGTTCAGGCACTGTGCTAAGTGCTCAAGGTATCTTCTCATATTTCTTCTTTGGGGCCAAACTTAGTTACTATAATTTTTCAGTTTTGATGGTTCTGTTGTTCTTTCCATTTATATTATGTTAGTTTTTGTGTATATTGTTTCATATTATGACTTCATTTATATCAGTTCATGTAAGTTTTTTTCATTTTTATCTTTATCATTTATTTTAACATAATATACCATCTTATTTATCTATCATAATTTATTTAGCCATTTTAATCCATGGACATCTATTTTATTTACAATTCTTTGCTACTACAAAATGTAATGCTTCAGATATTTTGGACTATATGGGGCCTTTCATTTTGTCTTTAACCTCCTTTGGATAGATACCTAGCAGTGGGCTTTCTGGGTCAAATAGTATGTTTTGTTTTATCACATCCTTTGTATAATTCCAAATTGATTTTCAGAATAGTTAAATAGATTCATAGGCTCACCTATGGTACATTAGTGCGATGGAGTTTCTTTTGATTTTTTGAGGTGCTTTTCAAAGAATATGGTTTTGGCTGGAGCCTTTCCTATTCCATCTTTTCCTGAAATCTCCATACTAACATACATCTATTCACCCATAGAGGGAATCATCTAGGGGAATAGCAGTAGCAATACTTACCACATAAAAATGATGACTTTAAGAGTTGGAGTCTTCCTCCCTTTGAAAGTCTTCCAAATTTGACCTCAGAGGGGTCAATAGGAATGTTCTTCTACTGGGAGTAATTTGAGTATCGGTTTTTTTTTTTTTTTTTGTGAGGCAATTGGGGTTAAGTGACTTGCCTAGGGTCACACAGCTAGTAAGTATTAACTGTCTGAGACTGGATTTGAACTCAGGTCTTCCTGACTCCAGGACTGGTGCTCTATCCACTGTGCCACCTAGCTGCCCCTTAATTTGAGTATCTTAATAATCAAAAGAGAAAGAATGCATTTTTCAGGTGCTCTGAAGTAAATTTCCCTTTTCTAGAAAGATTTTGGAAAGAAGCAACAGTAGTTTCCTCTGGATGATCTGCCTAATGTCCTAGTCCTATGAACATTTCTCCCATCCAGTCTCATGGAAGTAGCCTAGTATACTTTACATCTAGTGATGCCCATTACGCATCAATATCCCATAACAATAGATGATTACCTAGGAAATATTTCTAAAGCAGGGCCTAAACTGACATGAACATTTTTTTTTTTAGGGAGACCACTTCTCAGTTTAGGTACATAGTAAACCATTTGAGTCATCTTAGTGCTAATGAGTTGTCAGTATTTTCAATCACAGAATGCTAGAACTGTGATGAACCCTATGTGAATTTATTCTATGTGGCTACTGTAATTTTAGATTCAGTGTGTGAAATTACTTTCCCAAGGTCATACCTCAATAAAATAGTAGAGCAAGGCCTAGAAACAAGATATTCTGACTCTAAGATCATTTATTTTTCCACTACCCTAGTCTTTCTGCCATTTTTCTGAGATTATAGATCTGTAAATCCACTCTAATTATCTTTTTTTTTCAGTGTTCCCTTGTCCATTCTGTTTTTGAAAATCTAATATTTCTAATCACTCTTTGTATCCATCCCCCTTTCTTTTTCCCTCATTTGACCCTTCTTCCTGAATATTCTGTTTTTCCACAAGGTGATACCAACATGTATTTAAATAGAGATGTTTGGCTGAGTCTGAACCCAAAAGAACAGTTTCACCTAGAGACCTGGGATCCTTTTCTTTTTTTTCTTAGAGCAATGGAATAATGAATAATCCCCAAAGTTCTGGCAAGATACTTTACTTTTGATCCAGGATGCAGATCTATTAACTATGTATGCCTCCATCTGTTGATCATCCTTCCAAAGAACAGACTTCACATTCATCTTGCCCTCTACCCATTGCATCTCATTTGCATCACTAATAGATAACTATGTGAATTTCTTGCACCATATTTTTTGTCTCAAATTTAGGGAGAATAGAGAAGATTTTGACAGTGATTTCCTCATCTTCTCAACTCCTATAAAATTTAAAATGTTACACATATTTAGGAGTTATCATTCCTGCATTCCAATTTGAGTTGTTTTTCATATGCGTATGTTCCATCTACATTGCTACCACAGGTTTGTTGTTCAGTTAAACAAACTTTCAGATAAGTACCTGCTATGTTCAAGGCACTGTTCTAAGGGATAGATGCACTAAGATAAAATAAATCAGTCCCTGTCTTTAAGGAGCGTACATTCTACCAAGGGTATCCAATGGGCACACAAATAAGTATAAAATAAGAAAAAACTGAGGAATATAAGAGTAGTTACAACTGGGGAAGGAATTGGAGAAGACTTGAAGTGAGTCTTGAAGAAAACAAAGGGTTCTGAGATGTTGGTGAAGCTCATTACAGCTATCTAATGTGAGTTATGTGAGAACACAGAGATAGAGTATTTATTAGCTTCTATGTATAGCTAGCAGTCCAATTTGGCAGGAATGTTGAATTCGCAAAGAAGTCCAATGTGAGATAAACCTGGAAAAGTTCAGCATATTAAGTTTGTGGAGGACCTTAAATACTGTACTATTGAGTTTGTATTGTATTCTAAAATCAGTGGGTGATAGTTATTGATGGTTTTTGAGCAGGGAGTGAAATGGTCAGGTTTGTGTCTTGGGAAAATTATTTTGGAAACTGTGTGGATAATAAATAAGAAGAGAGTGATTGGAAACATGAAATAATTAGGAGGCAATTACAGCAATGTAAATGAAAGGCCATGGTTACTTGAATTAGAGCAGTGGCCATATGAATAAACAGATGTGACAAGTGATTGGATATGCATGTTGAGGAAGAGGGACAAATCAAGAATCATTCTGAGGTTATAAACCTGGGTTTCTGGGGAGGTTGTAGTACTCAGAATGGATGCTGAAAAAGGGTTGGGGTTAGAAGGAAAAATAGTTTTGTTTTGTAAATATTGAGTCTAAACTACCTCCAGAAAATTAAGAAGGAGATGTCTGGCAGGAAGCTGATAGTGTTGGTCTATATAGTTTGTTATAGAAATTAGGGCAGGACATAAGGATTTTTTATTTATCTGTAAAGAAGGAAAGGGAAAAAGGAATAAGCATTTATTAAATTCCTACTATGCACCAAGAACTGAGCTAATCCCTTTCCAAATATTTCATTTAATTCTTGCAACAACTCTATGAAATAGATATATTATTATTCCCCTTTTATATTTGAGGAGACTGGGGAAGAGATTAAGGATCATACAGGATCATATAATGAGTACCTGGGGCTCTACTCACTGTGCCACTTAGCTGCCTCAAAGAGAAGATATGTATGCCAGGTCAGTATATGAGAATGCCCATCAGAATGTACTGAGCAACAATATCAAAAGTTATAGAAATAAAGGATAATGAGAACTCATTAGAGGTCACTGAATTTAGTAATTAAGAAATTATTTGGAGAAGAGCAAGAAAGAAAGGAAGGAAGGAAGGAAGGAAGGAAGGAAGGAAGGAAGGAAGAAAGAAACAAAGAAACAAAGAAAGAAAAAAGAAGAAAAGAAAAGAAGAAAGAAAACTTCCATTTAAAATAACTAAAGATAGTACAAAATACTTGGAAACTACTTGCCATGATATACAAAGAACTATATAGATAAAATGACAAAAAATGCTTTATACAAAAAAAGACACATCAAAATGATTAGAGAAATATTAATTCCTTATGGATAGGCCAAGCTAATATAACAAAATGACAATATTACATAAATTTATTTACTTATTCATTGTCATACCAAACTACCAAGAGATTACTCCATAGAGCTAAAAAGAGGTATAGCAAAATTTATTCATAGTAACAAAAGAATAAAAATATCAAGGTAATTAATGAAAAAAGTGGGAAGAAAGCCTAGAAAAATAAAATCTTTTTTTGTTTGTTTGTTTTTTGTTTCTTTGGCAAAATGAAATCTTAACCTTCCTACAAAGATGTAGTCATCAAAATAATTTGGTACTGGGTAAGAAATAGAGAGTCTGATCAGTGGAACAGACTGTGTAAAAAACATACAGAAGCAAGCAAACAGAGAATGCGAGTGTTTGATAGAAACAATCATCAGAGCTATTGGAACAAGAACTCATTTTTCAATCTTTCAATTATAGCCAACTCTTCAGGACCCTATGGCCCACAGCACTCCATGCCCTTCTATCTTGCACTATCTCTCAAAGGCAGTTTAAGTTCATATTCATTGTTTCTATGACACTATCTCTGCATCTCATTCTCTGCCATCTCCTTTTTCTTTTGCATTAAATTTGTTCCCAACATCAGAGCCTTTTTCAGTGAATCCTGTCTTCTCATTATGTGCCCAAAATACTACAACTTCAACTTCAGTATTTGGCCTTCCAGTGAATAGCTTATGATATATAAATGTGATAGAATACTATTGTACTGTAGGGATGAGGCAGCAGATGGTTTCAGAAAATATGGGAAGATTTCTGTGATCCGATGAAAAGTGAAGTAAGCAGAACCAGGAGAACAATTTACATAATAACAACATTGTAAAGATAAACAACTTTGGAAAATGGAGGAATTCTGATCAACACAATGACCAAACACAAATGCAAAGAACTAATGATAAAATATGTTATCCATCTCTAAACTGAGAGTTGATAGATTCAGAGTGCAAATTGATGCATACTTTCTTTTATTTCTTTCATTTTCTTGGATATGGTTAATACAGGAATTTGTAACACTATTTTTTCCTTTCCCCCTCATTTGGTGAGGAAGGGAGATATTGAAGGGAGAGAACTTGGAACTGAAAATAAAATAGATGGAAAAATAGTTTTGGTTGAGCAATGGTAAAATAAGTCATTTTTAAAATAAAAACTTTTTTATTTAAATGAAAAACATTTGCTTTTTTTCTACCACCCACCTTAACACTCAAAAAATGAAATAAATGGGCTAGGTGATCTCTAAAGACCCTGTCAGCTGTATATCTGTGATTTTATGATCAAACAAACAAACATTTCTCCCTTAGAGAGCTGATCTTCTATTGGCAGGACGAAACATGTAAAAAGAAATAAACAAATGAATGGCTAAATAATTGAATGAATAAATAGATGGATCAATCAATCAATAAATAAGCAAAGAAACAAATAAATAGAAATGATGTAGGGAAGAAAAGGAGGAAGAAAGCAAGGAAGAC
This sequence comes from Dromiciops gliroides, assembly GCF_019393635.1. Taxonomy (NCBI): domain Eukaryota; kingdom Metazoa; phylum Chordata; class Mammalia; order Microbiotheria; family Microbiotheriidae; genus Dromiciops; species Dromiciops gliroides. Next base: position 106,789,272 of record NC_057861.1, read on the forward strand.
AAAATTCCTATATTATATAAGCATAGTTAAACAAAACAAAACCCCACATCAGTCACGTCCCAAAATCTGATTCTGCCTATTAGGCCATCATCTCTCTGTCATGGAGTAGAAATCATTTTTTCTTTATCAGTCCTTTGGAATCATGGATGATCATTTAGTTGATCTACTTAATTAAGCCATTCAGAATTATTTTAAGGGGTTGAGAAATGAGTAGACAGTGAGAAAACTGAGGCAGAAAGTATAGGTATTTTTTTTTCTAAGAAATCAGCAGGGCAAGGAAGCACAGACACACACAAACATGAAAATACTTAAGATGAAGATCAAGTGAGAATTGGCAATGGTGAGCAAAGAAGAAATGTTTTGATGGGACAAGCTCCTAGGAAAGAGGGGGTAGTAATAGGATCAAGGCTTCAAGGATAGGTGTTGGCCTAAGTAAGGAGAAGGAAAACCTCCTCTTGGAAGATAAAAGTTAAGTTGTAGTGGATTGGAGATGCTATTGAAGGATTATTAGATGTGTAGTAGGGGAGATAATGAACCTTATGGCACAAAGCTCTCACTCTTTCAGCAAGGTCAGAGGTGAGAAAATCTACTTAGAGAAAAGGGAGTAGGAGATGTGGAGATTTGAGAAGAAACTTTGCTGACTATTAGAAATACCCAAATTAAATACAAAGGATATATCAATAAAAATATTATCTTCATTCAGAGAAAGAATAGATAAATAGAAGTATGCATAGAATGATTTTACATACCCACACATTTCTGTCTAATGGTAGCCATCCCAAAGGGGGGGGGTAGAGGGGAGGGAAGAAAAAAGTGGAGGAAAAAAGAAAGTTACATGATATACCAAGAAGAGTAGGACAGGGTATCCTGGGAATAATAAAAGGATTATCATGTAACACTGAAGGTTCATTTGAGGTTAAATAAAATGAATGTGAAGACCAAATAATTAGAGGGAGGAGGGGTGACTTCCTCCATGCAGTGTTCAGGAGCTAAAATATTGGAGGAGAAAAGGCAGATAGGTTGATTCAGTGTGGTTTAGCACCTAATATGTGCATTGTAACTATTTAGTAAATTCTGACATATTGAACTGATGCAGTTTTATCCCTCCTCCTGACTGCATCAAATGTTTGTTCTCCTACCTATCCTTGGAGGACTGTATCATTTTTATTTTTTTGTCTCATTTGTCTCATTGTCTTATTTATTTAAATTCAATTTTGTTTAATTGAGTGAATTCTCCTGCTCCTGCTCCATGGGACATAAGGACCTGAAACTTTCAGTAGCATCTAATGTTGTTTAAATGCCTACTGAATTCTGATCAACCCAACAATAAACTATTATGTCAGTGGACCAAGGCTGAAAAATGCCATCTACCTCCTGGCAGAGAGAATGAGACAAGCATTTGAGGGCAAGGGCAAAGTGGGGTGGTGTTGTTTGACTAGGCATACTTGTTCATAAAAATTTCATTTGTCTCTTTTTATTATTCAATGGGTAATAGGAAGGAAAGATAATCAATTCAGGTAAAATAAATAAAATGAAAAAACAAAACATGTACTAATTGTGTGACTGCTAGACATTGAGGATACAAAGATTAAATGAAACCTTGTCCTCTACCTTAGGAATTTACATTCAATCCAATAATTGGACTTATTGATTACTCCCTCTCTGTGTGAGGGCATCATTATCCTTCTGGTATCCCAAGTTCATAATCTCATTATCATCATCTATATTTTACTCTCCCTCACCCCATATATCACTTCAGTTGCCAAATTTTGCCATTTGTACCTCCATGTATCATTAACATATTCCCCTATCATTACTCAAAAAGCTATTGCTTTAGTTTAGATCTTTATCACTTCTCACCTGAACTATTATAATGACCTTCTAATTAGTTCCAATGTTTCATCTATCTCTACTCTAATCCAATCTCCACACAAAGTGGCAAAGTCTGATCATGTAATTTCCCTACTCAATAAATGCCAGTGGATTGCTCTTGCCTCTAGGATAAAATATATACTCCTCTGTTTGTCTTTTAAAGCCCTTTACAATCTCGCCCAAACCTGCCTTTTTTAGCCTTGTTATACAATGCTCTCCTTCCTATTCTCTATGGTCTAGCCGAACTGGTGTTTTTGCTATTCCACAAATATGACAATTCCAGCTTCCATCTCCATGATTTTACACTGGCTCTCTCCCATGCCAGGAATCCATTCAGTCTTCACTCTGATTTTCTACTGTCAAGACCCAGCTTAAGAATCACCTTCTACATGAAGCCTTTCCTGGTCTCCACCACTCTACACTGTTTTGTTCTCCTTTCCCAATATACCTTGTATTTATTTTATATTTATTCTTTTTCTGTCTGTATACTGACATGGTATCTCTCCTTAGAAGGTTTAAGTTCATTAAGAAACAACATTCTTCACTTTTGTCTTTGCATCCCCTGTGTCTAGCGCATAGAAGGTACTTGATAGTTTACTTATTGATTGATTACAGTGGAGTTAGTTCTTTCATTTGTTCAAAAGAGCTCAAGCAAAACTGTATACCCTGAATGGTCCATTTGAGCAAAGAGACTTCAAACATCACCACCTTTGGAGCTTAGCTGGCTTCCTCAAGGGCACGCTCATTTCTCCTTTGACACTAGAAATTCCCAGCACTTGTATCAAATGCTAATTGCTCAGGCTGATTGGTGCAAAATTTAATTTGCCCTATCATGCCCAAAGGCATCTCATGTACCTGAAAAGTGTATCTTGGGTTCTGGAGCAATTAAGGGAAAACCAGTGTGAAGGCTGTCAGGATTCCAGTTAGGAAAATGATTCTACCATCCCATCTTACACAAAACAGTGAGGGATTATTGGAGCATTATACTTTTAACTTATTCTTTTTATTTTTTGGTGAGGCAATTGGGGTTAAGTGACTTGCCCAGGATCACACAGCTAGTAAGTGTCAAGTGTTTGAGACCAGATTTGAACTCAGGTCCTCCTGAATCCAGGGCTGATGCTCTATCCACTGCACCACCTAGCTGCCCCCAAAATACTTTTAAATTTGTAGTGGAAGGCCATTCCATAGACTAGTAAGGAAAGTTCATTGTTACAGGGAGTTCCCCAGTAAGGGAAATGCTCCTGCCAAAGCAGATTGGCATATTCTCTGCAATTTATTGTCTTAGAGAATTACCCAGGGCATCAAGAGGTTAAGTGATTTGCTCAGGTTCACATAGCCAGTATGAGTCAGGTAAAACATGAATTCAGGTCTTCCTAACTTCAAATCCAGAGTTCTACCCACTGTTCCATGTTGCCTCTTTTCCTTGGACTAATCATGAAAAATAACTCTCAAGGAGCCTCTTTTAAAAATAAGGGTTATTTTTAGATCACATGGTAGTAAAATAATTGTTGACTCTTTGTAGGAAGGTGTAGCTAACCACAATAAGGCAATTATATCCATATAACAAATTTACTTTTTGAAATATCTCCACTTGTCCAAATAATCCAGCTATATACATGCATTCTGAATAATTGTGGAGCTGAATTAAGTTTCACTAACATACTAGTACAGGATGGCAGATTCAGAATCCACAGTTCTTTTTTCTGGATGTGGAGAACATTTTCAATCATGAGTTAAGCAATAACTTCTTCACAATTAGTGGGTTCTAAAAGTTGAATAGACTTCCTTGCTTGATATCACTTCAATGGAAGTTTTCAAGGGAGGGTTAAAAGGCCCATTGGATATGCCATAAAGGGCTTTTCTGTCCAGGCATGGGTTAGACTACATAGCTTCTGAAGTCTAACTTTGATATTCTGAAGCCATAGTAGTTTAAGTAGCAGTTGTTTTATTCTTATGAGATCTGCTCTGGTTTTGGAAGGAAAAGAGTTTCTCTCTCATCCAGGATCGTTCAGCATCTATACTGGATGTTGAAGTCATGTATTCTAGGCTGTATAAGGAGCTCATCAAGGAGTGTGATAATCTCTGAGGCTTTTAAAAAGTCAAACCTTAAAAAAAAGTCAAGCCTTAAAGTGGTTGGGTACAGACTAACTGGGGATTAATGTTGCCTTCCTCCTTGGAGTTCTCAATTTATGGTCCTGTTTTCCAAGGATCAGATGCCATTCTTCATCATTCTACCTTTGTAGAATGGAGCTGGACCCAGGGTCATTGCCACTTCTCTCCTATCTGTCTAAACAGTACCACAGAGTTTCAGACCTCTGAGTGGGACAACAAATTAGAGGTCATTTAATTCCTAGCTTCTTAAATTGTGGGTGATGACCCCATATGGGGTCATGTAACTGAATGTGGGGATCACAAAAATTTGGCAACAGTAAAAGGTTATAGATGCCTATCTTATATATCTATATACCCAGGGTCATGTAAAATTTCTCAGATGAGAAGGGGTCTTGATTGGAAAAAGTTTAAAGAAGCCCTGCTCTAATTCAGTCCCTATGCTGCTCATCCTATCCTGTCTTCATCTGGTCTGCCTTGCCTTCTCTCTTAGACTTGTATAACCATTGATCACTGAAGACACAGTTTTCTACAAAACATTTGCTACCATTTATTACTCATCAGTTCCTGAATCCTTCCTCCTCATCTCATTAAATATATGTGGTTTTATCATCATTTATGACATTTCTGTATAAACATAAAGACGTCAGAGGAATGTCTCTTATTTAGGCCTGATTTTCCCTAAGACAAATGTATTTTGCAGAAGAAATTCCATTTCATGTTACTGTGGATATCAAATTGGGGTACTTGTTTATTGGGCATTAGAGATTCTGATGATAACATCAGGGAAGACTGATTATGTCCATGATAGAAAAAAAATGATAAGTGCAAAAGGGGAAGCCCCTATTCACACCCATCCTAATGACTCTCTTAAGTGATACATTATACTAGAAGAAATCCATTCCCCAAACTCTTATTTTTATAGTTCGGGGCGGGGGGGGGAATGCCCAGGGCAGGGAATCATAACATTATGACTAAAAGGACCTTTGGGGTTATGTGCAGATCAATTCCTATTTTTGTGCCAATATGGAAACTGAGACCTAGAGAGACAAATGACTTATCCAGGGTCATAGAATTTGGACTTGAATATAGTTGTTCAGTTGTAGAGAGAGCCTCTGTCACTCCTCCATGCTGCCTTTCCAGAGCACTAATGGGCCTATTATACTTCTCTCAGGTAGTAAATGTTTCCAGGTGGCTCCGATTAAGCTTGCTCTAAAACTTACTTAAATTGCCTAGATGGTAAAGAGAGCTAAACACCTGGCTGAAGGAAAACAGACCCAATTATGTAAGAAGACATGAGACATTCTCTTTGTGGGTATTTTTGATTCCCTTACTGAAGTTTGTACAGAATGGTATTTAGCATAATATCCAAATAATTCCCTCAAGAGATATATGGGGCAATGGTGCTTTTTTTTTTTTGGCTAGAAAATACTTTGGATCCTGACATGTATTGGTAAATTCCTGGATAAAAGGAGGGGTGTGGAATTTGGGAGTCAAATTAAGCCAATTTTTATACTAAAATTTCCCACATATAAGAATTTTGATAGATATCATCTTACACTAAAATGATCCAGTATAGTACAGGAGAAAGATCATGGGACTTGGAGTCTAGAGCTCTTGATTCAAATCCTGTATCTGCCTCTTTTTAGAGGCAGACAGGCTGGTATTCCATTTCCTGGCCTTTCACTAAAGATCTATGCTATGCTACTCTTTTTTTGTTCTTCCTGCCCAAAATTTTCCTTGCCATCATCTCTACCCTCTTTTAAGGCCCAACTCAAGTGCCCTTTCCTTCAGCTCACAGCAGGACTACCTTATTATAAATACCTTTTAATCTATATTACTCAATTTAGTACTCCATTGTCATATATTCACCTACAGAGTTAGGGGGCACAGTGGACAGACTTCTCCTGCTGTCTTCTCCTCTTAGGCTGGAAAAATGTCTCACGATGACCTTTTGTGGTCTCTGTCATTCCAAAGTTTGATTTGAGGCATTATTTTGAAGTTCTTTGAAGGAAAATATTGGAAGAGTTCGACTGGGTTGTTGTTGTTTGCAGTTTGACTCCACCCCTAATATTAAATTCAAATACAGTTCTGTTCCTCTCATAGCTTCCTCTTGCTATCCATTGGTTCTCATTCTGCTCTTTGGGGTAGAGTAGAAGAGTGCTTCCCTCAGTCATGTCCCTAATTTCTTATTAAATTATATGCATGTGCCTTTCATTCACTTTTATTTTAGATTGGGTATGTGATTATCAATGTAGGGAACTCGTGTCAATGGAGTTTGGCATCTGCTTGGCAACTTCTGGTCTTAGAGAAAATAGTTCTTATTTATCAAGGGCAGGACTTGAACCTAGGGTTTCTTAGATCAGAGACCATAACTTGATGCATTTCTCCAGGGGTCCTCACTGTTTTCTTTTTTCTATGAACCCCTTTCAATAACAACAAAAAAGGTGTTGTAAATGTGTTAATTTAATATACTACTGATAATATTCTATAATTATTTATTGCTTAGGGTGCCATTCAATAACTTTTGTGTGGACTCCTGGAATGTTCTCAAACCCCCAAACTCGGAAAAGGATTGAAAATCACTTTTATGGAAACCACTGTATTATGCTATACTACCGTTCTTCCTTTTACAATGATGCCTACTGCCACCTCAGTCCACCATACTCAACCAGACCAAGGTTGTCAACAATAGTATAATGATATCAAATAGCATACACTGTATAATGGTCTGTGTGACATCCTGGAGATAGGGAGGTGGGAGCTTTTGCATTTTTGAAAATTGTATTCCAGTTTGGAAATGCCCAGTTTTAATAAAATAACAGGAGAGGCAGGCTCAGCCAGAGCCATCACACAAATCAACTTACATGGACTGCCCAAGCCTCAGGATGGTGACTATCCCTCTGTCTTGGGTCCATCCCATTAAAATGCAAATATACTTTCTGGAATTGCTGCTCCAGAGTCTTTGATTTATTTGGGGCTTCTAGTCAGGATGCAACATAAAACTCCTCACACTGGGGAAACTGAAGTGAGCAAGACATCAAGGGGTCATTGGGCCTTTAGTCTTTGCCAGCTTCTGACAGCTTCCTATATTTCACCCACTACTTTTTTCCTCAACCAGGTGGGACTGTCTCCACTTTAGGGGGTGGAGAGTTCACCTATCCAATTACATGACTCCTCTACAACCTAATAAAGCCCTCAGTCCATAAAAGATGCTACTGATGTCCCTCTTTCATGTCTATTTTTATGTGTCTCTTTCTCTATTTCCTTTTTTTATTTGCTTGTCTGTTTTCTTGGATTGTTTTTCACTGAGCCCAACCGTCTGTATTTTCCTCTTTTCTTCTGCTTTCCAAGGGATTGAGGCTACAACAGAACTAACTGATTGTGATGGAGTGTGCCAGGGCTGGCTGGAATGACCAGAGAGAGGAGGTAAGGACAGAATGCTAAGGGGCCTGTGAGAATGAACTATTACAGCCTAGACTGATCTTTCATTCTTCCTTTTGCCAGGGATTTCTAATCAGAGGAATAAGTGAGCTTGAGATAAAAATGACTGAATAGGTCAAACAGATTATTACCTTCTCTGGGTTGGACTGTCTTTTCTTTTTCACCTTTTAGTGTTTACTCTAAACTGAAGGTACCCCATGGAGAGATTTCCTTGGGAGAGTATTTCATAGTTATTTTAAATGCTGTGTTGGGAAGATTGACATAAACACAAATACATATACATACATATATACACAACACTTATACGTCTATATGTGTGTGTGTGTGTGTGCATGTATGATATGGAGGGAGAGATGGAGACAGATAGAGATAGAAACAATAAGAGACACAGAAAGAGAGAGGGACAGAGAGACAGAGAGTGAGAGACAGAGAGAGACAAAGGGGGGAGGAAATTATGGTTAAGTGATTTGACAAAGTTCACACAGGGAGCATGGATGATTGTACATATCTTGAATGCGTGTGTATCTTGATTAATAAGAATGCTTGGGGGGCAGCTAGGTGGCACAGTGGATAAAGCACTGGCCCTGGATTCAGGGGGACCTGAATTCAAATCCAGATTCAGACACTTGACACTTACTAGCTGTGTGACCTAGGGCAAGTCACTTAACCCTCATTGCCCCACCAAAAAAAAAAAGAAAGAAAGAAAGAAAGAAAGAAAGAAAAGAAAACAAACAAAAAAATAAGAATGCTTGGAGGAAAGGGGAATTTACACTAATAACTTTATGTTTATCTAAAGCAGGACTTCTTAAACTTCTTCCACTTGCGACCCCTTTTCACCTGATAAATTTTTTACAAGGCCCCAAGTATATAGGTATATGAAATAAGTATACATAATCTTTTATTGTTGCCAAAATTTTTGTGACCCCCACATTCAGCTATGTGACTCCATATGGGGTCATGACCCACAGTTTAAGAAGCTAGAATCTAAAGGAAAGAAAAAAATCATTATATTTCAACCAGTTTTATGAAAAATCTCTCCAAAATTGGAATATATTTTTCTGCATTAGTAAATAGAGACTAGTAAACACAATCAAAACTTCCTAAAATGGAATATCCCCCCCCCCAAGGATTATCATTCTGAGCTATGGTTTGAATTATACAAACAAGAATTTATTAAGAGTCTATTGTTGTCATTCCCCAATTGAGAAATGGTCAAAGGATATGAACAGGCAGTTTTCTGATGAAGAAACCAAAGCTATCTATTCCCATATGAAAAAATGTTCTAAATCTCTAATGATTAGAGAGATGCAAATTAAAACAACTCTGAGGTACCACCTGACACCTATCAGATTGGCTAAAATGACAAAAAAGGAAGATAATAAATGTTGGAGAAGCTGTGGGAAAATTGGAACACTAATGCATTGTTGGTGGAGCTGTGAACTGATCCAACCATTCTGGAGAGCAATTTGGAATTATGCCCAAAGGGCGATAAAGCTGTGCATACCCTTTGACCCAGCAATTCCACTTTTAGGTCTTTTGCCCAAAGAAATCATGGAAGGGGGGAAAGGGACCCACATGTACAAAAATATTTATAGCTGCTCTTTACGTGGTAGCAAGGAATTGGAAGTTGAGGGGGTGCCCATCAATTGGGGAATGGCTGGACAAGTTGTGGTATATGAATACAATGGAATACTATTGTTCTGTAAGAAATGATGAGCAGGAGGAGTTCAGAGAAACCTGGAGGGTCTTACGTGAGCTGATGATGAGTGAGATGAGCAGAACCAGAAGAACATTGTACACAGTATCATCAACATTGAGTGTTGACCTACTGTGATGGACTATATTCTTCTCACCAATGCAATGGTACAGAAGAGTTCCGGGGAATTCATGATAGAAGAAAATCTCCAAATCCAAGAAAAAAAAAAGAACTGTGGAGTATAGATGCTGATTGAACCATACTATTTCTTTTGTTTTGGGTGCTGTTGTTTTTTTTTTTTTCTATTTTGAGGTTTTGCATTACTGCTCTGATTTCTTCTCTTGTAGCAGGATTAATGCAGAAATAGGATTAATGTTATTATGTGTATATATATATGTGGGTATATATATATATATGTATGTATATGTATATAGATATATAGATATATAGATATAACCTATATCAGATTACCTGCTGTCTAGGGGAGGGGGGGAGGGAGGGGAGGGAGAGAGAAAAATCTGAAATTGTAAAGCTTGTATAAACAAAAGTTGAGAACTAGCTTTACATGTAACAGAAAAAATAAAATACCTTATATGTAAAAAAAAAAAAAAGAGTCTATTGTTGGGCAGCTAGGTGGCACAGCAGATAGAGCACCGGCCTTGGAGTCAGGAGACCTGAATTCAAATCCGGCCTCAGACACTTAATACTTAATATTTAACCCCAATTGCCTCACAAAAACCAAAACCAAAAAAAAAAAAAAGTCTATTGTTGGGGGCAGCTGGGTGATGCAGTGGATAAAGCACCAGCCCTGGATTCAGGAGGACCTGAATTCAAATCAGGCCTCAGACACTTGACGCTTACTAGCTGTGTGACCCTGGACAGGTCACTTAACTCTCATTGCCCTGCCAAAAAAAAAGAGTCTATTGTGTGTAGTTCTTACCATTTAGTACTGTATTCTTCAAAAGCTCCCACTCACTATGAAACATCCCTCAGCAAGCCCCACCCACCTTCTCCAGTTGGTCAGTTCCTCCTCAAGCTTCCATTCTCTGGGGGGATCAGGCTGGCCTGTCTTCATCCTTTTCCCTGCTCTGTGCCTGACTTCCTCTGTACTTCAAAAACCATGCCCCATGCCTCATGCCCCTTGAAATGGTACCTTCACTCCCCATGCCCCTTTAGCCCCATTTTGTGTGTTATATTATATCCAATTAGAGTGTAAGCTTTTCTTTTTGCCTGCATTTGTATCCTCAGTGCCTAACACATTGTCTGGCACATAGAAAATAATAAATACTTCCTTTCAACTTCTATCCCTCCCTTCCTCCTTCTCTCCATCCCTCCCTCCCTCTTTCCTTCCTTCCTTCCTTCCTTCCTTCCTTCCTTCCTTCCTTCCTTCCTTCCTTCCTTCCTTCCTTCCTTCCTTCCTTCCTTCCTTCCTTCCTTCCTTCCTTCCTTCAGTCCTTCTTTCTCCCAATGTATGAGAATGCAAAGCATTTGAGAAGGAAGAAAGTTGTGAATTTGGTTAGTGTTGAGTATGTAGAGGAGATCATGATGACACAAGACTCGAGAGGATCTATGGTCCTATTTTCCTTTGTTCTTCTAGTCTGTAATCTTGTTCGGTTAAGATTAGACTAGATAACTTGAGAGTCCTACCAATTCTAGTATTTTGTGATCTTAATGTTCTAAGAATACTGAGTATGCATTAACCAAGAAAGTGCTTGTATGGCTTTTGTCAGGTTTATTCGATTAAACTCAACAAGTGTTTATTGAGCATCTACCATGTGCAAAAAGAGAGACAGCATGGTAAAGTGCATGTAAAGTCAGTCCAGGAGACTTAGCTGCAAGATCTGCCTCTGATACTAATGAGCTGTGTGGCTACAGACCAATTACTTACCCATTCAGAGCTCTAGCCAACTTGTATAAGTCATGAGTTGCCAATCAGCAACAGTGGTGGGATTTTCCACACAGAGAGTTCCCTATTACTATAAAATCCTGGTTCTGGGCCTTTCTTCTTCCCACCACCTAAATGAGGAAGACGCTATTCTTGCCTCTGGAGATAAAAGAAATAAATCCTTGATATCAACATGCTTTTCTATGATTGTCTATTTGTTTATCAGAGGATTATGGGGAGAATGAGAGGTGGAGAAGAAATCCATGTATTTAATGTTTTCAGTCACTTGTCTTCCATTTAACCAGTATTTCACTGTGTCTCATTTTTTCCACTCTCTCTTTCTTTCCTCTGCCCAGTCCCCTCTCAATCTCCATTAGTCACCACTTAACCCAAGACACATTTGATATTCCACAGAATTTAGAGCCTACCTTCCCTAACTCATTTTTCTATATCTTGTTCTGTAGACACTCTTCAATCCATCTTCATCTTTCAGGCACTAAAGTAACTCTGCACTGAACTCAGTAGTTTCCCTTTGTCAGACACTGAGGCATTTTGGTTTAAGGATCTTGGAGCATTTTGAACACTGGGTTGTCACGTAAATGAGAATTTATGAACCATCTACTATGCCCAGTATTGTGTCCAGAACTATAGTTGTGTCAAGGAAGAGACTGACTGACATCAAAGGAGCTTTTAATCTATTCATCTATTGGTCAATCAATAAGCATTTATCAATTACCTACTATGTACTATGCTAGATACTGATAAATTGTGTTGGGAAGATGATGCTTGATATTTGAAACAGAGGCCAATATAAGAAAGCAAATTATTAAATACCTTGTCATCTGGCATTGTCTGTCAGGAGTTTCAGAGGTAAGGAAAAGGGAGAGGTCAACGTAAGCTAAAAACTAAAAGCTAACATTTACATAAAGCATTCAATTATCTAAAGCAAATCATTTTACAGGTATTATTTTACTTGATCCTCATAACAAGCCCTCTGACACAGATGCTATTGTTAACCCCATTTTGCAGATTAAGAGACTGAGCTTGAGAGAATTTAAATAACTTTCCCAGGGTTACACAGCTGGTGAGTATCACAGAAAGACAAACTAAATTCTTCCTGACTCATGTTATCCACTAGGCTAAGGGAAGGCTTCATGCAGGAGGCAAAAATTTAAATTCACTTTCAAGGATTTGGGTAATATAATGAAAAGTAAAAGAGGGCATACACGACAAAAAGGTGGGAATTGGTATGTCATGAAAACAGTAAGGATTATGATTCTGAAATAGAAGAGATTCGATGTTATCCAGTTTAGTCTCCATGAATTGCCTAGATATGTTACACTCACCCTATATTTACACAGTTTATGTTACTAGGATTTTTTACGTTTATCCCCATTAAACTTCATCTTACTAGATTCAGTCAACCATTTTAAGCAACTAAAACATTTTTGGATCTTATGTCACCCAATGCGTATGTCTCTCCTACATCTGAAAATGTAAAAACCATGCCATCTATGTCTCTACCCAAGTCATGGATTAAATGATACAAAGCCAAGTTCCCAATACTGCCGTGTTCAACAAGAAAGGAACAACAGGAAGGAATTCAGGTTATCCATTAATGACTGCTCATTATGTACAACAATGGAACTGACTTCCTAAGTTCCTAACTTCTAAATTCTTTTTGTCCACCAAGATAAAACAAGAGACTTTATTAAATGTTTTGTTAAAATCCAGATATTCCATATTGGTGACAGCTATCCCAAACTATTGACTGCAGACACATGGTAGTTATGAAATTCTTATAAGACATCCCATGTACAATTATGTATTTTGTTTAAATACTAATAATACAACTATAACCATGTGGGGAAATGGTAGTAACAATGATCTATGGCATTCCTATTATCTACCAGTGTAGTAACTTTCAAATATGGAAACATGTTTAACCTGACATGACCTATTCTAGACGATCACTACTTCCTAAGGGCTCATGAATCCTCTCTTTAATAACACATTCTAGGGACAGCTAGGTGGTACAGTGGATAGAGCACTGGCCCTGGAGTCAGGAGTATCTGAATTCAAATCCAGCCTCAGACACTTAACACTTACTAGTTGTGTGACCCTGGGCAAGTCACTTAACCCCAATTGCCTCACTAAAAATAAATAAATAAATAAATAAATAACACATTCTAAAAGTTTTCTAGGAAGTTAAAATCTTCGGCCTATACTTTGAAAACTTCACACTATTCCCTTTTTTGAAAAGTAGGGCAGCACCTGCTTACTTACATTCTTATATCATGTTAAGGGGTAAAATTCTAGCTAGTCTGTCTAAAATAGCCAATGAGTGGTCGCCAATAAATTATAAGCTTTAGCAAGAGTTAGACTTTTAAGCATTTATTAAGGAGAATAAGAATTTGGTAAAGAGAGAGAGAAAGGCCTATATTCCTATCTATTAAAGGGAGAGCACATTTCTAGCTCCGCTCTCCACCAGAGTCCAGAGGAAAGAGAGCGCGAGACTGAGCGCCAGTCTCTTCCTTCCTCCTCCCACTAGCCCACGTCACTTCCTGACTCCTGGTCTTGCCCTCAAAGACCTTCCCTTCATGGGCAGAACTCTTCTACAGTAAGTATCCAGCAGGTGGCGTCATTCCAATCGTTACAGTCTCCCCTGTTGTTCCTCAAGAAACAAAATGTTTCCTTGACGGAACAGTAAAAACAATATAATAACTATTGCTAACTAATAATATGTGAACAACAATATAGAAAAGGAAGAGAGGAAAGTTTTGTCCAGAGGGGCGATTTTTTTTGTCCTCATGAACCGACGCTTTGACATTAGTCTTGCAAAGGGAGGGCCTCTGCAGAGAATACATGTTACAGATGGTGTATATTATAACAGAAAGAGAAAAAAACCAACAAAAAGAACAAATCAAAACTGTTCATTTAAAGTCTCTGAAAGTCTTTTCTCAGATGTCCTCTAGGTGTAGTCGTGGAATGGAAGTCTTTTCAGGGGTTGATGTGTGGATACTGGTAATCAGCCAGGAAATTTCCTACAAAATTGAGCTTAACACAACTTTAAAATAGCTTTGTCAATAATCAAATCAAACAATGAAAGTTCTCAAAAACATGTCTAAGGGAATTCAGAATCTTAGTTGTTACACATGAAACATATAATAAAACAAAAATTGAACCATTCTTTAAAATTATAATATTACTATAGTCCCCCCTTATGGAGGGTATTTGAGAAGACAATTGCTGCGATATTAATTTTTAAAAATAATTTTTATCTTTGTTTCATCACTTTTTGCATCATCTGCCTAATTATCCTCATGCCATTATGAGAAATTAGAAAATCTAATATAATTGGTAACAGGTGTCAAGGCCAAATTCAACACTGTTATTTATCATGACACCTGAGATAATTATGGGGGTTACCATAAAAGAACAGAGAAATGATGGGATATGAGCATTCCCACACTTGAGCAATATGTACTGCCCATACAGTATGCCAGGCTTAAAATAGGTGGATGGAATATATGTCCATGCCACCGAACATATTGGAAGAAACTGAGTCAGACTTAATCAGATGCATGGGATTGAGATGTCCATGGCATCAGGCATATAGGAGGGAGCATAGAAGCCAGGTGTAGAAGTGAGATGGGTGGGATGAATACTTCCAGCCATCTGTACAATATTGTGGGGAAAAAGAGAATAAAATATTAAACCAAGAGAATCCAACCTCAACATTTGTCAAAAGCTGTTCCCTCGGCCATACCTTGACTTCATGCATGTCTCCCCTCATGTGACAGTTCAGTAGCCCACGTCACTTCCTGACTCCTGGTCTTGCCCTCAAAGACCTTCCCTTCATGGGCAGAACTCTTCTACAGTAAGTATCCAGCAGGTGGCGTCATTCCAATCGTTACAATCACTTCTCCCATTCTTTACCCTCTTTTAAAGATCACTGACAATAGGTTACCAATCACATCTAAGATTCTAGAACTGTGAGATATAATTCTTCTGATCCCAAATTCACACCTAAACTCATCGATGTCATCTAGATAATCTTGACATTTTCTGAGTTAATTTAGATTTAGACTTTCTATTTAACATTTTTGTTCTATCTTCATTTGGAAGATCATTTTGCTTGGAAGACACAATAAAAGAAAAATAAGACTTAAGCGACTCTTCCTCGTCTTGATTTTCCATTATCATAATCTCATCCACCATAAGTAATGAGCATAGTCATTATTTGTTCTTTCGCTTGTTCCAATGTTTCATTAGTGGTATAATACACAGAGACAGAAATACTCTCATAATATATATGTTCTACATTTTTGATACTTTGAAACTTTGCCCAAAACATATACATCTATCTTGAAGTTTCTTGTGTTGAAGTTATTCCTTCCCTTGACTCTTGACTGGGAATATCCCTAAGCAAAAGAAATTTAAATGTTAGCTTGGACCATTTGATCATACAGCCCAAGGCATCCCTGAGTAGGAAGTCTTTGTGTAATATCCTGATAAGTGGTCACTCAACCTCTGCTCAAAGACTTCAGTGAATCTTCTACCTCCTGAAGAGACACATACCATTTTTAGAAACTTCTAGTGTTGTTGAATATTTTTTTGTTTTGCTTTTCTTCTTGTTTTATACTATTCATACTTATCTCTCACTAATTTGTACTCATTGCTCTTAGTGCTTCTTCCTGGGAACAAGAATGAGCAGAATAATTCCTTTTCCTTGTGAAATCTCTGAGATTTCAAAGCTAAGATATAGTGAGTCCCTACTACCAAGGACTTAACACTCTTTTGGACTGAAGAGATATGATATGTCTATGAATACTTATAATACAAGATATAGAGTAAAAAGTATAATACAAGATATAGAAGAGATGTTCAAAAGATGAAGGAAAGAGAAAACTCCTGCTGGTCAAGGGAGTAGAGAGGTAAGGGGAAAGTTAGAATAAGGGAACGTATCCAAAAGATGGAAGATAGCCTATGCTATCACACCAGGAGACAGGATGAGCCAGTGGAGAGGGTGGTAGTTCTTATCGGCTAAGACATATATTTCTGAAGAGGAATAAAACAAGATTGGAAGGTTATGATAGAACTAGATTGGGGAGGGGATCTGCACTGGGGGTCCAGCATTTTATGTTTTTTGGCCTATGGTCACAGACTTCTGTCTCAAATTTGGCCCTTCCTGGCCAAAAAGTAAAGGAGGCCTCCCACTGATCTCCTGTTCTTATATAATAAAGTATATACATTTTTATCAGCAACCTCTCTACCTACAATTCCAACAATAAGAAAAATAAACACCGTTATATTTACTGATTTCTACTCTGTGAGAATGTGATCTAACAAGGGCAGCATATAAAAGGTTAGAACCTATGATTCCTCAGAAGTCCTACAAGTTCTGGACATTGCAGTGCTGCCTCAGAATCTAGTTTGAGATTGTATGGAGGAATATTCTGGATTGCTGGGTTTTGGGGAAGCAAATAGGACAGGAGAGATCTTTTAAGCAGAACCAGTGGAAAGTTCCTTGAATAAAGTTCATCTAATTAGCTTTTCCCCTTGTTATCTGATCTACCCTGGGCCATATGAAAGCCCATCAAATCTTTGTGTGGGTGGGTTATTATCCTAAATATATCTAAATAATATTAAACGATTTCTTCTATTCCAGTTGATTTGTCACAGCCTATTAAGCTGAGCTACACACATTACTTGACAAATAGACATTACCATCAGTGATCTGAATGCTAATTAATTTAAGCCAAAATACTCCCAAGTTTACCTCTCCAATCATATCTGCAAAGAATTGATCCATACCTTCTGGTGTTTCTCTAAGGATGGAGTCTTAATATAGACTCTCAATATTTATTCTCAAATTAGTTTTAAAGATAAGGGGATATTTTTTCTGAAGTGTTAGGGAAGGGGTGGGGAAGGCAGAGCCTCACAAGGGACTTCTTGTACATTTTGCCTGATACATAGGGGAAAAGAAAGAAAAACACATTAAGAATCTACTAGGGGCAGCTAGGTGGCGCAGTGGATAGAGCACCAGCCCTGGAATCAGGAGGACCTGAGTTCAAATCTGAACTCAGACACTTAACACTTACTAGCTGTGTGACCCTAGGGAAGTCACTTAATCCCAATTGCCTCACAAAAAATGAATGAAAGAAAGAAAGAAAGAAAGGAAAGAAAAGAATCTACTAGACACTAGACACTGTCACATTTTTGAAATATTATATCATTTGATCCTCACAACCACCTTTGGAATTAGGTGCTATTGTAATCCTCATTTTACAACTGAGGAAGGCAGAAGTTAAGTGACTCGCCCAGGGTCACACAACTAGAAAGTACTTGAAATCACATTTGAGATTAGATCTTCCTAATTCCAGGCCCAGCACTTTATCTACCTCCATCATCTTGCTGCCATTAATAGATGTCTGTTAATTGTATTGAAGGTGAGATGCTTATTTCAGCTTCTTGGCTTTCATTCACATAGTTTATCTCTCCTAAAAAAGCCACTCCTTTTCTCTCTGCCTATTGAATTCTTATGAAATTTTCAAGACCTAATACAAGTCTCAGCTCTTCTATGAAGACTTCACTAAATATTTTCTCTTTTATATCCTTAGGGTATGCCTGATTAAAACTATAGAATATTTTTCATTCATTTGATTATTGGTTCATTTAAAAAAAATTGCCAATATATACAAGCCACTGTTCTAGGTGATAGACATTTTTATTCTTAGATTCTGGGTGACATGAAGAAGTGATGAGAAAAATTACTTACCTCCCCTCCTTGCAGAGTTAGGGCATTATAGGTACATCAAACTATGTTGACATATAGTTTTACTGAATCATTTTTCCTTTCTTTTTTATTCTTTGATACAAGGAATGGCTTTGAGTATAGGAAGGAATATATTCAGAAATGTAGATGATGTTAATAATAGAAAGGGACATTCAAAAAAACATTTAAAATGCAAGGAACCTTAGAGATCATATACTTCAACTCATTTGTTTTATAGAGGAAGAAATAGAAGCACAAAACAGGGAAGGAAATCACCCAAGGCAGCCACAAAATTAATTAGTAGCAGACCCAAAATTAGAAGATAGGCCTGCTGGCTCCTAATCTAGCACTCTTTTCATTACTCTTTTCTCACTACTTCTTAGTGGGACTTTATGTTACATAATTAATACTCTTATATGGAAAGGGTCCTAAAGTGGCAGTCAGAGGACCTGGGTTCAATTTCTGGTTATGCCACTTATCTGTGGGACATGGGCCAATCATCTAACCACTCTCACCCTGCATTTCCCGCATTTGGAAAGTGAGGGATTTGAACTAGATAGCCTATAAGTTCCTTTCTAATGCTAATTTCTATACTCCTTTGCTACCCTCCAGATCTATGGTTCTGTATATTGTCACATATTATTGAAATTTATTCTTATTATCTCAATTATATTCAATTGTTACTTGACAGCAATGACTGTCCTATAATTCTTTTATATCTCTGGATAATTCAAGATACTATAGGATATCTATTTATCCTTCTATCTATCTGTCTATCTATAGCTATTTCTCTCTTATGTGTATATTTTTATATGTATATATATGTATATATTGACTATATAATATGCAATAGCATATAACACATGATATAGTATGACATGATACAATACAGCATAATGTAATATAATATAATGATATAATTGAACATATGTATATATAAATATTTGTGTCCTTCAATGGCTCTCAATTGCCTCTACTATTTATCTGTATTTAATGGATTGCTTAATTCATTAAGAAATGTGACAGAAAAAGTGAATTGATTTCTATACAGAAGAGAAGTACTTTTTTATTAGTGAACATCAGAATTTTCAGATGCATGACTGTCTTCTAAGATAAGAAAAAATATGAAATTTCACTCCATTAACAACAGACTTTCCAAGCTTATAAATGAAAGATGAGATAGATTTCTTTCTCTGGGATTCTGAAGGTAAGCCCACAACTCCAGTTAAAGTTATGGAACTGGGATCCTCACTTCTGATCAAGGGATAATGCTTTTCAATCAAACAATCAAAAGACATTTATTAAGTGCTTACTATGAGTCAGAAATTATTATAGAAGAAAAAAAAACTTCAGGGTCTTTAAAAGGAGCAAAGTGTCTGCCCTTAGGATCTCTATACTGAGATTGCCACAGGAGATGCTAGGTCATTCTCACCTCTTTGAAGGTAAAGAACTTCATAGCCAAAGCTCTGAAGGGTCCTAGAGGAGAGTCTTCTTCCAGGCCTAGTCTGAGTGTTATTGATCTTGCTAAAAAGAGCATTGGGATACCCTGGTTCAAAATAACACTGAAATACCCAATAAAGCTTGAAGCTGGAGGTGGTGAAGATTGTGGTTACCCATTAAAAACTGAATCCAACAGAGATACTTCACTCTGTGGAGAGTCCAGGGGCTGAATAATTTATCTGCCCCAGTTTAGGCAACAACTAAAGGATTGAAAAACCCTTACCAGTGTAGCCCATCTGCAACCAAGCCCAGTAAAACACCACTAGCTCAGCAGCATAGTGATCTGCTTACCCTTCCCAGCAGAGGACTGATCCACCCAACAAAGATGGCACAAGCTCAGCTGAGCCGTTCATCCAAGAGATACATATAACTTATGCTCTGCTGGGGGCTAGCTCAGTGATGTATGTCATTATACATTGTCTCTCAACAACACCATCACCCCACTCCTTAGTGAACTCTTCATGAGAACACTCCAATGCTGTGAGTTGCTTCGGTCACATATATTCCGTACAAATGTACTTCCCCAACATTGTACTTTGTGTGTGTGTGTGTGTGTGTGTGTGTGTGTGTGGTGTGTGGTGTGTGATGTGTGTGTGCCTACTCTTCTCCCCACATACTTTGTGTATACTTGTGGGAAAGCACACCTCAGGCTTTTAAAAAAAATGCTTTGTAATTGCTATTCTCACTATGCCACTCGAATAAATGCCTTTTCTAAAAAGTGAGTCTATTGACTAATTATTGGGAATCATACTGGCAAAGACTCATGAGCTCCATTATTAGTAGGCTAGCCACCCACATGGTTACCTCAGTAACCCAAAGCCTTCTGGGGAATCCAACCTACCAGGGCCAGTGTGAGTTGGAGGAGGGGGAAGTGAGCCCAGAAGGGATGCTATAGTTGTATTCCATATCTTCTTGGCTGACCAACATGTAGCTGTCACAGAATCAATCAATCAATGACTTAATAACATTTGTTAAATGTTTAACATGTTCCAGGTATAGACAGCTTGAGGCTGGGGACAGGGTGGTAGAGAAAAGATCTTAGAAGACTAAGGAGGCTTTCCTCACCTGGACACAAAGTAAGGGTAAAGGGGAGAATTCTTTACACCTCTGGCCATTGAGTCTAAGGGTGAGAGAAGAGACTGATCTGGATAGTCTATGTATAAAAAGGCTCATCCCAAAACCCTACACCAGTACCGGAGTGTAGAGTGAATCATATTCTAGGCTGCTGAGACAGAGGGATCATGTATAGTGAAGTGAGCAGAACCAAGAGAACATTGTGCACAGAGACAGCAATATTGTCTGATGAACTGTGAATGACTTGACTTTTCTCAACAGCACAATGATCCAAGACAACCCCAAAGGACTATTGATGAAGCATACTATCCACCTCCAAAGAAAGAACTGATATTGATGGAACAGAATGAAGCATGCTATTTTTCACTTTCTTTTAATCAAGTTTTCTTGTGCAAAATGACAAATATGATAGTACTTTACATAATCATAAAAAAGAATTAATAGGGGCAGCTAGGTGGTGCAGTGGATAGAGCATTGGCCCTGGATTCAGGAGGACCTGAGTTCAAATCTGGACTCAGACGCTTGACACTTGCTAGCTGTGTGACCCTGGTCAAGTTACTTAACCCCCATTGCCCTGCAAAAAAAAGTGAAAAAAAGAATTAATAGTAGACTGTGATTATCAGAGGAGTCAGAGAACCAAATCCTGAGGTGGGATGGTAGAAGAAAAGGAAGAATATGCACCAGGCATTGAGAGCTGTAGGCACTCATTAGCACCACAGAATTAGAGTTCTGGTTTTCCAAAGTCATTTTTCTTCTTCTCCTTCAGTGAATGACTCTTAAGATTCACATGCTTCTTACTCGCTGTGGAATTATTTTTAGACTCCTCAAGGAACCAAGAGCCCATTAGATTTTCTCTCCTATATAGAAAGAATGAATACAAATTTGACCTTCCTATGTGACTCCCCCAGCTAGCACTGAGTTTCCAAAGTGCTGAAATAATGGCATGAAATATTGAAATACTATGTGGCAGCCATAGTACTAAGAGCTCTACACCTCATTTGATTCTCATGACAACCTTGGGAGGTAGCTGCTATTATTAATCCCATTTTACAATTGAGACTGAGGCAAACAAGCAGGTGACTTACCCAGGGTCATACAACTGGTGTCAAGGGCCAGATTTGAACTCAGGTCTTCTTCATGTTGTTGTTTCTTAATTAATTAATTAATTTAATTAATTAATTAAAATTAATTAAAATTTTTTTCCTTTGAATTCAGGTCTTCTTGATGCCAGGCCCTCTTTCCACTGTGCCAATGCACAATCTGCAGTGGCTGTCTTTGGGACTCTAACATCCTCACTTAGAACACTTTCTCCCTCTTTGGATACTCTTTCTTAATACTTCCAGGCCCCCAGTGGTTTGCTTCTCATTTCCCCCGGCTCTTTGTCCTCCTTTCCTCTTCCATCCATTCCTGAGGAGATTGGCCCTCTCTTTTCTGGTCTTATTTAATATCAAATAGAGCTGGTGAGTGGAGTTGTTTGGCTAAGGAAGAACACTAGCCATTCCTGTCTCCAGTTCCTCACCCCATGTGGGAAGAGCCATCTTTCCCAGGTTCTCTATTGAAGTTGTTCCTGGGCATAAATTTTCCCTTAGTCACTGCTTCTCCCAACTCAGTTGATGGATATGTATAGGGGAAAGGAGGCAATGGGGCTCTTTCACCTGCTTCTAAAGAGAAAAACTGGAAGGAGAGTGGACTGAAGTGACTCCCAGTGAGGGGCATTTCCTGTTCTCTACTCACCATGCCCCATCCTACCATAGCACTAATGGCTCGTTTTGGGTCTAAATAAAAGTCTGGATTCCTTTGATCTTTTCCCTACTTTGAGAGAGCTATAATAATAGATATCAATAAAAATCTCTTTTTTTCCTGAGCCTCTAGTTGGTAAAAACTACAGCAATTAGGGGAAAAAAAACTCTCTCTGTGTTCCCAATGGGGCCATAGCCTCTTAATTCCCTGCTTCTCAAAATCCCCTCCTCCCCCAGAACACATATAGTCAATGAACCACCTCTTAGAGAAGTCTGTTTCTTTCCAGAATACATGGCCAATACAGAAAGTGAAGGTTTAAAAAAAAAGAAAAAGAAATAAGGAATGGGATATAGTCTTAGTGAGAGATCCAGAGCAAAGTAAGAGATGGAGAGCTAAGAGGTTCATCAGTGTCATTCTGACATCTATGTCACAAAGTTATATTGTCATTTTGCCAAACAATGTGTCACTTTCATTGTTGTTCTAGGTGAACTGGAACATTTGAAGTCTCTTCCCATTGTGACCATTCTGTTGTAGTCACTCTGTTAGGCTGTACTCATCTCTCCCTCAGTTTTTCACCATGGTTGAAACTGATTCATAAGATTGGGTGCAAAGGCAATGACAAGGGCCAGCAGCAGTGTGCCTTGCCTCCATGAAGCATCATGCCTGGTTCTCTTGCTCTCCTCTCCTCTCCCCTCCTGTCTTCTCTTCCCCTCTTTTCTCGTTTCTGTCATCTATCACTGTCTCTTTCTCAGACTCTGTCTCTGTTTCTCTCTCCTTCTGCCCCCCTTCTCTCTCTCTCTCTCTCTCTCTCTCTCTCTCTCTCTCTCTCTCTCTCTCTCTCTCTCTCTTCCTGTCTGTCTCTGTCTCTTTCTCTCCTCTAGGCTCCTCCCCTCCCTTCACTTCCCTCCCTTTCCTCATCTCCCCTCCCTTCCCCTCCTCTTGTCTTGTCTTCCCCCCCTCCTACTTGTCTCTCTACTCTGTTTCTCTCTTCTGTTTCTGTTTCTCTGCCACTCTGTCTCTCTCTGAATCTGTTTCTTTGTCTTTCTCTGTCTCTCTCTGTCTCTTTTCTCTGTCTCTGTCTTATCTGTTTCTGCCTCTCCGTCTCTGTGTCTCTGTCTGTCTCTGTCTATCTATCTTTCATTATGCAGGAACTGCCCATGAGGAAACTTCTTTTGCTGGGGTAGTTCTCCACATTTGCCAGTCTAGGAGAGTTTCCTGGGCTGCTGAAAAATTCAGTGAATTGTGGGTTATGTAGCCTCTGAATCAGAGGTGGAACAAGAACCTCTGCATTCTGATGCTGACTCTCTCTATGCTACTCAATGCTGTATTTCTAGTGGTCCCTATATCTTGAAATACCTTGGATTTACCTTGTATTTATTTTGTATTCACTTATTTGTTTACCTGTTGTATTTTTTCCAGGAGAATATGCTCTAGTCTTTACCCAGGAAGGACACCTCTTTAAGGAAAGAGGATGTGTCACTCTTGGCTTTGTATCCCCAGTGTCTAACACATTATCTGGCACATAGCAGGTGCCAAGAAATGTCTGCTGAATGAATGGATGGAACCATTCAAAGTCTTAATGAAACTATGGAATCCTAGGCATTGCTTGGGAGGTCATTCATAGTCATGGGAACCTCTGAAATGAATCAATAAAAAAAATCAATCTGTTAGTCAACAAGCACTTAATATGTGCCAAGCTTCATGTTAAGAGCTGGAAGTACAAATATAAGCAGAAAGACAGTCTGCTCTCTCAAGAAGCTTACATTCTAATTGGGGGGGGGCAGCACATAAAAGGAAACTAAAGGGGAGGAGGCAGGGAACCAGAAGTACCACTGAGGAGGCATAATAGAGAAACAGTCAAGGGTGCAGCCCAGTGAAAAATGAGACACAGTTGACCTGGTTCTCATACTAAAAGAAGTACATGATGGAGTCATTCAATCAAAGGGAGAGCCTTCTGGAGAGGAGGCTACTTCTAATATGTGAATCCCAGGATGGATTCTAAGATTCTAAGATGAAGGGTATTCTGGAGCATGGTAGGGGAAGACTGGGGTGCAGCTTGGTCATAGTACAGAAGGATATTAAACAAGGAAAGCTCTTGAAGCTACTTAAAGTAAATTCAGCTGTATTTTATGCTAGATACTGTGCTATGTCTTAGAGATCCAAAAACAAAAGTGAAATAGACCCTGGTCTTATGAAGCTTATATTCTACTGGGGTGGGGGGACCAAAAACAAATATTTACATACATACAAACATACATGTACGTGTGTGTATATATATAGTTATATAAAGGTATACACAAGTATACACACATATATCAACCTAATATAAGTAGTGATTACCTCAATCCCTCAGAACAAGGCTGGATATGCTTCTTCCTCAGCATTATAGGTTACTCTTATGTTTCTTTAATGTTATTGGGCTCAGTCCCAATGCCAGTGTGTTTCCCCTACTGTTAGTCTCCAGTTAGAGTTCAAGTTCCATTTAACCAGCCAATATTGATTAGCTTTTACAATGCAATATTTACTTCACAGATATAGGAACAACAGAAATAGAAACTTCCCAACATCTGAGGGGGGGGGGAACTCAATCCTATACCACCTCTACTAAGGGGAGAATGTACTCATACTTGACACAATTTCTACATATCGTTTGCCCCATCAAGTTCATTTTCTTTCTATTTTAAATTTTCTATTTAGAATTTTATTTTCCCAAATTACATATAAAATACAAATTTTGACATCAATTTAAAAAAACTTTGTGTTCCAAATTTTCTTCCTCCTTCCTTCCCCCCTCCCCAAGAACTCAAGCAATTCAATATAAGCTATACATGAGTAGTTATGCAAAACATTTCCACATTAGCCCAGTTGTGAAAGAAAACAGACAAAAACAAAACTTCAAATAAAGGATCTAACAAAAACAATTATGCTTCAATCTGTATTCAGATACCATCAGTTCTCTCTCTGTATATGGATTGCATTTTTCATAAGACCTTCAGAGTTGTCTTGGATCATTGCATTGCTGAAAATAACCAAGTCATCCACAGCAAATCATCTCACAATATTGCTGTTCTTTTGTATACAGTACATTCCCCTTTGCATCAGCTCATGCAGGTCCTTCCAGGTCTTTCTGATAGCATCCTGCTCATCATTTTTTAATAGTAAACTACATTTATATAGTACTTTAAAGTGAGATTTCCTTACAATAAGTCCATGAGGTTGATTATTGCAACAACAGTAATAATTAGCATTTATATAGTACCTTATACCTGACAAAGAATTTTCTTCATAATTGCCCAGAAAAGTAAGTACCATACATTTCATCAAGTTAATTTTTTTTTTTTTTGCTAAGCAATGAGGGTTAAGTGATTTCCCAGGGTCACACAGCTAGTGTCAAGCATCTGAGGCCAGATTTGAACTCAGGTCCTCCTGGTGGCTTCCTCTTCTGACCTTTCACCACTTACAAGTTCAAGGTTACCTCCAACCTTTGTCATCTAAAACAGAAATAATAAATATGAAGAGGAAAAGAACAGTAGCCCATATCCATGTTGGCTTTGAATGGAGAGGACACAAGGCCTTTCCCATTACATAATTTTCTTTCCTTCCTGAACAGAAGCTATGGAGGAAAATGAATGAGCAAAATGAGTCCCTGGCTGACTAGTGCCTCGTGAATTGACTCTAGATCCAGCTACACAGCAAATCAACAGTCTATTTTCTCATCACTTGGTTAGACGACCAGAACCAGTTACAAAATATCTGCTCATGTTCCAAATAAGGAAGTCATGTGCTTCTTTTACATATTACCATGCTTTTTCAGAAGAAGCAGTCTCCCCAGCCTCTTCCATATGGAGGATTGTATCACCCTGCTCCATATTAAATAAATACAAGGTAATTGTGAGAGGAGGAAAGCATCAACATCTATTGAACTAAGGAAAGACTTTAAATATAAAGTGATAGTTGAACAGAGTCTTCGGAGATCATATACCTTGGCCCCTCACTTTTTGGCTTCTCTGTAAGGAAGCTCTAGCTATGTGATATGCAAATATTATTGGAACAACTGTAAATTATGAAAATAGATGTTGTGTGAGTCAGTTTGCTGTAGATAAGGGGCCCTTATTCTGCTGACAAACAAGCTTTTGAAAAGGAAAACAATTTAAATGAGCTTCCTCTTCTCTCTCATCCTTTCCACCTCCTTCTAACCTTTTGAAGGGATGTAAAAAAAAAAAGTGTGTCTCTGTATCTACTCCCAGAAACAGGTTTGATAGGAACAGCTCTCTCTGCCTTCCTAAAATTACTTTGTGTGACTTTATTCCTTATATATCTTCTAGCTTGTCAAACAGACAGGTTTCACAATTCTAGAAACAAGGAATATGGCCCAGAGTGGCAATTTCTCTGTGAAACATTTTAAAAGTTTCCTTGCTCCCCAAACAACATGAACATAAGCTGATCTCCTCACAATGTGGGTGCCATTTTTCTTTCTTTAGAAAAGAAATTATCAAGCTAGAAACATTCGTTGGGCACCCACTGTGTGCAGAACTTCTAGATTAGATAATATCTATGGTCCCTTCCAGCTATAAACATATGTGTGTCCTATATACTAGTGATAAGATCAAAGGGAACAGAAAATAAGATTTCTGCCCTCAAGAAGCTTATGCTGTAGTAGAGGAGACAAATAGATGCTAATGGGAAAAAACCAACAATAAAACTTAGATGGGCAATTTGGTACAGTGGAAAGGATACTGGATAGCAGAGAATACTTCTAGTTCTGACTGAACCACCAGCAAACTCTGTGACTGTGAGCAAGCCCTTTTACCTCTCTATTCCTTGGTTTGAGAGGTTGAGGATAAAAGGGATAGAGGAAGACAAATAGGACAAAATTATTTACATTGGTTGGACCACAAAACTTTCTATCACGATACCTGTAGCCTGTATATTGAGTTAGAAAACTACAAATTGATGTTATATATGTTGTATTGTATTTTTATTTTTTTTAAATGTTCCAATTTAATCTGATTGGGACAGCACTAAGGAATGTTACAGGAGGCATTTAATATCTCTGTTCTACAAGATCCCTTATGGCTCTTATGTATGACCCCTGATGAAAATCAGAGTTGTGACGTTGGGAAAAGAGCATAAGATAGGATTCATAAAACTTGGGAGGAGTCCCCAGAAAGCCAAAAGTAGTGTATTTAGCTAGTGGAAAAGGCATTAGATTTGGAATTGGTGGATTTGGTTCCTCTGCTATTTATTCCCCATGTGATCCTTGCTAAGTCATTTGTGTAAACCACAGTTCCCTCTTCTATAAAATGAGGGGTTCAATAGATTGAGAGGTAGAAAGGATCTACCAAGTTATATAGTCTTAACCGCTCATTGGACAGATGATCAGATGAAGCCAAAAGATATTAAATGACTTGACCAAAGTCACATAACTAGTAAAAGATCTTGGATTTAACTCAAATTTTTAAATTTAAAATCAGTGCTTTCCACTTAATTCTGCTAGAATGAGTTTAGAAAAAACAAACAAAAACAACAAAAAAACCCAAAACAAAACCTCTGAGTCTTCCTAATCCTAACTGATGCTAACTACTTTTGTAATTTCGCTAAATCATTTTCCTTTTCTACATCTGAGTTTCTGAACCATTAAACTGAGGAGATTGATGACAAGAACTGTAAAATCACTTTTTCATTTGTAAAATTCTTTGAAGCTATAGATCTGTCAATGGAACTGTGATTTCATTGATATGAAGAGTTCCCAAATGAAGAAACTCCCTCCATCAATGCAGGTCAGAACATTCTAGGACACCTCTTCACCATGCTGGCCCCTTTCTCCCCTGGGTGAGTTCCTCCTGGGGCCTTTGGAGAGGGGGCCAGGCTGGTCAACTTTCATTTACTTCCTGGCTCTACTTCTGACTTTTCAGACTTGTCCATCTTGCCCCTCCATGATCCCACCATGTCCATTTCCCTTTCATGTGTTGCCTCCCCCATTAGATGATAAACTCCTGGAGTGCCCTGGCTATCTTTTACCTCTTATTTTATCCTCCGGGTGCCTGGCACATAGTAGTCACTTAACAAATGTATATCGATTAATTGATCCCGTTGTTTATGTGATCAACAAAATGCAGGAATAGACATTTTCTTTGATCCTCACAAACCGCTCCAAAATAGGAATTAGGTACAACAAATAGAGACATTTCAGTTATCTCCTTGGTTCTAGGACACCAAGAATGCCAAAAAATGAAAACGAAAACGTTCTGTACTGAAAGCAGAGAAAACTAATCCCTCAATCCTAATTCACTCATTCAGCAGCCCCAGTGGCTCAATATGGATGGGTCAGAAGAACTAGGACAGATCTGGAAAGGGGTATTCAAATGCCATTCACACACAACCTCTTCCTCCATCCTCCTCACCCTAATTACACAGAAAGTCAAAGGACAGAATCTTCTTTGGTTGGGACTACACTTTGTCAGTCCTTTGTGGTTCAGCAGTACTCAGCTAGAGAAATGAAGATCAAGAGAATCAAGTATTAGGGCAATTTGCATCTGATTGGGGCCAATTTTCTTCTTCACCCCTACCCCAAAGAATAACAAATAACTTGGTTCTGAGACAGAAGCCAAGGAAAGTGAAATTCTCCAGTGGAGCAAGTGACTGACTGACACAGCTTTGGGGTCTAGCCCCAGGGAAGCCTCAGTCAAAGGGAGAGGTGTCAAAAAGTAAGCAGCAGGGAAATTCAAGGGAAAAAAGACTAAAACTACTAAAGATATCAGATAGATGAAGACTTAAAGACTTTGAGCATGAACAAATAAATTAACTTTGAAGATATTCATAACAGAAGAAGGAGAAAAAAAGAGTTTTGAAAGAATTATGCTCTGAACATCAGAAATAAATGGCAGAATAGAAAAACCTGAAACCTCACTAAAGATACAAAAGAGAAAACAGCTGTTTGGGAATGCTGGAAGAAGAGAAGTAAAAGGTAATGACATTGAAAGAAAATATTATTGGGGGCAGCTAGATGGCACAGCGGATAAAACACTGGTCCTGGATTCAGGAGAACCTGAGTTCAAATTTGACCTCAGACACTTGATAGTTACTAGCTAAATGACCCTGAGCAAGTTGTTAAGGGCTAAAATTCTAGCTAGTCTGTCTAAAATATCTAATGAGTGGTCGCCAATAAATTATAAGCTTTAGCAAGAGTTAGACTTTTAAGCATTTATTAAGGAGAATAAGAATTTGGTAAAGAGAGAGAAAGGCCTAGATTCCTATCTATTAAAGGGAGAGCACATTTCTAGCTCCCTTCTCCGCCAGCGTCCCCAGGAAAGAGAGCGAGACTGAGCGCCAGTCTCTTCCTTCCTCCTCCCACTAGCCCGCGTCACTTCCTGACTCCTGGTCTTGCCCTCAAAGACCTTCCCTTCATGGGCAGAACTCCTCTACAGTAAGTATCCAGCAGGTGGCGTTATTCCAATCGTTACAAAGTCACTTAACCCTCATTGCCCCACAAAAAAAAAAATTGAAAGAAAACATTAACTCCATACAAGCAAAACATATTAATCCTAAAGAAAAGAGGTACATAGAGGTGCTTAAGGATAATAGGTCTTCTTGAAAACATGAGAAAAAAAAAAACAAAAACAAAAAACTCAACTCCATAATGCAAGAAACAATATAATAAAACTGCCCAGGATTTCTGAACACAGAAAATAAAATACTAATTGAAAAAAATCATCCAATCACTCTAGGAAAACAAAACAACAATAAACCTATAATACAATCTCCAAAATATTTTTTAAATTGAATTTTATTTTCCAAAATACATGTAAACACAAATTTTAACATCAATTTTTTAAAACTTTGTGTTCCAACATCTCTTTCTCCCTCCCTTTCCAACCCCACCCACAAGAACTCATGCAATTCAAAAGAAGTTATACGAGTGAACAATTCCAATGACAAGCAACAAATTCTATAAGTGAGAGAGACCTTTAACTACAGAGAGAGAGTAGGGGAAAGAACTTCAAATACAATGAAAAGGAAATTCAAATAACATAAGATTGTTCTGCATAACTGTTCTGCAGGAGGGAATAGAATAGTGTGTTCCAAAGAGTCAAGGAAGAAGCTCAAGATGCAACACGAGGTCATATACTCTGCCAAATTGAACCTAACCATTAATGAAAAATGATGTGCATTTTATACAAAAGCAGCATTCAATTTGAAGAATTACTCCAAAGAAAAGCAGACCTGAGCAAACAATTTGCTGTTCCAACACTCCAGACAACAGAAATACATAGAAAGTAAATAAATATAGCCAAAGATAATAACAATAAAAAACTAACAGAGAAACCATTAAGAAATGTCTTTCTAAAGACAGGGAAGCTAGATGAAAGCAGAAGTCAAATAGAATTGATGGCAAAGAAACAGAAACATTAAGTATACCTGAAAACACCATGCCAAAAAGTTAATCAATATTTTTGTGGGACTAAATTGCAGAATGGGAGATGCATAAACAGGGAGAGGAAAGGAAAATAATAGAGGGAAATTTGTGATGTACTATTATCAAATAAAAAATTAACAATGAAAAGGGGGGAAAAAACTCCCATAGTCTCTCAGAAAGAAGCAGGTTTACAGGAAAAGAGGGAAAAGGAGGGATATAAATAAGAGAAAAGAAAGGGGGAAATCTTGTTTCAGTGGTGGGAGGTGGTCCACCTGAGGAATCCTCCTGTGGGAGAAGAGAATTATACTATAAATGGAGATGGGACCTTTACAATAGGTATAATCTACAGGGATTTGGTTCTTAGACCATTCATACCACCTCTGGACAAGGGGGCTATCAGAGATGCTGGGGACAACTGACACACACAAGTGTGGGAGAGTATGGAACCAGTGGGATGATGCCATGGTAAATGAGAAAAATGATCATGTCAAGAGAAAAAGAAAGTGGATTGTACAAGCAAGAACATGGGAAATTTTATGCCATGGAGTGATTCTTTCTATAACCTACAGGAATGGGTATCCCTCAGAAAAAAAGGGCCAGGCACAAGATTTCCAATGCAATAGTATAGAAACTTTTTTTTTTTTTAAGAAGAGGGAACCCAAAATAGGTACTTTTAGTCCATCAGGAATAGAGTAACTAAAGAAGGATTAAATAAGTATATGGACTGTGAATTGAAGAAAATATCTGGAATAGATAGTAAAGAAAGAGAACAGAACAAATTCTTTTCAGAAATGGGTGTAGAAAATGAACATTAGAGAAAAGTGTTTTTCTTATAAAAGTAAGAAGAAATATCTGAACCTGTTTCCCCTAAGAGTTGGCAGCTGGTGGTGCAGCAGATAGAGTACTGGGCCTGGAGTCAGGAAAACCTGAGTTCATATCTGGTCTCAATCAGTTATTAGCTCTCTGCCTCAGTTTCTTCAGCTGTAAAATGTAAAACAGCATCTACCTCACAGGGTTGTTGTCAGGATCAAATGAATTAAGATAGTAAAATGCTGAGCAAAGTCCCTGCCACATTACCAAGTGTTTGTTCTCTCCCCTTCCTCTTAACAAAGGTTAGGAGTAGGGAGGGATTTAGGAAAAAAAGCCAGTGGGAATAGGTTTGCCTTAAAGTAGCTAAAATAAATTAAGGGACAAAAATGCTGTCTTTTCAGAGGGAGAGAGAAATAAATCACAATAAAAAACTCCAATGCCAGAGACAAGTGGAGAAAAATAAAAATCTAACTCAAAACTTTAAAATATGAATTATTAAAGCTTAAATGTGGGTGTTTTAATCCAGTAAAATAAACAACAGTGACAGACTGGATAAGAAAACAAAATTCTACAATTGTTTCCTTATAAGAAATAAATGTAAACAATGAAAACATACATAGGGAAAAAAAAATCAGAGGCCAGAACAAAATTTACTATGCTTCAGCTGAATAAAAAAAAGTCAGAGTTGCAATCATGCTATCAGAAAAAGTAAAAAAAAAACCCCACAATTACAGCATACAATGAAATAACATGAGATAAACAAGAAAAACACATTATGTTGAAAGGAACCAAACAATTTCAATATTTAACTTATATATTCCAAGTGCTTTAGCATTGTAATTTCAAAAAGGAAAAAAAATAACTGAATTACCAGAAGATATAGGTAAAATAGTGGCAGGAAATTTCAATATCTATCTGTATAGTTTGGATAAATTTGATATAAAGATAAGCAAATGGGAAAATATAAAATTGAACAAATTATTGGAGTTACTAGATAAAAAAATTTTGTGGTTTCTTCTTAATAGTACTGATCAAGAACACACATACAAACACATTTCTCAACATCACATAGAGCTTTTACAAAAATTAACCATGTTTTAGGGCACAGAATTATTGCAAAAAAAATATAAAAAGAGAAATGGCAGACACATCCTTTATAGACTATAATGGAATAAAAATACTAATCAGTTCAGGAAGTACAAACAAAAGTTGCATGCCCAAATTAAGGTTAATAATAAGACTCTGAATAATTGAGTCAAATTATAAATGAGAGAAATAATAAATATGTAAAACATAATTATGAGACAAAAGAGCAAAATTTCTGGGTGGCTATGGGGCAGGAGAAGGGGAGGGAATAAACACATTAAGTTCCTATATTGTGCTAAACACTGTGCTAAGAGCTCTATGATACTATTTCATCCTATCCTCACAACAAACCTGTGAGGTAGGTGCTGTAATTATCTCCATTTTACAGTTGAAGAAATTAAGGCAGACAACTAATAAATGTCTGAGATTAGATTTGAATTTGGGTTTTCGTGATTTAAGGTTCAGTACTCTATCTACTGCACCACTAGCTGACAGCTCTTTGGTGAAAACAAATCCCTAGAGATATACATTAATAAAATAGAAAACTAGGGAGCCGATATGGTGAAGAAAAGTCAGAGACTTGCCTGAACTTTCTCTGAAATCCCTGCAAAAAACCTTAAAATAATAACTCAAAATAAATTCTGGAGGGATCAAACCCACAAAAGGATGAGGTGAAATAATTTTCTAGCACAAAACAACTTGGAAGGTCAACAGGAAAGGTCAGCTGCACTGGGGTGAGAATGAAGCACAGTCCAGTGCAGGCCACACCTCAGCAAACCAGCAGTAGGCCTTGCAGGCGACTGAATCTGTGGCAGCAGAATAAGCCAGATGGTAAAAGAGATACAAAAATCTCATGAAGAGACTATTGCTTCGAAAATAAGAATACAATGGGGCAGCTAGGTGGCACAGTGGATAGAGCACCAGCCCTGGATTCAGGAGGACCTGAGTTCAAATCCAGCCTCAGACACTTGACACTATCTGTGTGACCTTGGGCAAGTCACTTAACCCCAAATGACTCCTCCAAAAAAGAAAAGAAGAATACAAAAATTTCCTGAAGAAAAGAAATCCTTAGAAAGTAAATTGGCCAAATTGAAAAGGAGTAACAAAAGCTCACTGAAGAAAATAATTTCTTAAAAATTAGATTTGGGCAAGTGGAAGCTATTAACTTTATAAAACATCAAGAAAAAATAAAACAGAATCAAAATAATGAAAAATAGAAAAAATGTGAACTATTTCATTGGAAAAACAATTGACCTGGAAATTAATCCAGAACAGATAAAGAATTATTGGACTACCTGAAAGTCATGATGAAAAAAAGAGCCTTGACATCTTTCAAGAAAAAAAAAATCTTTCAAGAAAAAAAAAAACTGCCCTGATACTCTAGAGCCAAAGGGTAAAATAGAAAATGAAAGAATCTACTTGTCACCTCCTAAAAGGTATCTCAAAATGAAAACTCCCAAAAATATTATAGCCAGAATATTCTAGAATATTTCAGTGCTTCATGGTGAAGGTGAAAATATTGCAAGCAGCCAAAAAGAAACAATTCAAGTATCCTGAAGCCACAGGAAAGCACAAGGTTTATCAGTTTCTAACTTTAAAGGTTGGAGAGCTTGGAATATAATATTCTCAAGTGAAAAGGGACTAGGATTCTAACCAAGAATCAATTACCCAGAAACACTGAGTATAATCCTTCAGGGGGGAAATGGATATTTCTTTTCTTTTTTTTTTTTTTTTTACATATAAGGTATTTTATTTTTTTCGTTACATGTAAAGATAGTTCTCAACTTTTGTTTATACAAGCTTTACAATTTCAGATTTTTCTCCCTACCTCTCCTCCCTCCCCCCTCCCCTAGACAGCAGGTAATCTGATATAGGTTATATCTATATATCAATATACATATACATATATACATATATATACACACACATATATATATCCATAATAACATTAATCCTATTTCTGCATTAATCCTGTTATAAGAGAAAAAATCAGGGCAGTAATGCAAAACCTCAAAATAGAAAAAAAAAAACAACAGCACCCAAAACAAAAGAAATAGTATGGTTCAATCAGCATCTATACTCCACAGTTCTTTCTTTCTTTTTTTTTTCTTGGATTTGGAGTTCCTCTTCTATCATGAGTTCCCTGGAACTCTTCTGTACCCTTACATTGGTGAGAAGAATATAGTCCATCACAGTAGGTCAACACTCAATGTTGATGATACTGTGTACAATGTTCTTCTGGTTCTGCTCATCTCACTCATCATCAGCTCACGTAAGACCCTCCAGGTTTCTCTGAACTCCTCCTGCTCATCATTTCTTACAGCACAATAGTATTCCAGGGAAATGGATATTTCAATGAAATAGAGAACTTTCAAGTATTCCTGATGAAATGACCAGAGCTAAATAGAAACTTTCAAATACAAGACTCAAGAGAAGCATAAAAAGAAAAACAGGAAAAAGAAATCATAAGGAATCCAATAAGGTTAAACTATTTACATGTGTACATGGGAAAATGATCCTTATAACTCCTAAAAACTTCCTCATTATTAAGGCAGTCAGAAGGAGTACACATGGACAAAGGGCATGATTGTGAGTTTAATATGATGGGATGATTATCTAAAAATTAAATTAAGAGGTACAAAAGAAGAGTGCACTGGGAGAAGGCAAAGTAGAAAGACAGAATGGGGGTAAATTTTCTGATGTGAAGGAGGCACTAAAGAACTTTTACAATGGAGGGGCAGATGGAAAAAGGGGGAGAGCACATGGACTTTACTCTCATCAGAATTGGCTCAAAGAGAGAATAAAATACATACTCATTTGAGTATAGAAATCTATCTCACCATACAGGAAAGTAGGAGGGAAGGGGATAAAAGAAAGGGGGTGGGGCTGAAAAAAGGGAGAGAAGATTGGGGGAGGTAAAAGTCAGAAACAACATACTTTTGAGAATGGACATGGACAAGAGAGACAGAGACAGAGACAGAGACAGAGATGGGGGGGAATAGTGAGAAATACATAGTAATCATAATTACAAAAAAAATGTAGCAAGTTCTCTGATAAAGACCTCTTTCCCAAATATATAAAGAACTAAGTCAAATTTATAGAAATAAGACACTGATCAATTGATAAATGGTCAAAGGATATGAATAGGCAGTTTTCAAAGTAATCAAATCCAGCTATAATCATATGAAAAATGCTCTAAATTACTATTGATTATGGAAATGTAAATTAAAACAACTCTGAGGTACCACCGCATACCTATAAGATTGGCTAATATGACAGAAAAGGAAAATGACAAATGGTGGAAGCGATGTGGGAAAACTGAGACAGTAATGCACTGTTGGTGAACTAGTATAGTGATATAAGCATTCTGTAAAGTAATTTGGAACTATGCCCAAAGCGCTATAAAAACCTTTTACCAAGCAATGCCACAACTAGGTCTGTGTCCTGAAGAGATAAAAAAGGGAAAGAACCCATATGTACAAAAATATTTATAGTAACTCTTTTACTGGTAGCAAAGAATTAGAAATTGAGATGTCCATCAGTTGGAAAATGGCTGAATACGGTGTACATAATCGTGATGGAATACTATTTTGCTATAATAAATGATGAACAAGATGCTCCCAGAAAAACCTGGAAAGACTTTCATGAACTGATATAAAGTGAAATGAACAGAACCGGAAGAACAATGTTTACAGTAACAACAATATTGAATGATGTTCAACTGTGAATGACTTAGCTATTCTCAGCAATTGTATTATCCAAGATAATTCTGAAAGACTTATGATGAAAATTGTTATATATCTCCAGAGAAAGAAGTGATGGAGTCTGAATGCAGATTGAAGCATATTTTTCTTTACATTATTTTTTCTGTGTTTTCTTTAACAATATGACAAATATGAAAATATATTTTGCATGACTGCACATGTATAACTTATGTAAAATTGCTTACCTTCTCAATGAGGTGGAGAAGGGAGGAAAAGAGGGAATTTAAAACTGAATTGTTTTCAAATGAATGATAAAAATTATTTTTACATGTAATTGGGGAAGATAAAATATTATAATAAAATAGAAAAAATAAAGGGTTAACAAACTGAATATATATTTAAAAAATTAGAAAGTCAACAAATAAACAAACCTAAAATGAGAAAATAAGAGGAAATATTAAAAGTCAGAGGAGAAGGGTGGTGGCCCTGGATTCAGGAGGACCTGAGTTCAAAAGTGACCTCAGACTCTTGACACTTATTAATTGTGTGACCCTGAGCAAGTCACTTAACCCTCATTGCCCCCCCCCCAAATGTTAGAGGAGAAATAGACGAACTGGAAGCAAAAAAAAAAAACACCACAAACTATAAAATTAATAAACATTTAGCCAATCTGATTAAAAATAAGATGCAAAAATAAAATCAACAAAATGGAAAATGTTTAAGGTTAAATCACAAAACCTGAAAAAATAAGAATTATCTGAACCTACTATGCATGTCTATCCAGAGGAAAGAGACCAAGTACCTACATTTAGAATCTCAGAATTATAGGATCTTAGATCTGAAAGAGACCTTAAAAATAATATTCTCCCATATCTCTTGAAATAAAGAAATTTGTAACATTCTGACTAGATGATTAGATTCTGTTTGAACATTTCTGGTGATAGAAACATTACCTAATAAGGCCATCCATTCATAAAATCTTAGAATTGAAAAGAATTTTTCACAAATCCATCATCTCATTAATTAGCACATTCACTCATTTATTTAACATAGTTCCTATTGAGTTGTCTTCATGTTACTACTATTTATGGAAAAAAGAAACTCTTCTAGGTTGAACCCCTTTTTTCCATAAAAAGAAAAACAACTGGGGCAGCTAGATGGCTCAGTGGATAGAGCACTGGCCCTGGATTCAGGAGGACCTGAGTTCAAATCTGCCCTCAGACCTTTGACACTTACTAGCTGTGTGACCCTGGGCAAGTCAACCCCACTTGCCTCACAAAAAACAAACAAACAAAAAACCAATTAAATGAAATCTCTCAAAAGAGTGGCTACAGCTGACAATGTGTCTAACTATGTTTCATTATCTTTTCTCTGTGACTGACATTGATTGGAAAGTACCTTACTTAGAGATCATGAAAGCTTCCTTTATAACCTATGCAAGAATTGCTTTTTATGTACCTTTCTAGTGGTCAATCAGTTTCCACTTCAATATGCCCAGTGACTAAGGAACTCATTACTTCACCAGGCAGCTCTCACAATCGGCTGACATTTCTAGTTTTAATAATAATAGCTAAAATAATGATATTAAAATTGATGATGAGAATGACACAAGAGGAAACCTTTTTGGGTTCCATTTGATTCTTATTGATAACTCTTCTGAGGAATTGCTACAACAAACTACCTGTTGACCAAACCTATTTACATCACTGAAAGCCTAGTCATTGGTGGATCCTAAGCAAATCTTTATTTATTTATAGCATTCTTCCTGCCTTTTCTCTGGAGATGAAGAGAGATTGTTAAATTGTCTTTAATTGGTAATTAGCAGCTTTCTGCCAAAAGCCCAAGGCACTTGATTAACTAGACTATGGTCTTCATTGGAAAGAAATCATTTACTAAGCATTGAATTGTGCATGATACTATTTTAGGTTAGGTTAAAGAAATAATACCTCATTTGAGTATCATTTAGAACAATTAACCCATTGAGGAGGAGATTGGGTTGGGAGAATTGTAAGCTCTTTAAAAAAATATTTGAAGTATCACATGGAAAAGAGTGCAGCCTTTTTCAGTATGCATTCTGAGTGTACAACTAGGATTAACAGGTGGAAATATATAGGAAAGGAGATACAAACTCAATATAGAATAAAAGGCTTAGGAAAGGGAGCTACATGATGCAGTAGATAGAATTTTGGAGTTGGAATCAGGAAGACCTGAGTTCAAATCCTGCCTCAAGCATTTATTAGCTAAGGTTGGGTGAAGAGGGGACTGTAGGACATATTTTATTTTTTTTATTTTATTAATTTACTTTTTTGTGGAGGAATGAGGGTTAAGTGACTTGCCCAGGGTCACACAACTAGTGTGTGTCAAGTGTCTGAGGCTGGATTTAAATTCAGGTCCTCCTGAATCCAGGGTCAGTGCTTTATACACATATTTTAGAGAGAGATTAAATTTGATGGTCTTCCAACACAGATCCTATAATTCAATGCATTTGTTTGGTGATTAATTGCATGATAAATAAGTCACTTTACTTAGCCTCAGTTTCTCCATTTATAAAATGAGATTATTGTGTATAAAACCAAAAACTTTAATTCACTATATTAATATTATACACAGAAACAAGAATAAAAATAATGATGATAACCAATGATCCAATAATGGAAATGAACTATTGTGACATTTGGCATTAATTTTCACGTTCCTCTATACAGGGTTATCTCTGCGTAAATTTTATCTTTGCCTCCATTTTCAGGAGTATCTCTCCCAGCTTTTCTGTCTTCCAAGTTCCCCAGCTTATCAGAGTCTTTAACTCTGTAGCCCTATTTAGCCAGTCAGTTAGTCGATGAATTAGTGAGCATTTATTAAAGATTTACCATGTGATACACACACACACACACACACACACACACACACACACACACTAAACTGGGATTACAAAGAGAGGCAAAAACACATTCCCTATCCTCAAAGAGTTTGCTTTCTAATCATCAGATGAGGTTACTGAGAAAGAAGAATGAATTTGTCCAAGACAATTAACATTCTCAGCTCTAAATCTGTGCTTTCATGATTAACTTTCATGGAACCAGGGATTTGGAGTAGGTGATGTCTCAGGTCTCTTCAAGTTATATAGGTAGCCCAGTTCAGCTGTACCTTAAGACAAAGATAGGTCCCTCTAAAGAGTGGTCCCATCTACCTCCCTGAATCTCTTCCACTTCTGGGGTGACCTCATAGAAGTCGTCTGCTACCCCAAGCTCATCCAAACTTTGATGAGGGGAAAAATATTTATGGTGTTAGTCATTTCAGTAATGTGTTACTTTCATGACCCCATTTAGAGTTTTCTTGGAAAAGATACTGAAGTAGTCGCTATTTCCTCTTCCAGCTCATTTTTACAAATGAAAAAAATGAGGTAAATAGGACTAAGTACTTAACTTAGAGTCACATAGCTAGTAAGTGTCTGAGACAAGACTTGAACCCAGGGAGATGAGTCTTTCTGACTTCAGGCTCAGCATTCTATTCACTATGCTACCTAGCTTCCCCCAGAATAAGGAAGACTTAAGGTTTTGTTTGTATGTTTGTTTATTTGTTTTGTGGTGCAATGAGGGCTAAATGACTTGCCCAGAGTCACACAGCTAGTAAGTTTTGTGTCTGAGGTGAAATTTTAACTCAGGTGCTCCTGAACCCAGGGCCAGTGCTTTATCCACTGCACCACCTAGCTGCAAGACTTGAGTTAAAATATAATGTCAGACATGCATTAGCTGCCTCACCCTCAGTCAGTTACTTAGCTTCTGTCTACCTCAGTTTCCTCAATTTAAAATGAAGATAATAATAACACCTACATCCCAGGGATTTTATGAATCTCTAATGAGAGAATATTTGTAAAGTACTTACCACAGGACGTGGCACATAGCAGCCCTTTAACAAATGTTTGTTTTTTTCTTTGTAAAAACTTCTGATCTTTTTATGTCTTCTCAAAAACTTCCCTCATCCTGAACTCCTTCAAAATAAAATTGTACTGTGCCCTATTTCCTCTAAGCTAGCTGTGCCACTAGAAAGTAACCTAATATTCTAATCCCTGCTTATGTTATTAATCATTTATAATCAATGTGTTAATCCTCTAGGACATAAGCAGTCCCCAACCAATGAGCAGTTTCTATTCCAGAAGTTTGTTTGTAAGTTGGTTGTTTAGAACTCAGAATGAAACTTCCCATGGAAACGGCATTATAAATATTGGTTAGGTTTCCAGATTGGCCCACAAAATGTAGATAATAATGGAGCTGTAATCTTATATATTCACAACCAGGTATGTATATATACTATACATTCACATATGTGTATGCATATACACACATATATACGTATGTATATGTGCATGTATATGCATATATCTCTTCCTTTATAAAATATATAATATTTTATACATATGTGTGCTGTGTTTGAAAACAAGAGACAACTAGTTAGGTGAATGGATAGAGTCAGGAAGACCTGAGTACAAATCTGGCCTCAGATACTTGCTAGCTGGGCAAGTTACTTAACCTCTGTTTGCCTTAATCCACTGGAGAAGGAAATGGCAAACCAGTCCAATATCTTTATCAAGAAAACCCCATGGGCAGTATTGTCATCCTATGGTCCACAGAGTCATGATGAGTCAGATATGACTGAATGACTGAACAACAGCAATTAAAATAGTGCTGTTGTAACACTAGCAATGAAATAGTAATATAGGATAAGAAATAGGCAGTGGGGTATTTTTGTTTCTTTTTTGTTGTTATTTTTTTATCTTGAAATATAATTAAGAAAAAAATGTTTGCTTGGAGAACGATGGGGTTGTAGTTGCAGCCCCCTGTGGAGATGCTTCAGGGGACTTGTGTATACTTTCCAAAGCTTTAGAGACTCATGGTTCTGTACCATGTCAAAGTTTACTTCAACACAAATGTTGGGTTTCCCACCCCCATGATGCAATTTTATGACTGGCACTGTTTTTAAAACTTTTTGGCCTTGATTAAAGATATTTTTGTTTCACACATATAATGAAGAAAGGATGAAGAAAGAAGAAGGGGAATACAGGAGAGACACTTCTAAGGAGTGGAGAAAAGGGTGTGTGAAAGGAGTCAAAGGGTTAATGATCATGGGATTTATACTTGAGAAATGGATTGCTTGATGAGGAATTGAGTAAGCCTTGAGAAAGACAGAAGAAAAGGGGGAAACTTACAAGTCCCCCAGATGGGAATAAAGGAGGTAATGGAAGAATCAGATGACTAGGCCACCAAACCTGCCACCAAAATAAAATTTTATCCTTCTGAGGTGAAAGAAAGGAAATTGTAGGACAAAAGCTTCCAGGATCAGACGATTCTTCACACCCACCATGGCAAGATGCCTTCTATTAGGTGGCACACATAGTTTTTCAAAGCTGCCAACTATTTTCCAGGCCTATTTAAGAAGAATCCCCACTTAACTTTAACAATGATATTAAGTGTTGTTTAAGAAACTAGACACGGGTGTGAAAGACATTTCATTCTATTATGATGTTCAGGGAAAATGAGTTAGCAAGAGGAAGCAATGAGTAAAAAGTTGAGTTCGGAGGAGGGGGAACATATTTCTCCTTCAAGTAGAGAAAGGGAGTAAGTTGAAACCCTATTTTTCATTCAAGGGAATATAAGGGACCAAGAGCTAGCAGGGTATAGTACATAATAATTCTGATCTTGGAGTTAGAAAGAACGGGTTTAAATTTCACCTCTGTTTCTTACTAGCTGTTTAAAGTTATTTCAGTCCTTAAGGTCTCTCCTTATTCATAAAGTGGAAAGTTTGCATTCATTGG
The DNA here is from genome assembly GCF_019393635.1 of Dromiciops gliroides. Classification (NCBI taxonomy): domain Eukaryota; kingdom Metazoa; phylum Chordata; class Mammalia; order Microbiotheria; family Microbiotheriidae; genus Dromiciops; species Dromiciops gliroides. The sequence continues at coordinate 106,831,195 of NC_057861.1, forward strand.
CCCCTAAGGTTCTTTCTAGCTGTGAATCTATAATTTACAGTTCTGTGAACTTTGAGAAGAAGTACAGCATGTATATGTAGAAAACAAAGAACCTGGTATCAGGAGAGATCTAGATTCAAAGCATATACTCTTCACTTCCTGGCTGTGTGACCATGGACAAGTCACAACCTTTCTTATATTCAGTTTCTCATCGATAAAATGGGAACTAAAAACAACCATTGTATTTTACCTCACAGAGTGTTTTGAGGATCCAGTGAGATAATATATTATATGCATATCATATATAATTATATAAATCAATGTGTTATATATAATATATAAGTTAAATATGTATATCATAGCTATATAATATGTAGATATAGATATAGAATATTATATAATAGATATGTTATATATACTATACATATTTAACTCATATAACAAAGAAGAATATGTTTATTTATATATAATAGATTTAATATATATAATATATTATAATTATGTATGATATATTCATAATATATAATCTCACTGGATCCTCAAAACTCCCTGTGAAGTAAAATACAATAGCTGTTTTTAATTACCATTTTATAGATGAGAAAACTGAATTTCAGAAAAGATAGTATGTCCTTTGTATCTAGGTCTCATATATATGTATGTATATATATGTGTAAATATGTACATATGTATGTGTATATATACAGAGTTAGAAGTTCACATGTGTGTGTATATATACATATATGTCTGTTATTATTTTACTTCTAGTTGTTATTTGTGAGAAATATAATGTGATTAGAAGAATCAATGTATATTAAGACTGGGAGCTTGCTTCAAATGTGAATGCCATGGCACATGCTATTTCATATGCCTATAAATTCCCTCCCCACCTCTTTCAGCCTATCCAGTTCCTGCTCATTCTTTAAACCCTAACTAAAATCTCACCAGTTTTCAGCCTCTTTAATTCACTACCCTCCCTCATCCTCCACCCCATAATCAGTAGTAACCTTTGCTGGTACCTATCTGATTAATGTAATCCTCTAAAAGGTTTATAGCTTCCTCAGTTTTAGTGAGTCTCCGTGTAGTCATTCTTCAGAGAAGCACAGATTCTAGCCCTTCTATGACTTAATAGTTAAGTCAAAGAGAACCCCTAAATCATAAAGAAGTTGAGTGAGTTGCTCAGTGCCATCCAGCTAATTAATGTCAAAGGTAGCCCTTGGTCATGTCTTCTTGATTCTAAGACTAGTGCTCTGGCTGCCTCTCATACATTTATTGGACATTATTTATAGTATGATTATTTGTGTGTATGATACATTTCTCACCTAGAATGTAAGTTCTGTGAGGGTTGTGACTATTTCTTGTCTAAATGATATATGTAACTTGGTACTTAATTTAACCTACTGCAGTTAGTACATTCGATAAATGTTTGGGGAATTAAATATCCAGATTCACCAGATAGCGTCTGAAATTGGATTTGAACTCAGGTCTTCCTGGCTTCAGGTTCAAAGCTCTAGCCACTGGGAAAAGTGGCAAATGTTCAAGTATTTTCATACAGATTGTTCCCCATTCTAGGATTTCAGCTCTCTCCTCACTCTTGTTCCTTAAGACAGAGATAGATCCCTCTAAAGAGTGGTCCCATCTCCTTACCTGAATCTCTTTTATTTATGGGGTGACCTCTCATAGAAGTGGTAGGCTACCCCAAACTTATCTAAGCCTTGATGAGGTGAAAATATTTATGGGTTTCCAAATTCCCACCATAAGCTTTCATCCAGGTCTAAGAGCTCTACCCAGCGACCTAGTATAAAAAGTTTTCAGGAGGTTACACTCATATCAGCCCCACTTAAGTCCTTTAAGCCTAATCCATCCCATCTTCCAGAAAATCCTCCCCTCTCCTCTATCTCCTCTGCATCCCTGACCAGTAAGCTCCCTGATCACCAGATTGTCTTCACTTTCACTCAGTCCACTTTTCCGACTCGCCCACCAAGTTGTATTTTTAAAAAGAGCTGTAATCACTAAAAACAAATAAGAAACCCCACAACCAAACAAACAAAAAATTTATTCTACTGTTTAGATCCCACTCTCATACTAAAACAAACCATAAACCAGTAACGATTGGAATGACGCCACCTTCTGGAGATTTACTGTAGAAAAGCTCTGCCATGAGGTGAAGCTCTCTGAGGGCCAGACCATGAGTCTTTTCTTTGGCATCAGGAAGTGACGTTTGCTGGTGGGAGGAAGAAGGGGGAGCCTGGCGCTCTGACTCACGCTCTTTCCTGTGGACTCTGACGGAGAGCAGAGCTAGAAATGCGCTCTCCCTTTAATAGATAGATGAATGTAGGCCTTTCTCTCTCTCTTTACCAAATTCTTAATCTCCTTAATAAATGCTTAAAAGGCTAACTCTTGATAAAGCTTATAATTTATTGGCGACCACTCATTAGATATTTTAGACAGTATAGCTAGAATTTTAGCTTTAACATTAGCCTCCTTTAAATATCAGTTTAACCACCATGTCTTACAATAGGTCTTTCTTGATTCATCCTGCTCTTAATGTATCCCCTATGAAATTACCTTATATTTTACATGTTTTATACACACATATGAATGTAAAAATCTCTATCTGTGCATACATATGTGTATGCATAAATATATACATACACGCTGTCTCTTCCAATAGAATGTAAGCTCTTAATGCAGGGACCATTTCTCCTTTGTCAATTTCCAGTACCTACAACCTAAGACTTGACATGTGGTAGCTCTTTCATATATGTTTGTTGACTGATTAATTGATTGGAAAAGAAGCATTCCAGGGTTAAGGGATTTTATTCATTTTCTGCATTTGGGGGAAAGGGAGGTGGGACTCCAAAAAAAAAAAAAAAAGACCGCATAAAGCTTTCTCAGAGTTTGTCTCCATTTTCAGCCAAACAGCTTGCTAGAGAATTATAAAAGTATCAGATAAGAGAATCAAACTAAACTCTCTTTTTAGCATTGACTGGGCTCCAGTTGGCACCAGAAATGAACATTAGCTGCCTTGTTGATGAGTGACACATAATTAGCATGGTAGAGAAAAGTGTTCAGTCTTGGCTGTTGTCTGTTTGGTCTGGACCATGAGCATTTGAGAGCAATGAAAAAAGAATAATACAATTAAAATACACACACACACAAAAGAAACCTATACCAAGTTGATTAGGCAGCAGGAAAGGGAGAAAGTTGGGGCCTGGAAATAAGGGCACATCTGATTTCTGTATTTTCTGCAATTATATCCAACAACAAAAAAGCATGTGAATGGGTAATGTGGAAGAAACACAGATTAATGTTTTGAAGTTATTATGAGGATAAAGCCCCAAATTATGCTGCAGTGGTGAAAAGGACTTTCATCCATTTCAGGATAATGACAGTGAGTATGTGTGTGTGTGTGGGGGGGACAAAACAAAAATAAAATATGTTAAAATTGTCTATTTGCACATAAAATCAAAATGGCGATGGTTAAGGACTATCTGTTCCCAAATTGCATTTGATTTGACTGTAATTAGAAGGAAAATTAGTCAATGTCTGGGTAATGATAATAACACTGATGATCGGGTTCACCTGTGCACTACCCAGCTCAGAAGTGGGATGTTAAAGAAAAAAGAGCCAAGCTCTAGGAACCAGAAGTCCTGGCTTTTAGTTACAGTAGAGCCTCATGTTATCTGTGTCACCTTGGGTAAGTCCCTTTGCTTGTCAGGTGGTTAGTTCACATTTTTTTTTCTTTTTGCGAGGCAATTGGAGTTAAGTGACTTGCCTAGGGTCACACAGCTAGTAAGTGTTAAGTGTCTGAGTCTGGATTTGAACTCAGATCCTCCTGACTCCAAGGCTGGTGCTCTATCCACTGCACCACCTAGCTGCCCCCATTTGTTCACATTTTAAATGAAAGTGTTGGAGTAGGTAGTTTTCAAGGTCACTTCTTGTGCTGATAAATTTGTGAACTCATCAACAGAGTGTTATAGTAGAAATATTGCTGTCCCTGCATCTGGAGGCTTGGATTTGACTATCATATCTTCTACCTATTAGCTATGTGATGATAGGCAACTCATTACATCTTTTTTTTGTTTGTTTTTTTGTTTTTTTTGGTGAGGCAATTGGGGTTAAGTGACTTGTCCAGGTTCACACAGCTAATAAGTTTCAAGTGTCTGAGGCTGGATTTGAACTCAGGTTCTCCTGAATCCAGAGCCAGTGCTCTATCTACTGCACCACCTAGCTGCCCCTCATTACATCTTTATAGGCCTCAGTCTTGTCGTCTATATATAGGGATGACATTATTTGCATGACTTACCTCACTGAGATGTGAAGATAAGGATTAAGGACGAAACCTGAAATTTCACTAATGTAGAAAACTCCCCGATGATGAAACTTATTATATGAAAGTTCCGATTCTTGAGAGTTGCCTAGTGAACTGAGAGATGTGACTTGCACAAGGTCAGACAGTATGCATCAGGTAAGACTTAAACCCAGGTCTTCTTGGCCCTAGGGACATTTCTCTATTCATGACATCAGATTGACTTTTTTTGTGAGGTTGTTGCTTTGAAAATTGTAAAGTGCTATAGAAATGTGAGCTATTAATACTATCAACCACTTCACCAAAGGCATTGAGTCCCATTATACATATGGTCAAACCTAAGCATGGCAATTTGCTCCATGAATTACCATGTCAACAGTAACTTGGTAATAATGGGTATTTTCAAAGTAAGCATTCTTACAATTTATTTATAGTTTAAAACCTGAGACCCCATTCTGGGAGCATGTGGTTGATAATGAAAGATTTCATCCAAACCACTTCCTAGAGGGGAACATTCAAGACTAATGGAATGTCATGGAGCAGGTGCTGCATCTTGTCGTTATCTTGTTCTGGGGAATGTTTCAAAAGAACATGAAACTTCTGCTCATTTTATCCACTGGACCTACCCATAGCCCATCTTTCTCTTCACAAATCAACTGGTTAGAAATGATCTAGTCCAAGTGAGGTGTTTGTCCAAGGACATAGAGGAAGTGGTACAGAAAGGATTTAAACTCTGGTCCTCTGACTCTATTTCCAGGTATTAGATAGAGGCCTGGGCCTTAGGGTAAAGAAAACCTAGAAATTCTCATATATTTTAGTTGTCTGTTCCTGAGAAAATTACTTAACCCCTGAATGCCCAAGGTAGCCCCAAAACCATGAGTTACAGAGGAGTTGACAATCTACTTTGGTGAAGGGAGTTTCTATACTGGAAGCCCTCCATTGATCAAAACACAGGTCTAAACCAAAAACAAACAATGAAATAAAATCCTGCATAGTATAGAAAGATCCTGCAGGATCATAAAAATGATAACTGCTGGAATGAACCATGAACAGCAATTTCCTTTTTTCCTCCAACCAGCATCCCAGCCCCTTTCTCTGGTGCACCTGTACATGACAGCTGTAATCCTGCCCATGAGGATAGTTTAGCCAATGAATGATTATCCATCACTGGCAGCACATTAATGAATAACAACTAATTGTTCTCTGTTTACAGACATCAGCCCTGGACTGGGCTTTAGTCATTAAATACATATATGAGTACAAATGGAAAGGAAGATTTATCCCATAGACAACATATTCCACTTAAAAGCTGTGTGGCATGACACAATACTTAATTAGCATTTATCATATCATTTCTGTGCAGGATAGAGGAAATACATTGTATTGTATAGAACACTAGACTTGGAGTCAGGAAGTAATGGGGTTGAGTCTCAGCTGTGAGACACTTAATCCCTCTGAACCTCAGTTTTCTTATCTGTAGAATGCAGATACCTGTGTTGTTATTTTTCAGTCATTTCAGTCATATCTGATTCTTCATGATTCCATTTACAGTTTTCTTGGCAAAGATACTGGAGTGATTTGCCATTTCCTTCTCCAGCTCATTTTATAGATTGGGAAACTGAGGCAAATAGAGTTAAGTGACTTGCCTAGGATTACACAGCTAATAAGTGTCTGAGATTGGATTTGAACTCAGAGATTACTCTTCCTGACTCTAGGTCCACTCTATCCATTGCACTACTTAGTAGCCCTTATTAATACCTGTAATGGCTGATATATTTGTAAAGCACTTAGCAAGCTACCTGGCACATAGTAGGTACTTAATAAATGCTTAATTCTCTTCCTCTATTCTCACAAAGTTGTAAAAGATCAAATGCAAAGAATTTTGCAAAACATTACTCTTAGTTATTATTCATGGTTTTATACCTAATAATAATAACATGATATTTATACAGTGCCTTGAGCTTGACAGAGCTCTTTGCATGCATTTTCTCATTTGATACTTACAACAACTTTGCGAGCTTGATATTACAGGTATTTTTGAGGTACAATGTTGTGTGGTGGTTAATGGGTGGTTGTGTGGGTGGTTAATAAGGAAAATGAGTGAAAGTTCCTCTGAAACATACTGGTTATGTGACCCTGAGCATGTCCCTGGACCTCTCAGTGTCACCAGGCAACTCTTGGGATGATAAGAAAGCATAGAACCTACAAAAATGCAATGGGAAGAAATTCCTTCATTCCAGAATTCCTCATCCCAGTCAAATTGCATTCTTGTTCTATTCCTGTGGTGGCATCAGCATTTATATCATGCTTATTGTATAGCATGTACATAGGATCTGATTTTTGGGGGGTACTAAACTTTACTGGGATTGCTGGTTCTGGCTTTGATTTCATGGGACAAATCACCTCCTGTCCAATTGGAAAATATTTCCCTGGTTTTGTAAATAAGCAAAGTGAACTTTTTCAATCCTCCATGTCTTTCTTTAAAGCACTTTCTGAGAGGTATAAGGTTAATAGAAATATTGGTAGGAAGAATGGTGGATTTAAGATTTAGCACTTCTATATAAATCCTGGATTTGTCACAGCCTCTGTGACTGTGGAAAGTTACTTAGCCTCCCTACACTTTCATTCATCATCTTTAAAATGGGTTGATATACCTGATGATCACTATGTTCCCTTATTAACTGTTTGGTTTGCACAGGTGCAGCCATATATATCACTCTCTTCCTTAAAACATCATGACATACCAATTCTTTAGCTTGGCATTTAAAGTCTTCCGTACTCTGGCTCCAATGTAGTTTCCACACTTATTTAACTTTCTTCTTCTTCAAGCACTCTACAGTTAGCCAAACTGGACTACTTGCCTTTCTTTAACTTGGCATTCCATCTCCCTCTTCCTTTTCCTTGCAAAGGTTGGTCCTCATGCCTTCTCCCCTCAACCTTTCAGAAGAGCAAACTTCCTTCATCAGTTCAGTTGCCACAACCTACGTGAATGAAGCCTTGCCTGGTTGTTAATGCTCTTTTCCCTCTTCAGTTTTTGTTATGTTCCACTTCCCCGTGTATCAATTGTCTTTCCCTGATGCTTCCCCAAACAGTACAAAAGTTCCTTCAGGGGAAGGACTTTTGATTTGTAGCCCTCATACCCAATACAGTACCTTGTACATAGATGCTTAACATTTTCTAGTACTTAGATGAAGCTTTGTCAGGTAATTTCCCATTTGTGTTGCTTAATACTCTTCTTTCAAAGTGAGTTGATTTTTCATTCATTTTAAATAAGCTACCTACCAATAATGTGTCTCTTTTTGAACAGGTTTGATTGACTAAATTTCAAAGAGACTATTTTTCACTTTGGACCCTAAATTCAGCCTTAGGTGGACTCACTGTATCAAACTTGTGAAAAGATATCGTTAAGAGGCAGGCTACCTGACATTGCAGCCAAACCAGATTAAAGTATATTTGGAAAATATTTGATAAAAATAAAGAAAAATAAAATAGGACATAGATGATTTTAGTATGTCATTTTCTTAGTCAATATGTGGCTTATAGGGATACTTATATATAGTTTAGTGGCCCCCAGCCTTTATTTGAGTTTGACATCACTGGTTTAGATTTGTACAAATGAACAGGCAGGAATGATTAGGATACACCTTCATTATTTCAAGGAAAGTTCACATGGATGAGATTATAGTTCTACCAACTATTAAAGCACTGAAGTACCACAAACCATTAGATTGTAAACTTCTTGAGGACATGGATTATCTTGTGCATCTTTTTTGTATCCCAACCATTTGACACAATTAATAATTGTTAACTGACTGACTGATTGACAGTGTATGTATGCAGTAGAATAATTTAAAGAGCCATAGAGTAGTATGGTAAAGCAGAAAGAATGATGGGCCTGAAATCCAAAGACTGGTCAAAGTCTTGACTTTGTCATTTACTACCTGTAATTACTACCTGTGTGCCCTTGGGCAAAACACTTTTATCCTCCAGTCACTTCATCTTTCTAGGCTTCAGAATCTCATCAATAAAATGAGGAGGTTGGAGTAAAATGATTTCTGAGGTCATTTCCAGCTTTAAATCTGAGATTCTGTGATCTCTAGCTGCCTAGGATCTTTACCTGGATGTTGCACCAGCTTTCCTACTTGAACATGTCTAATATGAGGATAATTATCTTTCCCCTCATTCTTGACATGGCTATTTCTCTACTTTCCAAGTTTGGGAATTTGTGATTCTCCTTTCTCTTTTTCCTCACCTCACATATTCAGTTGATTTCTAAATCCTACTGACTGCTCCTTCACATGATCTATAATAACTCTCCCTTCTACTTCATGTCCACTGCCCCCACCTATTCTAGGCCTTCTTTATCACCTACTTAGATTTTTGAACAGCCTCTTAAAAGAGGCCTCCTAAAAGAGGCACCACAACTCCTTTATCTAATTCCTCTGTTATGAAATAACAGAGCCAAAGTAATTTTTCTCATACACAGGTCTGGTAATATTACTTCTCTACTTAAAATGCTTGTAAAATATCCCTGCTAAGTTCAACTATTCCGATCCTCTGTGGTCAGGAAAGGTTCCCTGAAAGAAGGAAGAAGCCAACCTAGGGCTGTGGCATATAATGAAATGGCATCTCAGGGATTTTCATCTTTTGTCACCTCACCTCTTCAGCCTTCTCTCCTATATTCCCCTCCACAGACTCTATGCTGTAGCCAAATTAGACTTCTCTTGGCACCTTCCAGAGTACCTTCTCTTGTCTTTGTTCTCTATACCTGAAATTCCTTCTTTTTCTTATTTGTCTGTTATAATCTACTTCATACATTACATCCTACATAAAATCTTTCCTGAGTAGTTCGGTCAGTAAAAGCTTCATATGTCACAAAAAGCTTTGGTTTTGGAAGCCTCTGATGGATTTATCTTATTTATTATGCCTATTTCTCTTCCTCCCCCTGCTCCATCAGAATATAAGCCCCATGAATTAGTGAGCTCAGCCTACTGGCACCTAATACAAGTGTTTGCACAGAGCAAGTACTTGATAAATGGTGTGTGTGTGCGTGCATGCGCACACATGTAGAAAGGGTGGTTTATGATTGCAAGTCCTGTGATACTACAGTCACTAGAGAATTGAAATCAAGTATTACCCAAAGAGCACTGGAGAGAGACAAGTTAGTTATGAACATCCAATAAGTTGTTACAAACTAGTGGAGAGATGCTGTTATTGTTTGTCCTTCATTTTTGAAGAGGATCAATGACATCCTGAATGGTCTTGACTCATTGCACAGAGTCATCAGTTTCACTCTCTCTTCCAGAGTTATCAAAGTCCAGTGGCAAGAACAAAGTTAAGATAACTGGCAATAGCCCAGGACACAGTGGATGGCCTTGGTGTCTTTGATAGCTGATCAAGGTCTAAGTTCTCCACTCTAACTGCTTCTGCCACCCTCATGGCCTTGGAATAAATCGTTCTTATCCACCCATTCTTGCAGGGGAAGTTTCCACATGCTTGGAGTAGATACCCCCACCCACTAAAAACATAGATAGAAGATAGAAGTGGTATAAAGGATCTCCTTTAAAAAAATGTGTCGGCGGTGGGGAGAGGGGGGAGAAGGTTTGATCATCTGATGATAGGTATCTACACAACGTTAAGAGAACTTGAGGAATTCTTTCTAGTACCTTGGGTAGACCTACTATGTTGAATTTAGGAGAAGACATGATCCAAAGTTGCCCTGTTTGGAAGGCATAGATGGGTTGCAATATGCCTTCATCCTTGGAGGGAATACTAACATGGATGAGATCAGAGATCTCCTGGACCACTGGAGTATGTGTGTAGTATTGATATAGTAGTATAATTGAAAGAGCACTAAATTTCATGTCAGGAGACCTGGGTTCTAGCCCTGGTTCTGCCACTTTCTACTTGTATGACCTTAGGCAAGTCACAAGCTCTTTGGGCTTCAATTTCCTCATCTGCATAATGAGGTAGTTGGAGTAAATGATTGCTATGGTGCCTTCCAGCTCTAACATTCTATTACTGTATGCTCCATAAACTTATATGCAAAATCTACTTATACGAATCCCCATCCCCCGCCCTGTACCTCCTGAAACAAGAACTCAGAATGTGGGTCAACTAATTGTCTCTGTCTGGCTGAACAGTGTGAAATCACTAGGGTATATGGTACAAAGGAGTGCACATCTATAATTTTTTATTTATAAAGAATACATATTTTTCAAATTTCCTTTGTGCAGCACACTAGTGCAGATTCCCTATGGGTGAAATATGCTATCTAAATGAAAGCCATTACCAGAATACTCTTTGTTCTTCAGGAAAAGCTTATTTATGTGCTGAAACTCAATATTCCATCTTCCCTTATCAGCTGCTGGCATGGGATTTTAAATTTAAATTACCTTGGAATCTAAATGTTTATATTTGTCAAGCTGAGAAGAATAAGTTGTTAAAACAGTACACTGGTGGGCTGGTTAGGAGATGACATCAGCTTTGTATTCAGATGTGGTCTTGGGCTACGATTAATGTAGTTACATTTAGGATGAGTGAAGGCCAGTGGATTTTGCTGGCTCCGTAGGTTATGGTTTTGATAGAGAATTGGATTGTCTTAAAAAAGAGCTCAGAATCAAAGTTCTGATTTCATTCTGCAGGATTTAATATGCACAGTAAACAACAAAGATTGGGGACACAATTGCATTCCCTTTCAATTTATTTAAAACCCCAGTAGACAGGATTTGCTGTAACCAACTTTTACTTGAACATAAATAAATTGAGCATGCCAGGTTCTGGTTTTGAGGAAGTCAGGCTCTCCCTACCCTGGGCTAGAAGGAGCTCCATCAGATGTCTTTGCAAGGTCAATAAACAGCCCTGTACACAATTCATTTGCAAGCCTCAGGAAATAGAATATCACTTAAAACTGACAGCATTACAGCAATTGGGCAAGGATTTCTGGGAGAGATCATCTCTACAGGGATTAGATCCTGCACACCAAGGAAATTCTCCCTCAATTGGATTTAAGATACTAACATTAGAAAATACAATTTTAGAAGGCTACTCCTGGATAGTATATATTTCTCCCAAATGTGTAATGCAATGTGGGAAGAAAGGTTTGTTTCAAATTCAGTCAGTATCATTTGGCTTGAAAATGACATCTGAATGAGTCAATGATAGGCAATATAGCTGTGTGTTGTACAGTAAGGGAGGGGCATTGTAAAATGCATCAGGCACTATTATCCTTCACAGAGTAAATTCAGAATTCTAAAGGAGGGAATGTTGCAATGCCTTCATTGCTGTTTATGGTACAAAAACAATCAAATCTATTCCTTAGGGGAGTTGTAGGATTTAGAGATGAAAAGGGCTTTAGAGATTATCTACTCCAGTTTCTCACAGTGGCCCTTAGGCCCCTGGGATTCCCTGAGACCCTTTTAGGAGTCTACAAGGTCAAAACTATTTTTATAATAACAATAAGATATAATTTACCTATTTGTGCTCCTCTTTTTTCTAAATACATATTTATGTAAGAACTGTTAACCTGAAAATTAAGGAAACAATCAATATAGGAGAAATAAGGTCTTTAATCCGGGCAGAGAAGAACTATAGCTACTGGTATCCCAAAGCAAGATGCTAGGAATACCCAAAGATGGGGGACTGAGGACAGGGTTTATATGGGGTAACAAAACAAAGAGAACTTAATGTAAATGAATCTTTAATAAAGGGAGCTATGACACTACCCTTAAGTATAGAAGCTACTTAACCCTAAATAGAAACTACTTAATGTAAATGGAACCTTTTACATAATAACCCAAAACCCAGAGAATAAGGTGGGGAATCTTTGGGAGGGGATAGTTTGTTTGGGGGAGATCCAAAAGACAAGAGTCTGGAATTGACAAAGATTGATTAGCCCTAGGCAATCTAATGGCCTGGGAATGGAGAATAAGTGAGGGATCAGTCAGTTCTCAGTAAATTTGTGGTTATCAGGACAGATTTTCTTCATATACTTCAACCAAAACAACATATTCCAACAGATTCAAAACAAAAGCAGAAACGAAGATATGGCTGCCTTCTACTAAGCCAGATATTAAAGAGATTTGCAAAAATGCATAAAAGCAATACTGTCCTTTTAAGTATCGTTTTTTGAAAATTCAGTTATTTTTCATAAAAATAAATTATTTATGTTAACATGTAATAGAACTGTTATTATCCTAAATGAATGAATATGTAAAGATTAAATTTTATTCATTTTTGTCATGGGGCGCAGAGCACCCCAGAACTTCTCTGGGGCACACCGAGGAATCTTCTTCTTGAGAAACTAAACCAGAGGACAGATAACGCCTAGAGATAAGCTGAACCAAATCGGACTGAGCTAGCTTGGGATTCCTACCCTTCATTCTGGTCTCCCTTATCCTGGGGAGATAAGTTTGGGTGTGGCTTCGGCCTTTGTGTTCTGAAGAGGGATCTGTAGCCACCCCTCACCCAATTCCTTTAGTCACTACCAGTGGGGGATGGTCCTCCACTCCTCACCCAATTCCCCCAGCTACCACCAGTGGGGGATGGTCCTCTCTCACTAAAGGAACTTTTCAGGGGCAGATGGTCCACCCCCATCAGTCCTCTATAAAAGTACCTTCCAGTCTCCTGTTCGAGGAGATTTGGTACCTCTGAGCCATGTGCTTTATGCCAAATCTCCCCATGAAAAGTCCAAGGATTTCTTTCATGGTTTCCCTCCCCCCACCCTTCCCTTCCCTTGCTCCTCAATAAACTATCACCTTATTCTAACTACATTTTGTGTGCAAGAGGGTGTAATTCTTTAAAGAGGAATTCCTAAGAACCCCAACCCATACCCCATTTTCCCACCATATCATTTTTAATATGGTAAATAATGGTGGATAACCAGAAGTGTGCTAGAGCCAGCTTGTACCAGCTCTAGTCAATCATTAAATTTTGAGTCTGCATATTTATATCTCAGAAATTATCAAAGCCTACAAATCAGGGTTTGATTTATTGTTTTGTTGATTGTCTGGACTTAAGAAAGTGAAGGAGAAAATATTTAATGTAGATTAATCTTAAAAGTGTGTCCTGCCTACTTGTTTATTTTTCTGGAGATCCAGTTGTTAAATATTCAACAGTACTCCCCTGGATATAACCTATACAAACCCATTTTTGGAGTTCTCAATAAGTTTTAAGCATATAGAACAAAATGTTTGGGAACCACTGATCTAGTTCAACTGCCTCATTTTTCACATGTGGATATTAACACCAAGAGAAGTGACTAGTCCAATGTTATGCAGCTAGTAAGTGGCAAAAATCAAGATTTTAATCAGTGTCCTCACTCCAAATCCACTGATACTCTTACCTCTCTCTAAACTACTCTCTGATCTGATATAGGAAGACAGAGACTGTGAGAAAGGAAAGAATAAATATTTATATAGCACCTACCATGTGTTAGGCACCATTCATTATCTTATTTGTTATTTGAAACCCTTCAAGGTAGTTTCTATCATTATCCAAATTTTATAGATGAGGAGATTGAGGCAAATGCAGTATAAGTGACTTTCTCAGGGCCATACTACTATTAAATGCCTAAGGCTGGATTTGAACTGTCTTCCTTACTCCAAGCCCAGTGTTCTATCCACTGTGATTCCAGCTGTTTCAAACAGTAAGAACTGGAGCACAACACATTATTCTGGCTTGACAAAGATGATTCTCCTTATCCATTGTCAGTAGGACTTCTACTTTGAACTACTTTTAATGTTAAATTTTTGTATAGAATAAAAGAATTCTCATAGCACTTTCTTGAATCTTGCAATATTATTCTCACAACTGGTTAAGGGTATGTAGAGCAGGTTCCATTATCCTCATTGACAGATGAGAAAACTAAAACTCAGGGAGGGGAAAAATTTAGGGGCCTAGTGAGTCGCTGCAAATGATGGATCTCAGTGAGATCCTAATTTCTGGAAAGTTTTGAATTTACATCAATAGAAGGTAATCTCCTTGGAGCAAGGACTTTTTCCTTCTGACTTTGTATTCCTAGAACCTAGGATGAGACCTGTTATATGGTAGGTACTTCATAAAGGCTTATTGATTGATTGACAATGTGCTCAGCACAGAAGACTCAGGAAGTTGCCTCCATCCAGAGTTGGCACAGCAAAATGCCTTAATCTGAAATCTGGAGCAAGATATTTTTTGGTAATTGTTCCTTAGATATGAGCATGAACATCTGCACTACTTTTACCCACTCTAAGTATGAGAAAATGGATAGTTGTCTCCTCTCAGTGACTATACTCCTCCTGACCTGTTTGTAGGCCAAAGGTCTCAGATCCCTTCCTCCCCCTCAGGCTAACAAAATCACATGGTTCAAGGAGCCCTGGTCTCAATAAGTTTTGCTCTGGAGTTGTGTCCCTATAAGGAAGTATAAGGTCCACTCCTGAGTTATGCCCATACAAGGAAGAGGGGTGGGAATACTGCGTTCCAATTAGCTAGTTTTGCATGTAGATTGTAACCCTTGAGTAATCAGACCAATGATGAAAAAGGGGAGGGTCCATTTGCGTTAGGGACTAGGGTATAAAACAGGGTCTGTGAGCCCCCTTTCTTTGCACCCACTAGCTGCACACTAGGGTGCCTCCTCACAAGAAGGAACTAAAAGAGCCTTTGTTACATCATTGATGAGCTCTTGAGAATTATTGAGAAGAGGACTGATTTTCTCTCGCAATTGGAGGTCCTCACCCATTGAGAAGGCAAGCAATATATCAATTATACATGTGAAGTCATACAAAGCATATTTTCTTATTAGTCACATTACAAAACTGTAATAAAGAGCAAGAAAAATAAAGAAAGTGAAAATATATTTCAATTTGTATTCTCAGAGTTTATCAGTTCTCTTTCTGGAGGTGGAGAGCATTTTCATTATGGGTTCTTTGAAATTGTATTTCACCAGCTCTTCTGAGGTGAATGTCTATCCTTTTCTCCAACCTCCACTTCCCTTCTAGTTCTCAAACTGCAATCAAATTAATGTTTCTATTGCTATAAAAAAGGGTATGCCAATATATTCCCCTATGGGAAATTCCCCTATCTCCCTATTCACCAACCCTACAATTTCCTATATCAAAACACCCCCTTCCTGATCACTACTCCTCTACAAATGTTATCTCCCCCTATTACTCCCTAAGATTGAGAGCTGTCTTCACTTTTGTATTTATATTCCCAGCATCTTCCTTGGCATGTAGTAAGCACATAATAAATGTATGTTGACTATCTTACTGATATTATTTTAACTGATGCAGAATACAGTAGGAGGAACCAAATGAACAGTATACAGGATGACAACAACAATGTGAATGAAAATATTATTTATGAAAGCTGAACTGTGAGCCATTAATGATCACCCCAGAGAACAAATAAGAAAACATTCCTCTCCTCTCCTCACAGTAAGCCAGGGGAATGCTAGAATAAAATGCTATATACTCTGTCATATGGAGTCACTGCATTGCATATTGTTTAATTTTTTTCTTTGTTACAAGGAAGGTTTCAATGGGATGTGGGGTAGGGTCTTCTTCCAGAAATGACTGATGAAAGACAAGGTAATAAAACACTTTTAAAATGTAATTCCTGTGCTCCTCATCTTAGATGGACTTATGATCCATGGCTATTTTCTCCACAGATACATATCACGACCCCAAAATACCTTCTCATCCCATGCCTCTTTTGTTCATACCTTTCTGTAAATCCTCTATAGATTATCTAACTAACATGGGAGTCTTTCTGTGTGTTTTTGAAAGACATATATTACTCTATGGAATATTTTTCTTTTGGTAGTGCAATAAGTTTTTAAAAAGTCTTTATTCTTGTGAATTGGCATGGTCATAATTATTCAAAATTGGAATAGGTAATCTGGGACATGTTTCAGCAGGAGTTGGACGATCACTTGATGGGGATATCATAGAAGACATTCTTTTCTAGGTAACGATCAACCTCCTCTCCCCTCTGAGTGAAGAGCTAGAGGTTTTAGTACCAAACTCTTTCCAACACGTTTCTTTATAGAGGACAGAAATTGAATCACAGCCCCCTCCACTTTGTATCTGTTGCTCTCTTTGCTCTTTAATTCCATAGAACAAGATGTCCCCATGCCAACTACCCCCTGATGTCCCCAGAGTAAATGTCATACAAGCCTTTTGATCCATTGACTAATTCATTGCCTACTTATATCTACCCTGCTTCTTTTCTTTCTCCTACTTATCACTTACAGAAAGCATTTTTCTTTTTTTAATTACTTTTTCTTTTTAAATTTTGAATTCCAAATTCTCTCCAGACAAGGATTCTGAAGCTTCAAGAGGTGGATTAACTTGTCCAAAGTGATATAACTAGTGTGAACCAAAGCCAGGACTAGATTTTCAAGAACTCTGGACTTTCTGCTCACTGCTTCTTCTACTAGACTATGCAGGTTCTCATCTTCATGATTTTAAGAAAAGAAGGAGTATTCTTTCTTTCTTTCCTTTCCTTCTTTCCTTTCTTTCTTCCTTCCTTCCTTCCCTCTTTCTTTCTTTCTTTTAGTATTGGGAAGTAGTTATACTAATAATTGATATTCATAAAAGTTTTCAAATTTACAACATATTTTACATAAATTAACTTATTTCAACATAATAATGATTCTATATGGTATATATTTGGGGGGAAAGCAGGGAAAGGAGACTATGATTTCATCCAGGGAAGGAACTTCCTACTACTGTAGTTCATATCTCATATGTTATTTTTAATCTTAAAGAGTTGCCTCAGTGCAGTTAGGTGGCACAGTGGATAAAGCACTGGCTCTGGATTCAGGAGGACCTGAGTTCAAATCTGGCCTCAGACACTTGACATGGACTAGCTGTGTGACCCTGGGCAAGTCACTTAACCCTCATTGCCCTGAAAAAAAAAGAAAAAGAAAAAAACGAGTTACCTTGGACACAGAAAGGTTAAGTGATGTGTCCATGGTCACATAATCAATATGTCAGAGGTAGGATTTAAACCCAGGTCTTCTTGACTTTAAGGCCAGCTAACCCTCCTTCCTTTATAACATCTCACCCATCATAAGGCACTATAGAGGTTTTTTTTCTTTTTTATAGGAAAATGAACCTCAGAGTGGTTTCATGATTTGCCTGTAGTTTCACACTAATGTCAGATGAAAGTACAAATAAATGCACCACAAATGGGTCAAGTTCATCTCAAACATCTCACATTGTGAAACTAAGTGGGTAGCTAGCTCAAAAGAAAACCATCTCCTAGCACTCATGTCCTTCATCATCAACTATACAGTTGGGCTGTAAGCTCAGACTAAGTCAGCTTGATGAGCCAATATAAATCACAGGTAGGAACAACAGGGAAAGCTGGAGAGAGAAAATAGATTCAGACACAAGGGAAGTGAAAAGAGAAATGACAATATCTGGGATATGTAATGCACTTAAAAGCCAAATAATACATGGGAATGCATCTATATTGGGCTAGTTTCACACCCTCCCTCATTATTTGAGAGGCTTTCCACAGAATTGGAACAAGTTAGACAGCTGTTGCCCCACAATGAGGAAAATGAAGAATAAAAGGGAGAATGAGACATTGTGAGAAATTCTCACCAAAATTTTGAGGTGGTATGACTGGGCTGTTAATGTTGTAAGAATTGCAATGCCACCCCCTGCTGGGAGGGACATTGTGAGTTCTGGCCATGAAAAGAAAGCATGTGACTTTAACGTCCAGAAGTGATGTCTGCCACCCATGGGACCTGTCAATCAAAGTTACCAGCCAATTAGCTTAGAGCTGCGTGTGTGTGTATGGCCCTGTTTCCTGTTTCACAAGAGGTTCTGGGAGAAGCCGCAGAGGAACAGCCTTTTCAGTTCCTGACTCGGGCTTGGCAGGAGGAGAGATGCTGGGCTCTATTAGAGATAGATGACATTTGCTTTTGACCTCTCTATTCACTAACTTCTAATGCACTTTAATAAATACTTAAAAGTCTAAACTCTTGGTAAAGCTTCTAATTTAAGGTGACCACTCATTAGATTTTAGACATCATAGCTAGAGTTTTAGGCCCTTACAGAATGGCAGACATCACTTCCGGACACTAAAGTCACATGCTTTCTTTTCATGGCCAGAACTCACAATATCCCTCCCAGCAAGGGGTGTCATTCCAATTCTCACAATGTCTGTACTCAGTCTTTCACAGAAACCCATTTTTTTCAGTATCAACTAGTCAGGCATTTGGAGGTCAAATGAGATTTGAAAGGAAGGGGGGTGGGGAGGGAGGGACCTAGTCTAAAAGACAACCTCTCCTGGACTTACATAAAATATACATTAGAGAATAATACATTCCAGCTTATTGCATGCATTGGATATGTAACTAAAATCTTGTAAGAATGCAGGGCATTAGAAACAGTATTTCAAGGCTGTTTTAGGTGAAATATGATATCTAATGTAGCTTTCAGGTATCCCAATAATTTAAAATTATCTCTCCTCAATCTTTTTTCTAAGTCAGTTGCTTTTCTGATGAGATATTTCATATTTTCTTCTATTTTTTCATTCTTTTGAATTTGTTTTATTGTTTCTTGAAGTCTCAGGGTGTTATTTACTTCCATTTGTCCAATTCTAATTTAGGGACTTTTTTTCAGTGAAAATTTGTATCTCTTTTTCCATTTGGCCAATTCTGTTTTTTAAGGAGTTATTTTCATCAATAATTGTTTGTGCTATTAGGTCCATATTTTTTGTAATGTTATTTTCTTTAGTACTTTTTGCCTCTTTTATCAAGGTATTAATTCTCTTTTCATAATTTTCTTGTATCATTCTAATTTTCTTGTTTTCAATTTTTCCTCTACCACCCTTATTTGGTTTTTGAAATCATTTTTTGTTTTCTCTTTAGCTCTTCCAGGAATACTTTTGGGGCTTGTATCCAATCTGCATTTCTCTTTGAGGCTTTGCTTACAGATGTTTTGACATTATTATCTTTTGAATTTGCATCTTGATCTCTCCTGTCACCATAGTAGCTTTTTATTGTTAGGTTCTTTTTTGTTGTTCTTTGCTCACTTTTCTAGCCCATTTTTTGACTTTTAACTTTATGTTAAATTTGTGTTCTGCTTATCTGGGGTTGGCGGGGTACTATTCAAAGTTCTAGGTTTTTTCACATATATGTTTTCATGTCTAGTTCTGAGAATCTATAAATTTTTGGTTTGTTCAAGGTTGTATGATCTGGAGAGAGGGGTGCTCTCCAAATTTGCTCTCTGGTTCTTTTCCAGGAAGAACCCCTGCTACCTTGCAGCTACAGCCACTATTAGTTCTTTCTGCCCCAGAACTGCTTCCAGGGTCCCTGCTCCCTTGAAATTGCAAGTGTTCTTTGTCCTAGAACTATGACCTGGAACTGCATGTGGGAAACGGAGTTGCCAAACAGTACCCTGTCCTGTGCCCAGTATCTATATAGGGCTCTTATTTAACCTCATTCTAATCAGTTGTCCAATTCCCTTACTGTCATCGGGCTGAGAACTCTCCAAGTTCTGCTACTGCTATCACAGCTGCCTCCAAGGCTAACAGCTGGTGTTGTCACTTGCATTCAGGGCCAGCCTCTATCCCCATGTTATAGACCTCTCATTCCAACCTCCCAAGTTATCACTGGCTGGAAAAAATGTCTCAACTCCACTTTTTATTGGGTGTGGCACTCCAGAATTTGATTTGAGGTATTATTTTAAAATTGTTTGGAGAGGAATGTTGGAAGAGCTGGGGTGTATTGCTTCCTCAACTTTACCATCTTGGCTTTGCCTCTCAGAAGTTTACATTCTAATTAAGGAGACAACATGTAAATTACTAAGTACAAGGGAGATTTATACAAAGGAGATGGGAGGAAATCTCAAAGGCGAAGACTACTGTAGCAGGAAGGATTTGAGCTGAGGCTCAAATAAAGGCAGGGAAACTATGGTAATAGGTGAGGAGAGAGAGTATTTCAGGAATGAGGAACAACCAGTGAAAAGACACAGAGTTAGGGGATGGAGTGTGCTGTGTGAGGAACAGTAAGTAGAATATTGTACTTCAATCATAGAATGTGTAGAGGAAAGTACACTATAAGAAGAATGGAACAGTAGGAAGGAGCTGTGTTATGATGAACTTTAAGTGCCAAGGGTCTTTTTAATTGATTCCAGAGGTGCTGGGGAGACAATGGAGTTTATTAAGTAGGGAGTGATACTGTCAGATCTACACTTTGTGAAGATCACTTAGGTAGCTGAGTAGAGGACAGATTAGAGTGAGGAGAGATTTAAGGCAAGGAGATCGAACAGCAGGCTATTGCAATTGTTCAGGCGAAAGGTGATAAGGGCATGAACTATGGTTCTGGCTATGGCAGTGGAATGAAGGGGAAATATATTTTTCCCCTTCCTTCCTTCCCTAAAGACAGAAACAAAGAGACAGAGAAGCAGCTCAATAAAACTAACCAACTTACCAACTAAGTCTATCAGTATATACATATATATATGTATGTATGTACGTTCTATATGTATATATGTATGTATGTGCATATATGTATGTATGTATCTATGTATCTATGTTCTATATGCATTTTTCCTCAACTCTGTAAAGAAGAGTGGGAAGGTCATTTTGTCTTCTCTTGTTGAAGGACAAGCTTGATCATTACATTTACATATTATTTTTCTTTGTTTGACTTGCCCCCTCCTGCTTCCTCCTATAGAGTCAAAATTATATTACCTCTCTGACATTTGGTTTTCTCACCTTTAAAACAGGGGTAAGAACACACACACACACACACACACACACACACACACACACTGTATTATGTCATAAACATTACAATCTTTGCTTACACCTGGAATTTGCTCAAGAAAATATTCCAAATATCGCTTAGGTATGGTTTGTGTCTCAATTCCCACTGAGACTTCTGACCTGACTCTTTGTGACCCAAAAGAAAACACACTCACATTATGGTTTTTAAATACATTTACTACATGCAATAGAATAATAATAAAACATAGTCTTGAGACTCCCCAAAGGGCTACTCAAGACTCAGTTAGAAGGATCAGGCATCTTCATGTTCAGCAGCACTCATGCTTCCTTAATGACTGAGATCACACATTTATTCCCCCCAAGGGAACTTCTGAAGCTGTTGGAAGAGGAGAGCTATCATTCACTTCCCTCCAGTCCCATACAGTGGTGGAAATATATTGTTTCAACATGACATCTCAGCTTCTCCTTTGTCTAGAATCTTTTAGGTCTCATTTCTGTATCCTGAGAGGCTGAAGCCCGTGACTCCCAGATGCGTGAGAAACAAGAAGTCCTCATCCAGGCAATATGACCAACCATGTGGTGGTCTCTGTCTCCTAGTTGTCTGGACATGTATGATGGCCTAATATAACTCTGGCATGCTACCTCTCGACAATCCAAAATGTCTTTTTAAGGAGTTATCATTGTTCAGCATGGCAATTCTCTGGCATTTCCATCAGTTTCAATCCTATACTCTTCCTCAAAATGATCAAGCATGGTCAGAAAACAGAGACATATGTTAAAAAGATCAATGCTTCTCTTTTAAAAATATTTTATTATCTTTTATTTTTTTTTCAGTGAATGAGCATTTATTGTATCCCTGCCACCAATCCCCTGCCATCTGTAAAAGGAAAATCCTTGAAACCAAGGTACATATTCAAGGAAAACAAACCTCCAAAAAGCATTTTATAAAAAATCTTAGTAAGAGCTACACTCACAAGCCATCAGTTTAATAATATAGTTTATCCAAAATTGTGGGCAAGTCAGTGGCCCTTTCTTTGCTGATTCCTGATTGTTCCCTATATGTCTACACTTCTCTGTGCCTTGACATGATCCCCTTAAATAGCTACCTATCTATTTTAACCTAAATCAAACATTTCTTCCTCCAGGAAAATTTCACAAATTTACTTCTTTAACAATGACTTCTCCTCTACCCCAATTCCTGCACATTACCCCTCAAATCACATAAGACTTTGTACCTTTTATATGGACCCATGTTATTTTGTATTACAGTAATTTATGTATATGTCATAACTGGTCAACCATCAGTAAATCAGGAGCTTGCTGTGGCAGAAACAGCTATCTTACAAAAAGTTTTTCATCTCCCCCAGTACCTAACACAATGCTCTGAACAGAGTAGATGTTTAAACTTTTTAATTTAATTGTTCAAATTCTACTCTTTCCCTTTTTTGAAAACTGAAGAATTGGCCATTTTTTCCAATATATATTCTCCACAGTTTTTCAAAGATCACTGAAGACAGCTCAATAATCATATCTACCCAGTAACTTGGGAAGTATAGTTTGTGTGGGTCTAGTGGCCTGAATTCATTGAGGTCAGCTAATATCTCTCTTATCACCCTTCTGCCCACTTACGTTGGTGTTAAACTTCCCATTAACCATTTTCATTTCATCCTCTGCATTCTGAAGAGAAAGGCAGAAAAAAAAATAGGAGAGAAATAAAAGATCATCTCTTTTGTCTTTTTTCTTTCTTATCTGGCATCGTCATTCCCTTCTCTTCTTCCTTCTTTGATTCTCTTCTTTCCCCCAACATGGATAAAAAAGATCTTGTATTACCTACGTTTAACCCAAGTCCCTCATTTTAGAGATAATATAAGTGAAATTAAGAGAGAAAAAGCAGTTAATTAGTGACCTGGCCACTACTTGTGCTCAGCCAAGTCCAGTCCTCTTTCTTTGTATTTCCACTGATTCTCCTTACTTTTGAGTCATATATATATATATCTTTTCATTTCAGTGCTATCACAAGTTCTTAGTGGAAGAAATTATGCGTTGTACTTCCTCATATCCATCACCACATCTAGTATAATCCCTTATACACAGTAAGGGCTCAGTTATATTAATCATCAAATAGGTCTTCCCACCTCTCCTCTCCTTTTAATCTGTCCCTAATATAGTTTGAAGACTAATCTTTGTTCATAGATCTAGTAATATATACCCAGTCAAAAATAGCCAGTGGCTTCTTTTTGTATACTATGTAAAGTTCACTTTCTTTTGCAAGGCATTCAAGGTTCTCCACGATACTTTTCAAGCCGTATGTCTTATACCTTCACTCTACAAACATAGTCTACATTACAGTCAAATTATGCTACTGTTTGTTTTTCAGCCTCATAACTGATGTTCTCGGATATTCTCTAGGGTTATAATGTTATCCCCCTCCCTTTTAAAGGATCCACCCGTCCTTTAAATTCCAACTCAAAAGATGGCTGCTCTGTGAAGCTTACCTGATCTTACCTTCCTCCATATTACCTCACTAAACACAGTTTTGCCTCTATTTTTTCCATATATTTTTCTAGTATATCATTCAGGAGCACATTTCCCTTCACCATTTGCAGGGAAGACCCCCAACAAGGGACTACTATAGATTTGATGAGTTATGTAGGGCCATACCTACTCAAAAACACAGCTCTTGATCCCACAACAAAATGTTTATCTTTAATGTGTTCAGTTGTTTTTCAATCATGCCTGACTCTTCCTGGTGCCATTTGGGATTTTCTTGGCAAAGATACTTCTCCAGCTCATTTTAAAAATGAAGAAACTGAGGCAAACAGGTTAAGCGATCTGCCTAGGGTTACACAGCTGGAAAGTGTTTGAGGCCAGATTTGAATTTAGGAAGATGAGTCTTCCTGACTCCAAGACCAGCACTCTATCTACTGTGCCTCCTAGCTACCCTTTTACCTTTAATAGTCAGATAGAAATACAATTAGTTCAAGGCAAAGTCATTACCAAAATAATATAGTAAGAAAAAATAAAAAATAATATATTTTCCACACAAACCTGGAGAACACTCTTACAAATATGCCCACTAATAATAGGAATAATGATCATACAAAGGAAACAAGTGTAAGAGAGCTACAAAAGCAGGGAACATATGTACCTCAGGTATGTATACGGAGGGTGTAAGGGGCTAAAATCTAGCCAGTCTGTCCAAAATATCTAATGAGTGGTCACCAATAAATTATAAGCTTTAGCAAGAGTCAGACTTTTAAGCATTTATTAAGGAGAATAAGAATTTGGTAAAAAGAAAGAGAAAGGCCTAGATTCATCTATCTATTAAAGGGAGAGAGCATTTTTCGTTCCACTCTCAACCAGAGTCCTGATGAATGAGAGTGAGAGCACCACCTCACCCCCTCTTCCTCCCACAAGCAAAAGTCACTTCCTGACATCAAAGAAAAGCCACATGTCTTGTAAGCCCTCAGTTGCCTTCTCCTCATGGCAGGGTTTTCCTACAGTAAGCCTCCAGCAGGTGGCATCATTCCAATTGTTATAAGGGGCACCTATAAATGGAGGGGCAAATTCATTTTTCTACTGCAGCAGGTCTCCTGGGAATGTCATCAGGCTTCTCCTGTCAGACCTTTTCTCATTTGACCTTCACCAGGTTATATAGGCTATTGATATTTGTGGTCTCTACTGAATACATTATCTCTGACAGTAGCTTTCCCACCAGTCCTATGGTCATTGGCAGCTGTTTCTAGGTCTAGTGCTATGGAATATATATTTGTACAATTTATTCCTTCTTCCAATTTTTGGTTTCAATTGGAGACATTAAGTTGAGTGCTCTCTTCTTATTAGGAGAGTGGACTCTGCCATGCTCTTTGAGTTCAATACCCTAAGGATTCCACTTTTAATTGGCTTTATCTTAATTTTCTATCAAATCATTTGAGGGGGGTTGTGGGGGTGCGTGGAAGGTACTAGTAAATAAGGTTGATAGCTTTTTATTCCTCAAGGAGAAGTCAGGATCTTCCTTTCAAAGTCTGGACTAGAATAGGTTTTTCATATCCTGTAGGAGATTATTTCTTCTGGGCACCTGGCTTTCTAGAACACAGATAAGGATTGTGCCAAGATTCACGTTTATCTTTTAAAGGGACATTCCCTATATTTTCCTATTTGTCTCTGATGGCTAGACTATTCAAACCGGACTCTGTAAGACCTTGTGGCTGCCCTCCTAACAAACTGCCAAGGTTCTGGGGATTGGTACCCCATTTTCCCAATTCCAAAACTCCTTCTACTTTTCTATCAAAAGCAGGAGAGTAGTATCTATGAGGGTTTGGGAGTTGGCAGGCATAGAAACAGAGCCAAGCTCCAGGATCAGAGTAATTATATCTTCCCATCACATTGCTTCCTTTGTTTGCATATGTGGCCAGCAAAACATAAAGCCTTTTCAAGCTTTCAGCCTTTTTAATCGAATATTATTTTGTACTCTACTTATCTGTGTCTGTACCTTAGGAGAAACAAACAAAAACCTGCTGCATTTGGACCCAGATGACTTGGTTGCAGATCCCTATTTTACTACTCACATAGGGATGTGACCTTCGGTGAATCATGTCATCTCTTTAGAATTCAGCTAATTCATCTGGAAAATGAAGGAAATGGATTGCATAACCTTTATTTTCTTTTCCAGCTCTAAAATGTATAAACTATGGTCTTCATCTCATATTGTAAACTCCATAAAGACAGATATTGTGTCCTCTTTAAACTTTCTTTCTCTACCAGTGCCTAGAATAGTGTTCTGCACACAGCAGGTGCTTAATATATGACTACATTTAAATCTTAAAGTATCATGCTTTTATAAGTATACTTTTTGGGGCAGCTAGATGGTACAGTGGATAGAGCACCGACCCTGGAGTTAGGAGTATTTGAGTTCAAATCCGGCCTCAGACACTTAACACTTACTAGCTGTGTGACCCTGGGAAAGTCACTTAACCCTAATTGCCTCACTAAAAAAATAAAAATAAAAATAAAAAATAAGTATACTATTTTTTTATTTGCTTCAAAAAGTAAACATGTTTTTACATGATTATTATGCCCAGTGCTAGGCATAGGAGAGATTAAAAATGAATTAAAGGGGGCAGCTAGATGGTGCAGTGGTTAAAGCGCTGGCCCTGGATTCAGGAGTACCTGAGTTCAAATCCAGCCTCAGACACTTGACACTGACTAGTTGTGTGACCCTGGGTAAGTCACTTAACCCCCATTGCCCCGCCAAAAAACCCCAAAAAACCACAACAACAACAAAATGAATTAAGGCCCCTATCTCTGCCTTTAAAGAGCTTGAACATTAGTAAAACATTGATAAGTAATCTGTCAGCTACCAAGTTTTGGAAATGAACTTTGAGTGCATTAGTACCTGGAACTTCTAGATAAGGAAGCACCCTTGACTGATGCAGGTTAACATCTTTTAATAATAGCTAATAGCTACCATTTACATAGCATTGAAAGGTTTATAAACTATTTCACAAATATTTCATTTTGTCACCACAACCCTGGGGAGTAGGTGCCACTGTTATTTCTATTTTTCAGATAAGGAAAGAGAATCTGACAGGGTTAAAGTTTCTTACTAAGAGTCACATAGCTAATTAGTGTCTGAGGCTAGATTTGAAGTCAGGTCTTCATGATTCAGGCCCAGAACTCTATCCACTGTGCTAACTAGATTTTAGTCTTAGAGAATTATATAGAGCATTAAGAAAGAAGTTAAGTGATTTGACTAAAGCTATACATTCAGTATGAATCAAAAGCAGGACTTGAACACAGATCCCCCTGGCTCCAAGTCCATCTTTCTATCCATTACTCTATGCCTCCTTCTCAGATACAAAAAATAGTTTAATGCATGTTTGTTGAATTGAAGGAATAACTACCAAGATGTCCTGGGCACTTTTAATTTAAAAGAACTTATACACATTTATCTATGTTAGGTTATGTCTCCTCCATAGTCCTTTCCTAAGATAGGAATAAATTTGACAGCTACTCTCCAGTAATGAAGAAAATGATAGATAAAAGGCAATAGTGAGATTTACTGAATAGCTCATACCAAAATGTGTCCAAGGATCTGTGTTACTATTTGCTTCCTTGCAGTTTACTTGAAATTTGGTTACTCTATTTTGTATAGAAAACCTACAAGACTGTAAAAACTTAGAGAGAAGCTCTTAATGATGCAGTAATAGGGATGATTTGAGGTCAAGCAATGATGGAGAAGAAGATCAGAGGTGCTTATTACACTTTGAAATCCTATGGCCAGGAAATCTTTATTCCAATTGATTTTGGGCATGAGTAAAAAAGCAAGGGTAAAGAGAGGAGGGGAAGTGTGCAGGCTTTTCTAAAGTATTAAAAGTTTACTTGGGGGCAGCTAGGTGGCACAGAGGATAGAGCACCGGCCCTGGAGTCAGGAGGACCTGAGTTCAAATCTGGCCTCAGACACTTAACACTTACTAGCTGAGTGACCCTGGGCAAGTCACTTGACCCCAATTGCCCCACTTAAAAAAATTTTTTTTAAAGTTTACTTGTTGCATCCCCAGGAGAAAGGGACTTTTCACATGTCACAGTCTGGAACTGCCACCTCTCCCAATAACTTCATGTGTGTGTGTGTGTGTGTGTGTGTGTGTGTGTGTGTGTGTGTGTGTGTGTATGTTTACACCACCTAAGAAATGCCCTTCTTTTAGCCCTAACAGATCACAGAATCCTTGAGGAATGTGGATAACTTTGGCATTCCAGAATGAATATGTACTGAAATATGAAATTGGACTAAACAACTTGGCCTTTATTTTAGATTATTATTAAGCCTCGGTGGTTTTCATGAAATTATCTCAAGTTTTTTTAATCAACCCTTATTAATATTTGCTCAATAACCTCCTATGTCTAGTAACATTGACAGCCAACATTCAGTTTTAGACATTAATGACTTTTTAGATCTTATTTAGTTTAACTTCTTTGCCTTAAAAAGTTTAGGGGCAGCTAGGTGGCGCAGTGGATAGAGTACTGACCCTGGATTCAGGAGGACCTGAGTTCAAATCTGGACTCAAACCCTTGATACTTACTAGCTGTATGACCCTGGGCAAGTCACTTAACCCCATTTGCCTCAAAAAAAAAAATTTAGACTGAAGTTTCATTATCTACATGAAAATATTTCCTTATTGTTTGCCTAAATAGAGCTTTGTTGTTGTTGTTGTTTGGTGTCTAGTGCTGAGGGAATTGAGAGGAATAGAACAGCAAGTTATTGTGAGAATTGGGTGAACCACACTGACTCCATCTTGTGAATCGATTCTGGAGCTAGCTCAATTTGCTTTCTATTCCATTATGAGTCTAGTCCAATTTCTGTCTTGGGAGGAACCTTTATCCAATTGAGGGAATTATGAGAAAATTTTGTTGTATTGCCTGAACGTAGCCCTGTGTGGCTAAGAAGCTGGACCACCTCTACTTGTTGCTTAGAGACCCTTAAGTAAGGACCCAGGTTATCCTAACCAGAAACCAAGTCATACGAAAAGCTTAAAGCAAGGAGTTTTCTCACAATTTACATCTCAAGCAATCCATATGTCTTTTCTGAAACTGGCCCCATAGTAATCAATCAGTTATTGTTTCTGGGTTCCTTTGATTAAATATAGTCACTTGGGATGATTGGGACATCTCTTTTTCTGATCTCAGGGAATTGTACCTATTTGTTCTACCCCTGACCCTCAACTTGGGAAGTACCTTATCTTTCTTCAAATTAGAAATCAGGTTACCTAATTTTGTATTCTGGTTAATTGTTTTCTTTTATTTAATTGATCTTATTTAATTAATTGATTTTAGTGCATAAAAATCTGTCTCCCACTATATTTGAGAGCCAGCCCTAAGCTGAGGAGATCTGGTTCCAATCTGTTAGGCAATCAAGCATGCATTCCTTAATAAATTGATATACTCAGAAGCTTGAACCTTTTTTTCCTCATTCATTTTATTGTTCACCCACCACACTACCAAGGAAGTAAAAGTTATGGGTTTGATGTCCACAAGAGCCACTTGGTTCTGATATACACTAAATCTCTGAATTCATCTCTTAGATGTGTGCCTTTGGCCATAAAGGGGATTAGCTAAGATCCTGGGTTGGTATAAAATTCCATCTATAGTACGAGTAGTCCAAAATATGTCCCTTATTAATGATGAGTGGGGGAGGGGAGTAACAGTGTCTAGAATACTATACTTGGGGTCATAAAGACCTGGGTTCAAGTGTCACGTCTTACATGTACTAGATGTGTGACCACCAGCAAGTCACTTTACTTCTATAATCATTGATTATCTCAAATATTAATGCTAACAATAGACTCATAGACCTCTAAAGTCCCTTTCAACTCAAAATCTATGATTTGTTGATTCTAATTGAGGAATTAACCACGGGAATTTTGACTCTACTCAGTTAAAATGAGGTGTCTTCAAGTTAATAAGCACGCATTATATGCTAACTCTGGAGAAAGTGCTAGGCTAGGTAGTAGAAGAGATCAATTTTAGTTAAGGCAGAATGCCTGCCTCATAGAAATAATAGTTGACCAGGGAGAGTTAACATATACATAGATAAGTATGACACATAAGGGCACTGGAGGCACAATCCGAAGTGAAGAACACTGAGCTTCTGGACTTGCTCCTGGGAGAATTCAGATAATTTTAAAGGTTGGAGGATTTGGGGGGTGGAATCCGTGTGATGGAGTTGAGGCAACATTGTGTGTGTGTGTGTGTGTGTGTGTGTGTGTGTGTGTGAGGCAATTGGGGTTAAGTGACTTACCTAGCGTTTTATAGATATATATGTGTGTATATATATATATATATACACACACACACACACACACACACACATATATATGGCAATACATTTGTAAAGTGTTATTGAAAAGATGGCATGTAAACTTAATAACAGATCTAGAGCCAGAAGAGACTTTGAAAGTCATCTAGTACAATTCCCTTCATTTCATGTATTAGGTAACTGAGGCCCAGGGAAGTTATGGTTTGCCCAAGGTCACAGAAATACTAAATGGCAAGTGTTAAAATTTAAATTGAGGTGACATGAGTTCAATGCTTCAAATTTAGTGCTCCAATCAGAGTAAAATAAGAAGGGTTAGTCTACAAATCTACCCTCATAATGCATAAAATTCCAGCTTAAAAACAACCGTAGAAAAAGATGCAGTTAAGCAGTTAAGTAATTTCATGTTAGGAAACTGACTTCTCATTCATTGTCCTCCACATATCTATCTAAGGAGGGAAGTATGTTTCATCAGTTTTCCTCTAGTATATTCTAATATGGGGTCTACATGGTGTAAAACATCTGGATGAAAAATAAACAAATTTGAGGCATGCTTCTTCTGTTGTGGCACAGTAGACTAAGAGCTACCTTTGCAGTCCTGGAAGTTGGGTTTAAATCTGTTTCTATTTCTTGGTAGCTGTGTGACTTCTGTTATGCCACATAACCATTCTAGGCCTCAGTTTCTTCAATGGCAAAGTAAGGAGCTTGAACCAGTTAATTTCTAAAGACATTTCCAGGTCTAAATCTACAATATTATGAACATAGAGTCTTTCTCCACATGAGCAAACATGCATAGACTTACAGAATAAGAGCTAATATTAGGAAAGGACCTTAAATATCACCCAGCCAAATGTTACCAAATATAGGAACATACTTTTTAACAACCCTAATAGGGTGTGATCTCACTTCTGCTCAAATAACCCTAGTAGTTGGGAGCTCATTATTTCAAATGGAAGATCATGATGTTACTTATTGCTTAAAATGAATATATTTGTGTTTTTATATATGCATTTACGTACACATTTGTATATATATTATACTGAGATAACAGCATTGTGTAGAAAAAACACTTTTAATGACTCGAGAACTCTGATCAGTGAAATAACACACCATGATTCCAGAGGACTAATGATGAAGCACACTAATTCCCTCATGTCAGAGAGGTGATGGATTCAAAATAGCTTGATCATATGTATTTGTTGTGAGTTTTTTTTCTTTCTTTGTTTTAATTTCTTTAAAACATAATTTGTTTAATGGGGGTGGTGAAAGTAAATACTTATTATTTAATTTAAATATATTCCATCAAATTCATGATGTCATCTATGTAGATACTCTTTCTACTTGATAAGATTCCAACCTTTTCATGTCTTCCCAAGTGATTCTTGAACACAAAATTCCATAAATACTCCAAAAAAAGGAGTGCTATAAGCTTCAGGCTTGCTTCTGGTTATTTAATAGTTCATGGATTATGGTGCAATACTTAGACTGCTCATTTTTTATCTCTCTTGCCATGTAACTGTTTCTTTGTCATTTTTTTTGCCAGATAAGATTTTAATGATATAAGGGAGCTCTGAGTGAGCAATTCCCTTTACCAAAGCACATTAGCACCTTCCCTACAATTTATACTTTTAGAGAGTTGTCTGGGGACACTGAAAGTTTAAGTGACTTGCCCCTGTCACATACCCACCATGTGTCAGAGGTAGGACTTGAACCCATCTCTCTGAGACCAGCTCTGCATCCATTATGTTGTCACGCTTCCTCTCATGCTGTTAATATTTTGTTTCTTATAGCACTACATGGCAATATGGTATAATAAAAAATTTTAAAATAAAAGAAAGTGGACAATTTACTGATCTACCCTTACTGGGTTTGATCTGAACTTTTAGTACCACATAGATAAAATCTTAATCAATACACTATTATATGGTTCCCTATTGCTCTGAGATTCTAGATTTCAGGAAGTCATCCCTAAATTGAAGGGAGACATTCAACACTGGAGGATTTGAGCTTAATAAAGAGCAAAGCTCAGAGTGCCAAGAATGAGCCAAATCTGCCCTGAAAGAATTGTAAAAATAAAAATAAAAGTATTTCTAAGTGCAATAAGAGAAAGAGAATGTTTGAGGCTGATAAGACACTCTTTTAGATGAGATTAATGATGACTCCAAAAATGGTTGATATCCTGCATACATTTAAAAAATCTATTTGACAAAGAAAATAGTTGGAAAATTATATATGTAAATATGTATACATATGTGTAGATATATGTATATCTACACATGTCTATTTAAAATAAATTTTTTAAATTATTTTGAATTAATCTGGAAATGTGAGAATGTATAGACCTATATGGATATAAACAAGGCTAGGCTGGTGTGTAGGTGACCTACTAACACCCAAGACAATTTGCCTTTACATGGTACTTTAAGGTATGTGACAAAAGGTATGGTTTCCATATAAACTCCCCCTTCCAAACCTATAAGGTGGGCACTGTAAGTAGTACTACTCCATTTTTATAGTTGTGGAAAGTGAGGTTCAGATAAAGTATGTGACTTGCCCATGGTCACATGCTGAGAAAGTATCATAAGTGGCTCCCTACATGATCAAATTTGAGAGGACCAGAAAGCTTTCTCTTCCCTCCTCCTCTGGGCATGCAATTCTAGAGGGTCCTACATATGTATGTATAAGGTTTATTAAGAATTAGTGTCTGAAAAAAAAAAACAGGGGCCAGCTAAGTGGTGCAGTGGATAGAGCACCAGCCCTGGAGTCAGGAGGACCTGAGTTCAAGTCCAGCCTCAGACACTTAACACTTACTAGCTGTATGACCCTGGGTAAGTCACTTAACCCCAATTGCCTCACCAAAAAAAAAAAAGAAAGAAAGAAAAAAGAAAAAAAATTAGTGTCTGAAACTATATTAATAGTGAGTAATTCTTTCCTTAAGGGTCAAGCTTTGCCCCACTAGTAATTTCCGGTTCAAATGTAAATATGCCTAGAGGTCTAATACATTCTACCTTTTCTAGGCATTACTATGAGAATGGATTGTTTCTTTAAATTGCTTTACAGTAAAACAGGATCTTCTCTTCCTCTTTCTCCTCTTCCTTCATCTTCTCTATCACCATCACCACCACTATCACCATTGCCTCCCCCCACACACCCCGGAAAACCCTTTAAACCGGGACCCTCTTCTCTTGGCTGGTAATTGTCTGCCAGGACCACTATTTCAGAAAGGGCATCAGCCATACTTCCCTTCATTTATGATTCAACTATTTGGACTTTTAAAATTCTATTTCTCCTCATCCTTCTCACCAATTGTCTTTCCCCCTTATAGGTATCCTCCTCCCCTTTTCCAACCCCTCCCCCCATTTATATGTTGTCTTCCACTATTAGAATGTAAATCCTTGAGGGTAGAGATTGTCCTCCATGTTTTTATTTATATCTCCAGCACTTAGCACAGTGCCTGGTATGTAGTAAGCTTTACTAAATGTGCTATCTCTCTCAATCTTGCTCTTGCTCTCTCATTCTCACTCTCTCATCTATCACTTCCATCTATCTCCACCTTTATGTCAACTTATCTATTTATTAAATAGGGGACATAAAAAGTTTTTAAAGAGTGAGGAAAAGATCTCTAACATGAAATGTTAGAATGAGTAGGAAAGACAACTATGGAAAAAGAGAATGGGTAACCAGCTGCATAAGCAACATGAAGGTATTATCTGGCTATTTGTTGAAAAGGAGGAGAACAAGCTAATAGGAACGGGTGGTTTCAGAAATAGAAAGTGTTGAAAGATGTAAGAGACATTGTAACATTAATAGAGTACTAGCCAAATCAAGAGAATCCTGAACTCCAATCCTGCTAGGGAGATTTATTAGCTGAATGGCCATGGGCAAATCATTTAACATCTCTGAGCTTCAGGTTCCTCATTAAGTAAATAGAGATCATAAGTAAGCTTTGTATAATAGACCTTCAATCAACAAACTTGCATTAAGAATATACAATGTGGGGCAGCTAGGTGGTGCAGTGGATAAAGCACTGGTCCTGGATTCTGGAGGACCTGAGTTTAAATCCAACCTCAGAAACTTGACACTTGCTGTTTGACCCTGGGCAAGTCACTTAACCCTCATTGCCCTGCAAAAATAAAGAAATAAAAATCTACAATATGCCAGACTCTGTGCTAGGTATTTTATCTCATATATCTTATAGATTGAGAAGAAACACACCTTCTTTTAGTGTTTGAAAGAAATCAGTTCAGCAACATTGAGCACCTACTATCTTCAAGGCCCTTTTTTATGTACTTGGGAGGATGTAATTATGCACAAGACAAAATCCTTGCCTTAAAGAAGCTAACAATCTAGCAAATAAGATAAAATAAGTAGGCAAATAACATCAGTACAAGTCAGACTATGATTGAAAGGCCCAAGTTAAGTTCCCAGAGGAAAGCAAAATCCTCTGGCTTTTGTATGGATACACAAAGGTTTATGGGAAAAGTGGCATTAGAGGTGGGTCATGAAGGTTCCTTAAAAATTTTAAAAGGCACAGATGGGAAGTGGAAGTACAATAACAGGGGAACTCCATCACACTGTCAAAGTGTTGTAGTCCAGCAATAACTGTTAGATTTCTGTGTTTGGATGAAAGAAAAGTCCTATATGAGCCAATGCAGTTCACAGAAGAGACAGAAGTGACTAGCAGCACATTTTATATTGACCCTTCACCATGGTCTAGACTAAAGGAAGCCAAGAAAACAAAGAAACAAAAGATATACCTATCTTCAGAACTGGCAAGAGAAAAAAAGACAATTAAATTAACTTTTTCACCAAGTTCCATTTCAATTGTTAGCCTAGTAATTGAATAAATATTAAAATAAGTCATCTGGAGGATAATGGAATAATTAGGAATGGATATTTGAGGACTAAGAACCGAAAATTGTGCCAGGTGAGTCTGATCACTGTTAGAAAGACTCATTAAATTGGTTTATGAATAGGACCCTTAAATTAGAAGCTTATAGCACCAGTCTTTGGGCATTAAGCATTTATTAAAGTATATGAAAACTTAGCAAAAGAGATAGGAAGAACACAATGAGTTCAGAAAGAAAAAGCCTCGCTACCCTGGTCCTGCCACCGCTACCAAGACCTCCAAACGAAAGAAACCTCCCCCATTCTCCTAGAGCAGAAGCTCCCTGAGGGAAGTAAGAGGAGCTTTCTCCTCACACAGCTCCAAGCTAATTGACTGGTAGCACTGATTGACATGACTTACAAGCAGTTCTGTGAATAGATGTAACTTCCGGACGCCAGTTACATGCTTTCTCCTCAGGGTGGCACTGCCCTGGTTCTCACAATGTCTTTCTTAGCAGGGGGGTTGGCACCCTGATTCTCACAATATAGTTTAAACACTTAGGAAAAGAATAGCAGACCTTTGAAAGGTCAAATCTTTCTTTTTCAGATTTTGAGAGAAATGGTTATGGCCTAAGGGGCAAGACTTAGTTTGATGACAATTTCAATTATTGGATTTTCCATGGTATATGTAATTTTGTGGAATTTGTGGTTTCATCTATGTATTCTCTCCACTGATGTAGTTTACACAACATCTCATCTGGTGGGACTCTTGTCCATTCTTTACCAGCCAGAAGCCCTTCTCTCAAGGGTACCAGTATTTTGCTGGGGCTCTCTATCTAGCTTGGAGCTGTGTGAGGAGAAAGCTCCTCTTACTTCCCTCAGGGAGCTTCTGCTCTAGGAGAATGGGGGAGGTTTCTTTCATTTGGAGGTCTTGGTAGCGGTGGAAGGACCAGGGTAGCGAGGCTTTTTCTTTCTGAACTCAATGTGTTCTTCCTCTCTCTTTTGCTAAGTTTTCATATACTTTAATAAATGCTTAATGCCCAAAGACTGGTGCTATAAGCTTCTAATTTAAGGTGACCACACATTAGATTTATGTAATTAAACTGATCACTGGGTATTTCTGATACCTGTTTATTTTCCACTAAGATATAAACCCAGAAATTAAATTTGGATGAATTTGGAGAATCTCTACTTTAAAAGGTAGACATCTATGTCCTATATATTTATTTTTATTTTTTCTATATATTTTATAATAGCACCATCTCTTTTTCATGAAAGAAACTGTTTCTTAAAGGTGCCATGTTTGGCTACCATCTACACTCTCAATGCAAACTTTGTTTCTATTTTGAATGATCCCAGTTTTTCCTTTTATTTCCACAGGTGACTGATGTACCCATCAGTAACTTGGCTACAGTGGAATCAAGAGCATTTTCCTACCATTCCTGTGTTTTCGTCTGTGCAATTGTGTACTTTTATAAGTATAGTACTATTAATACTTCTAGGTACAGTGAAATTTGATTTATCCAGGGGGATATGATCATTGCTCTAAGGTTAAAAGGGACCTGACAGACCATCATGTTCAAGGTCCTCATTTTACAGATGAGCAAACTGAGACCCAGGTAAGCTTATGTCATTTTACCTAATATCACACAGTTAATAAGTATCAAGGGCAAAATTTAAACCTAGGCCCTTCGACCCCAGAGCAGGTGCTCCAACTATTGTATCATCATACTGCCTCACCTTTATTTTATAAATGAATACACTGAGGCTGACTGACACCAAACAGTTTAACACTTTATTTTTAAAGATATATTTCTAGGGGCGGCTAGATGGCGCAGTGGTTAAAGCACCAGCCCTGGATTCAGGAGTACCTGAGTTCAAATCTGGCCTCAGACACTTGACACTTAGTAGCTGTGTGACCCTGGGCAAGTCACTTAACCCCCATTGCCTGCAATATATATATATATATATATATATATATATATATATATATATATATATATATATATATATATATATATATATATTTCTGTAAGGGAGAGCTTGGTTCGATGGGTGGAAGTTACACAGAAGAAGATTTTGACTTGATATAATGCAAAATTTCAGAGCAATTGGACTTCTTCAACAATAAGCTAGGTTTTCATTAATTGATGAATTTCTCATCACTAGGGAATATAAGTAAAGTTTGGGTTGTCACTTTTTGACAATTGACAGGCTTAAATAATTGGTTATGGATTGGACTGCATACATTTTAAGCCTCACCTTCAAGATGCAATGGCATATTTAGTGTTTCATCAATTAAATTTTGCAAGCCATTGACTCAGAAGTGTATTTACATTTATATGCATGTATCTATGTACTTCCGTATGTCTGTCTATATCTCTAACCATTTATTCATATCTATATCTTTCCCTGAATAAGTGTAATTTTAGTACTGACAGTATTTAATGCTATTCTAATTATGTATAGAATTCTAAGTATTAATTGACTGTTACCCAAATGGTTATCACTTAAAGGTTTAAAAAGATCCAAAAGAAAATATGTTTTTGGAGGCCAAGGTTGTATGTGTGCAGATTCATTCCATCAACCATTCTGGCATCTCCCTAAAGAAATGATGAAAAAGTCTGTTTTTATGGATAGGAACATCAATTAAAATCTGCAATTATGAGGAGGGGGTTGTGAGGGGTGGAAAGAAGTATTTCTAAGGGAGGATTTTTTCTAAGTAATAAACATTTTTCGTTATAGTTTTGGATTCCAATTTTTATCCTTACTTCCCTCTCTCCCCTTCCCCCTCCCTGAGGCAATCAGATATAGGTTATACATGTATGATTATGTAAAACTACCATATTAGTCATTTTTGTATATGAAAACTTGAATAAAAGAAAAAAATGAAAGTGAAAAATAACATGCTTCAGTCTGTATTCCATCAATATCAGTCTTTAGAGGTAGATAGTATGTTTCATCAATAGTCTTTTGGGATTGTCTTGGATCATTGTATTGTTGAGAATATTTAAGTCTTTTACAATTCTTCATCAAATAAAATTGCTTTCTCTGTGCACGTTTTATTGGTTCTGCTTTCTTCACTAAACATTGGTTCACACAAGTTTTTCCAGACTTTTCTGAAATCATCCTGCTTGTCATTTCTTAAAGCACAATAATATTCCATCTCCATCATATACCACATCTTGTTTAGCCATTCCCCAATTGATGGGCATTCCTTTGATTTCCAATTCTTAGGCACCACAAAAGAGCTGCTATAAAAATAGATCTTTCTTTCTTTCTTTCTTTCTTTCTTTCTTTCTTTCTTTCTTTCTTTCTTTCTTTCTTTCTTCCTTCCTTCCTTCCTTCCTTCCTTCCTACCTTCCTTCCTTCCTTCCTTTCTTTCTTTCTTTCTTTCTTTCTTTCTTTCTTTCTTTCTTTCTTTCTTTCTTTCTTTCTTTCTTTTGTAGGGCAATTAGGATTAAGTGACTTGCCCAGGGTCACACAGCTAGTAAGTGTCAATTGTCTGA
The DNA here is from genome assembly GCF_019393635.1 of Dromiciops gliroides. Lineage (NCBI taxonomy): Eukaryota > Metazoa > Chordata > Mammalia > Microbiotheria > Microbiotheriidae > Dromiciops > Dromiciops gliroides. The sequence continues at coordinate 106,869,356 of NC_057861.1, forward strand.
GGCTGGGTTTGAACTCAGGTCCTTTTGAATCCAGGGCCAGTGCTTTATCCACTGTGCCGCCTAGCTGTCCCCACAAATAGGTCTTTTTCTCTTTTGGGGGATGTCTTTGGGATATTCACCTAGCAGTGTTGGATCAAAGGGTGTGCACAGTTCTATGGCCTTTGGGCATATTCCAATTGGCTCCCCAGAATGGTTAGATCTTTTTATAACTCCACCAACAGTGTATTAGCCTCCCAGACTTCCCACAGCCCCTCAAATATCCGATATTTTCCATTTTTGTTATATTCGCTACTCTTATAGGTTTGATACCTCAGAGTTGTTTTAATTTGCATTTCTCTGATCAATAGTGATTAAAGGAGGATTTGAAGGAGAGGGAATGATAGAAGGTTTAAAAATAACCTTGTCAGACCTTTGACCAGTTTGGTTTTACTCTATCAGTCTATTCCCCTCCCCTTTGCTAAACTCATTTGGGTAATTAAATTTTTTAAGACAAACAATAGAAGTCTCAATTTCTGCATTACCCTTCACCCTCAACCCATTATGACAGTAATTAGAGAAAGACCATGATAGGAACATGTAATAAAGGGCTATAGCAACTACCATTTTGCTTCTTATAAATAATATTGCTGTGAATAAATATCTACTGGATTTAACTGGACTTAAAGTGCTGGAACAGAGAAGGAGTGAGAAGCCTTGAGTAATCTGTATTATCAGCCTAAAGGCTCAGATCTTTCTGCAAGGTTCTAACCATTGTACCACATAGCTGCCTCATTCATAAGCTAAACTATCCTTTGTACTATCCATGCTTTTCACTCCTAAACATATGGGACTATAGGACTATTCTCTATACTACCTTTCACCCAACAAAATCCCCAATCTTACCTGTTGCTGGTGAAAGAAAAAAAGTTGCTATGACCTTAATTAGATGAGACAACTTCCAGGGCCTGGCTGTATGATTCCTTCAGAGTCTTGCAAGCTAATCAATTCACCATTATTGATATCAATTATCAGTGTGGTGGAGTAGCGGTTGAATTTTGGGTAAATGAGTATTGATTGAGTTTGTTTCTAGGTGCTGGTAACATGTTCCTCTCCATTTCAGAAGACAACACCAATTAGTAGGTAATTACCCCATTGTCTTCACCACCACCACCACCCCCACCCCAGAGCTTAGAATTTAAAAGCAATGATAAAGAATCTCCCCCTCCTAGTGAGCAGGGCTTGTACTGGAGATATTCCTAGCCCCAGCAGCTTTTCAAGGAGAAAAAAATCAGTGCCTCCAAAGTGACCAGCAGATGCTACTGAGGTCCTGAACCATCTTGCCCCAAAAGACCAAACACTGGGGCAGCTAGGTGGCGCAATGGATAGAACACTGACCTTGGATTCAGGAGGACCTGAGTTCAAATACGACCTCAGAGACTTGACACTTACTAGCTGTGTGACTCTGGGCAAGTCACTTAACCCCAACTGCCTCACCAAAAAAACCAAACCAAGCCAAAACAAAACAAAAAACCACAAACAAACAAACACAAAAAACCATACACTGACAAAAATAATGAACATAAATGACCCAAGGAGAAATGGGCAATAAAAGCATCCTAGTCACAGCAGTTTCCCTGTCCAAGGTGGTGGATTTGTGACTTTCTAGCTTCCAGTATATGCACATTGCTTGGAGCTTTTTTATAGACCTCTAGAGGGCTAAAGGGGCAGATTGAGCTGAATGTGAGGAGGGGAAGGAAGGAAGGAAACACATATATCTTAAGTATTTACTGTATTCCAGGAAGTATGCAAAGCACTTTACAAATATTCTCTTACTTCTGAGGGCCTGAATTGTGTGAATAGAGAGAAAGAATCAAATGTGGGATTGGGGGTGGGGAGGAAGCAAAATTTGGCAACTGATTGGGTTCTGGAGGGAAAGGAAAGGTTTCAGTTAATGATGTAAAAAAGAAAGATATTTCAGCAGGCTGGGGGCTGAGCCATAATTTAATTGGGTGATCCTCATTAATGTAGAACACATATATAAAACATAGCCTGGCAGCTGCCTATGTTATATGGAGCCAAGGAAGAAACACAGTATATCTGGAAAATGCCCTAAAACTGTGCTTGATGCCCCAATTATGTTAGTGTTGGGTTTTCACATGGCAACTGTGCCTTGATTTGATGCATGTACCATTGTCAAAGGAGCTAATATATACCACCTATTTAGGACCTCATAGGCCAATTAGTATAATCCCCCTCTTTTTCAAATGAGGAAACGGAGATCCATGTAGGAAAACTAACTTACCCAACTTCACATAAGTATGTTACACATGAGAACCAGAATTTGAACTCAACTTTCCTTCTTTTTTTTTGTCAGGGCAATGATGGTTAAGTGACTTGCCCAGGATCACATAGCTAGTAAGTGTCAAGTGTCTCAGGCCAGATTTGACTCAAGTCTTCTGACTCCAGAACAAATGCTCTTTATACTTATCATGCTACCTCCTTACTAATGAAGATCAAGCACTGCCCATCCCTATGATTATAACAAGCACTTATTAAGCTGTTATTGTTTCCAGGGTCCTTGGTCATTTATGAGGATGGATTTGAAGCTTAGAAAAATGATCTTCCTATTCTTAAAATATATTTTGCTAGATCATCATCCATATCATGCTCTGTCAGTATAAGTGTGTCTAGGGTGTGTTGGTAAATGATTAATAACATCTTAAAATGTATGCATAACATGCTTTTAAGTTTAATCTGTACTATTAACATTGTTTCCATCACTTTAAGTATAGACAGTCAAAAAAACAATAAATCAATCCCTGCTTTGTAGCCTTGGAAGATTTTCAAGATATAAATATTCACATTGACATTATATCAATTGTTTCTCTTCAGATGGCACAAGCTGGCTCCAGCACATCCCTGGATATATGCCAAAGATCTCTTCTCTTTTCCTTCCTTATCCTTTATCCAGTCATCTTTATTCACTTCAGTGTACATATTGACCCTTTTGGGTTGGATGAACCACAGACATCTCAAACTCAAGTTTTCTAAAGCAAAATTATCTTTCCCTCTAAACCCATACTTTTTCCAAATTCATTCACTTCTCTGAAGGTTCCCGATATCCTTCCAATCACTCAAATAGATATGTCAGCTTTAATGATTAATGATTTCAGATGTAATCACTGGGTTAGGTAACACAGTGGTAGCTCAAGTACTGGGCATGGAATCAAGGGGACCAAAGTATCAAATTCAGCCTCAGACATTTTCTAGCTATGTGACCTTGGGGAAGTCTCTTGAGAGGCAGCCGAGCTCATGGTACAGTGGATAGAATATTGGTACTGGACTGAGGAAGACCTGAGTTCAAAATCTGGCCTCAGATACTTACTATGTGATCCTGAGGAAATCACTTAGCTTCTGTTTGCCTCAATTTCTTCAACTATAAAATTAGGATAATGATAGTAACTATTTCTCAAATAAGATAAAGGTGCTGAACACAGTGCCTAGCACATATTAGGTACTCAATAAATGATATTGTGATTATTATTTTAGTAACCCTTCTGTGTATCTTGAATAGAAAACTCATTATTTAAAGGTGAGAGTTGCCTGCTTGCTTGTGATTGGTGCAGGTTAAAGGCAACCAATTCCCATCGTCCTCCTGAGTATAGACACAATGTAAGTAATCAGGTCAGTCAGTACATCTGGAAGAGCTGACCATTTCCTGAATAGATTTCATATGTTTATAGCATGTCTGAATCAGGGAAAAATGGGACCTGGGGAAAATATTATAGATTGAAATATGTTCTTATAGTTGTGTTCCTCTCCGAATGCAGACATGCTATTGTTTTTGAACTTTCACTCTTAAAGAGTTTCCTGGGGCATCAATAGTTAAAGTCACTAGTTCATTGTGATCTACCTAAGTATGTGTCAGAAACAGGAATCGAAACCAGGTGTTCTTGAGCCAATCATCTTTTATTTATCATGAATATATTATATTAAGCACAGTGTCTCATATACAATAAACAATAAATGCTTGTTTGACTGATTGACCACGTAAGTTGTCTCTGTATCAAGTTAATAAGCATTTGTTAAATATCTACTATGTACTAGGCACCGGCAATTTGTATACAAAGAAATGGAAAATAAAGTCCCTGATCTCAGAGTTCATAGTCTAATAAGAAAGACTATGCAAACAACCATGTATAATTAAGGTACATGCAAGATAAATTGGAATATGAGTTGTTTCTCACTTCCTTAAATCCAAACAAATTGTTATAGTCACCAAAGGCATGGAAATGGGGAAGTGTAGAGAAAAAGCAGAGAATATTGAGTATTCTAGTTTAACTAGAGTATCTCATAGAATGCATTTCAGATACCATTGGAAAGATATATAGAAGCTGTTATGGGACTTCAATCCCTGATTAAGGAGTTTCAGTTTTCTGTGACAGGAACCATCGAAAGGATTTTGAGCAGAAAATTGACATGTTCAACTTTCTGAATAAAGAAATTGGTACTGGTATGGAGAATGAATCGAATTGGGGTGGGAAGGGAGACAGCCTTTTTAGAAGGTTATTATGAGACAGTCCAAGATAGCAGTAATGAAATATTGCCTTAACATGGTGAGGGATTAGCGCAGCTAGGTGGCACAGTGGATAAAGCCCCAGCCCTGGATTCAGGAGAACCTGAGTTCAAATCTGGCCTCAGACACTTGACACTTATTAGCTGTGTGACCCTGGGCAAGTCACGTAACTCCCATTGCCCTGAAAAAAAAGATGGTAAGGAAGTGATTAAGGAGATATTATAGAAATAGAATCATCATACTTTAAAACAGGGAATGTTTTCATCCACACATAAAGGCAGACAAAGATAGGAAATAATTCAGGAAGACAGAAGTCATCCTAGTGATAAAAGATACAATTAAGTCAAATAAATCAATAGGAAGATTCATAGAGTCTTTGACCTGGAGAGGCCTAGGGACTATCTAGTCCAACTTCCTCATTACATAGGTGAAAAAATACAATCGAACAAATATTTACTAAGGATCTACCATGTTCAAATGACTGTTTTGGGCATTGGGAATATAAAACAAAACCACATTCTGTTGAGCCCTAGAGAAGAGAAAGTATTTACCGAAGGTCAGACAATTCATTACTTTTTTTTTTTTTTTAGTGAGGCAATGGGGGTTAAGTGACTTGCCCAGGGTCACACAGCTGGTAAGTGTTAAGTGTCTGAGGATGGATTTGAACTCAGGTACTCCTGACTCCAGGGCTGGTGCTCTATCCACTGCGCCACCTAGCTGCCCCCAATTCATTACTTCTTGAGCTGTAATTAGAAGCCAGGTTTACTGACTGCATTTTTTTTTTGTAGGCAATGAGGGTTAAGTGACTTGCCCAGGGTCACACAGCTAGTAAGTGTCAAGTGTCTGAGGCCGGCTTTGAACTCAGGTCCTCCTGAATCCAGGCCCGTGCTTTATCCACTGTGCCACCTAGCTGCCCCCTGCATTTTTTCTAAAAGTGTCAGAGTGATGCTCATCCCACCCACACAGATACTTTTTTCCACCATGTGCCTCCTCAAGCCCACTAGCACACATACTTGGTCCCTTCTCTCCAGCATCAGCTTCCTTCCCTTACCTCTTGCTCCTCTCCCTATATTTACATTAAATACAATCCCACCCCTTCTCCCTCCCCCCACATACACTTTTACTAACATTGTGTATTTGACTCTCCAGGAGATTTTAGGGCCTGGAGATTCTTGAGGGCAACAATTTCAATAGCTCTGTAAAATGCCAGATCCTCATTAGATTTATTCCACTTTGCATAAATACAAGGAAATGAACTGCAGTCAGAAGTAAATAAACATTTATCTGGGACTATTATAGAAAAAAAATGCAATCCAGGAGAATGAATGAAAGAAAGTAAAAGCAGTTAAGAATTTACAATTTGTCAGACACTGTCCAAAGTGCTGGACATGCAAATGAAAAACTAATTACTCTATTCTACTCTACTCAGCTCTTCTCTACTCTACTATGATACTCTCCTATAGTACACTACCTTTTACTATACTATACTATACTAATATTATATGAATATGCACACAAATATGCACATGTACATACATATACATATGTATACATATGCATGTGTGTTCGTATATATAGGGTGGCTAAATGGTCCAGTACATAGAGTGCTGGGCCTGGAGTCAGGAGGACCAGAGCTCAAATCCAACTAGCTATGTGACCCTAGACAAGTCACTTAACCCTATTTGCCTAAGTTTCCTCATCTGTGGAATAAGCCAGAGAAAGAAATGACAAACCACTCAAGTGTCTTTGACAAGGAAATCCAATTTAGGGTCATGAAGACTCAAATGTTATTCATCATCATCAACAGCAATAACAAGATTGAGAGGCAGGGAAGGGAGTTGTGGCCTGGGGCATCAAAGGAAAGGTGAGTAGAGCCATACGAAAACATTATAAAGGGAGACTGATGGATTTGGAATTGGGGGTATAAGGTGTATGAGCAGAAGCAAAAGGGCCTTCTCTTTGGTCAAAGTAGGGGAGGGAATAAATTTGGCCCTTTCTCCTCCATTCCCAGAAAATGGAAAGTTTTCCCCTTTATTTGGAAGTCAAGCATTTCCCTTAAAACTTGCTAGTTTTTTTGTTAAGCCCAAATCCAGAGGGACACAAATCCTTTGGCCCGATACTAACACACACCTGGAATGCAATGAAGTGTTTGACAGCATCCACATTCTTTGTTGACAGTGCCCAGCCATACATTTCAAGATCCATTTTATGGGAAAAGTATCTTTGACAGATGGCAACTCCTGGAAAGAACTGGTGGCCCTGGCAGCACCAGCTCCAAAGAGTTGTAATGCCCCTTTCAAAAGGCAAGATTGTTCAGCATGATGTTAACAATGCTATCCACACTAATAATACAACTGATGATGCCAGAATGGCAGAAAGAACTCTGGCCTGTCTTCAAGGTCTGTGGAAAATGTACACAATCCAGATGTCTCCTGATTAAGATGTATCAAAAGACATGGGCATAAGTTTCCCCATTCTCCCCAAAGTTTTGTAGAACTGAGGCAAAATTCTTTTAGCTCAAGAATTCTGTGTGTGTGTGTGTGAGTGTGAGTGTGTGTGTGTGTGTGTGTGTGTGTGTATGTTTGTGATGTATGCTTCTGGCAGTCTACTGGAACTTATAAAGAATTTTCAATTTTTTTGAAATTCATAATTGAAGGAAATGCTAAATTTCAATCAGAGGTTAGTGAATTATTTTACCATCTAAGTTTATGAACCCCCTGAAACCTAGCCACCCACCCTTGAGGTATCTCCACAGATTATACCAGATTAAGAATCCCAGCTCTACATGATCAAGAAAGAATGACCCTTGTACTTGGCATAAAATTCCTTCATGTATCCACCTCTTTTTTATGTAAAAATTCATTTTAAAGTATGACCATAAATTATAACTACTGCTTGAGAATATATACCACTCGATTTAATAGATCCCTTTAAATTACTTTATATATGCAATTCTCTGCTAGGCAGGTGCCTTACAGTCAAATCACAGTTTATAAAATATTTCCACATTCACTAACAGAATTGAACCTTACTACTACAATAATCCTGCCACATAGACAGCCAGGAATTATTGCCCTCACTTTATAATTGGGAAAAATAAAGACTAGAGAAATGATACACTCCACAAGGGATCCTCTTTCCACTATACAATGAAGTTGTCCTTGTCAAAGAGAAAGATTAGGAATAATATATACATTTCAAAGAGGCAGATATAGGCTGAAAGTAAATGAAAACAAACAATCTAAGATTTTAAAAAAAAAGAAAGAAAACATCTACCTAACCAAAGAAGCTTTCCAAAAGAAGAAATGTGCTGCAATCAAGATTTAATGAATCTCTTAGACTAGAGTTCTCCAGGAAGAGATTGGACAACCAACTGTTATGGATTTTGTAGAGGGTGTTTCTCTTCAAGTACATGTTGACAGCTCTGGGAGGTGGAAGCTATTATTATTCCCATTTCACAACTGAGGAAGCTGAGGAAAACCGAAGTTAAATTACTTGCTCAGGTCACACAAATTAAAAGCATTTGAGACTGAATTTGAACTCAGGTCTTCTTGACTCTAGATTTCTATCCACTGACCAACCTGACTGACTATAAAAAAGCATAAAGATTGTTGGGTTCAAATCTTAGCTAATTACCAATTTATCCTTGGCTGAGCTTGTCACAACTTCTTGAGGTCATGGTTTCCTCATCTGGGAAATTAAATTAGGATAGATGATTTTCTCTCTCAAATATAATCCTAGGATTCTATGAACATCTTTAGAAGACTTCAAAGGAAAGGGTTTAATGCACTAAAACCTGCCAGAGTACCATGTTGATACAGGTTTATCATATCACAGTATAAATGACATATAAAATTTTCCCCCCAATTTTGCTTGGGAGATAGGGATAAAAAGTAAGTTAAGACTTCAAGCATCAGCTAAGAAAAGACTATGATTTAATGTTATTAATTTATAATAAATTAAAATAAAATATTTTTAAAAGACTATGACTAACATCTGAGTACTAGCCTAGGTAAGTTTAGGGAGACTCATAATTGGAAGTTTAGCTATTACATATGCAATATTTAATAGAACATTTTCTTTAGTTGCTTCCACACTGGATGCATTCCTAGATACTTTAAAAGTACTGATGATAGTGCCCATGGCAATGAAAGCACATTACATGGCTCCTACTAATTATGTCATTTCAATTCCTTTCAACAAGTATTTAGTAAATGGCTAATATGTGTAAGCCACTGTTTTATATGTGGGGCATACAAAGATAAAAATGGAACAGTACTTACCTTCATGGCACTTATCTTCTATTATACAGGGGATAAAAGAACTCTCAATTATACACAGATAAGTATGCAATGTATTCATAAACTGAGTACCAAGTCATTCAGGGGGTGCAGATATCCGATACAGTTGGATAATCAAGAAAGGTCTGATGGAGGAGATGACTTTTGAGTTGAGACTCCAAGAGAGCTGGTATTCCAAGAGACAATAGAAGTAAGGAAGGGTAGTGTTCCTGGTATAAAAGTGGGAGATGGAGACAGTCAATTCAAAGGCAAAGAAGGCTGTTTGAGGAGTCCAGATGAGAAGAGATAATGGCCGAATCAAAGCAGAAGTTGTGTGAATGGAAAAAGATAGGGAGAAAAATGTTTGGGGCATTTATTTATGTAAGATACACTGCTAGGTACTGGGGAAAAAAGTAAAAAAACAAAAACAGTCCCTGTCCTCAAGGGGCATACATTCTTCAATGGATTGTTTCACTATGTCCCAGATCCCAGTTAATCCCAAAGAATACGGGGTTAAATAAAACTAATTAAGAGTCCTTTGTATTTATTTGAACTGCACCCTTCCCAACATAGATTAAAATGATCTGTCAAAAACACTTCAGGAAAATAATGGGCTAATAAATTTGCTAGCGTGAGAGAGCCTAGTGGATAGCTATCATTATTAAATGAATTCACAGGGAATTGGAGACAACCAGACTTTCCACTGACTCATTTAATCATTCTGAGGATTTAGTGAATGGGCAGAATTTTACCTGAATACTATACTTCACCCCTACCATTGACTTTCTTCAGTTTCTCCATTGGATTTCCTAACAGACAGTCTAAGTGGTTAGCAACTCTGAACAAAAACGACTCCACATTAACATCTTGAAAAGGGGCCAACCTATTTTAAGACCCATCTGTGTTTTAGAAGGAGGCAGATGAACAGATATGTTGTGAGATAATGTGGAGATACATGAGTACTAAGTATTAACTATGTGTATAATGGGGAGTTGGCAACAGCAACTCTTAATGAAGAAATCAGAGTAAAGATGGAAATCCCTTCTGAAGTATTGACAACACCTGGGAGTACATAATAAAAATACCTCTCATTAATATAACACTTTTAGGTTTATAACATACCTTCTTCATTCCATAATAACCTTGTTATATAGGTAATGAACACAGTATTTTCAAAGCACTTTACACATATCTCATTTTAACCTTAGAACAACCCTGGAAGGTGGGTGCCATTATTATTTTGTAGATGAGGAAACTGAGTCACAGAGAGATTAAGTGACTTGCCCAAGTCACTTATTAAGACTGGACATGGGGGTCGGCTAGGTGGCGCAGTGGATAAAGCACTGGCCCTGGATTCAGGAGTTCCTGAGTTCGAATCTGGCCTCAGACACTTGACACCTACTGGCTGTGTGACTCTGGGCAAGTCACTTAACCCCCATTGCCCCACAAAAAAAAAGACTGGACATGAATTCAAGTCTCCTTGACTCCAGGTCCAATACTCAATCTATTTTTCCAAGATGCCAAGTAATACAAATATTATTATTACCATTTTACAGGTCAGTCAGGGAACTGAAGCTTTGAGAGAATAGGCAATTTACCTAGGGTCAAACAGCTTATAAGACATAAGAGTAATATAACAGCTGTAATCAAATATTTGAAGGTCTGTCAAACAGAAGAGTTATTAATCAGACTCATACCACTTGGCCTTAGAGAGCAGAAGTAGGAGCAATGGGTAGAAGTTATGGGAAAGCAAAATTTTAGTTCAATAAAAGGGAAAAATTCCTAATATTTAGAGCTGTCTCAGTGCCTGCACGGAGAGGTAGAGTGTCTTTTAAGTAGAATTATTTTTTTTTTTAAATCTGGATGATTGCTTGGCAGTGTTATAGAGAGAATTGCTGTTTAGGTAAAGAGCAAGATAGAAGCACATTGAGATCTCTTCCAATGTTGAGATTTCCCTTCTTTGGCAAAGAATTGGTTCTAGTGATAGAACCATTTTTCTCACCCTAAGACTGATTCTTTTTAACTACTACATCACAGGACATAAGCCCCTCATCTCTTCTAGAGAATATAAAAGGAACAAGTAGAAGGAAAAGAGCTGGTACAGGGATATATGAAAATTATGCCTGTGGTATTTATTAGCTCAGGTGCAGTGAAAAGAGCATTGAACTCAAAATTGAAATTTTTGGGTTAAAATCTTAGTGTTGTCATTCACTGTATGATCCTGAGTAAGTCACTTTACTTTTCTTGGCTTAATTTAACTTTTGGGCCAATGGGATTATTCACAGACCTTCCTGGCATGGCTGTTAGAGGAAGTTTCAGATCATGGCATAATAGAACTTTTCCCTTATTTGTCAGACAATGATAACAATGTATCTACCATGAACCTCAGTCAGTCAGTCAACAATCATTTATTGAATACTTTAGGCACAGTTCTAAGTTCTAGGGTGACAAAGAAAGGTAAAAATATAGTCCCTGTCCTCAAGGACCTCAGCATGTAATGGGAGAGACAACATACAAATAACTATGTTTTATGCACACACACACACACACATACATGCAGCATAAATAAAAAGTAATCTCAGAGGGAAGGTACTAGTAGTGGGAGGACAGAAAACTCCAGGCATGAAGGAGAGAAACTAAAAAGGCATAAAATCATGAGATGTAATGTCATGGGTGAGGAATAGCAAATAAGCCAATGTACCTAGATCATAGATTATGTGGAAGGAAGAAAGGTGTAAGAAAATGTGAAAGGTCAGAAGAGGCCAGATTTGTGGAGGACTTTACATGCCAAACAGAGCATTTTAGATTTTTATTCTGGAGGCAAATGAGAAGTCAGGGATCACATCATAGTTGTGGGTCTAGAAGATAGGGAGAATAGTAGCATGCTTAAAAGTAATAGGAAAGTTAGGAAGAAGGGGGATTTGGGAGTTTTAAAGAACAATTGAGTAAATTCAATTCAAAAATATTTTTTAAATGCCTACTATGCAATAGGCACAAAGATATCAAGAGAGAAATGCAAACAAACTGCCCCAAAGGAACTTATGTTCTATTGGGAGGATACGATATAATCACATATCACAATAGTGCAAGGAAAATTGACAAATAAGAAAATCCAAACAGCACAGGGAATCAGAGAAGTCTTCCTGGGGTAGGCAGCAAGTGAGCTAATATTTGAAAGAAGATAAAAATTTTGAGAGGTGGCATCAAGGAGATAGGCATTAGGGAAGAACATTTTTCAATTGGGGAATGGATCTTATTTTTATAAATTTGATTCAGTTCTTTCCATATTTGAGAAATGAGGCCTCTGTCTGAGAAATGTGCTGTAATTTTTCAACATTACTTCATTGTCTATGGTTGTTGTTCAGTCATTTAAGTTATGAAAACAGATATACACTGTATACACATGTGCACATATGTGCAGAATCAATAAATATCAGGTGGTTTAGGAAGAAGGGCCACATGAAAAAATCATGTGAGACTTCATGAATGAGGTGGTGCTTGATCTGTATCTTGAAGAATGTGAAGTGTTCTATGAAGAGGAGGTGAAGAGCGAGTGCATCTGAGGCATGGAGAATGGCCAATACGAAGGCAGGAAGATGACAGATGGTCAGTTTGAGGGCCACAGGAGAGACTGAAAATAGGAAAGTGCCTTGTACAAGCATAGCAAAAAGTAGAGCTATTCTTCAACCATGTGTGCTCTATACACGACGCTCTTTCCACCATGCCATGCTTCATCTTCACCTGCAAGGGTTATGTGTGTGACAAGTACAATATTTTGTTTGATGTTAGGTCTGTGAGAAAATAATTATTAATGATGGACTTTTTGGGGACACAGGGACCCTTCCACTCTCAGGTTTAGGTCAGAAACTTTAGCTAATCTCTTTTGGGACCAGCCCAGGAGACCATTGGTGGATCAATAGAAATGAAATCAGACTAACTTGGTAGAGATTAAAACCACACTTATCTGAAAGTGCCATTGCCCTCAGGGGGTCTGTCTTTCACTAGACTCTTACCTCTGCAGGGTACAGCTCATTTTAATATTGACCACCCTCTGGTCAGGTCGTCCAGTGGAATTGAATGATTCTATCCAATTAGCTTTGATCAGCATAAGACCCACCTCTATCAGAAGAGGAAAAGAGACTGAGATCTAGAGGTGAATGCCATTCTGGGGGACACGGTAGGTGAGGAAAGCTGTTGTGGTAGCTAAGCTCTCTCTCTTTAGGTAATGTAAGGCCTCTGAACTCCGCTTGGAGACATGTGCTCTCTCTTAGACAATATGGTGCTGGGGGATTTTTGGCTTGTGTTAAATGTGCTCTCCTAACATTTAATATGATTTAATAAATGTTTATCTAAATGGGTTCAATAGCCATTAATTTATAAGTAGCAATATCTTAGAAACCCCAGCCAAGTTCCCCAATAATTTGGGCAGAAATGTTCTAGTCCCCAATATTTCAAATGACACAGGTCTGAACAAACAAAATAGAGGGAGAGGCTAGAAAAGCAGTGTGGATGAAATGATGAAGTATGAGGCACATGCAGTTTTCAACTTTACTAGTTTAAGCTTTAATAGCTTAACACTGTCCTGATTTTTGGGACACATGGCACTTTCAAATTAGGAGGCAGGACCACTATGGTCTGAGGTCCAAGAAGTAGGACAGTAAAAAGAAAATTCATTTATGTTAGCACAGGGTTGGGGGGTGTATAGTTCCTATAAGGCCAGTGTTATACAGAGACAGAAAAGACAAAAAACAAAAAACCAAACAAAAAACCCCACACATATGCTTATTTTTTTGGTTGTGCCCCTGGAGTACTTCCATCTATTGTTCTCTGACTTCCAACAACTGAAATTCCTTAACAGAGAACAAGATCTTCATTCTAAAATAAGAAAGATGATGAAATCCACATCATCTAGTGATAGGATGTTGAACACAGTGTCCAGAGGTGAAGCTTCCTCACTAAATCCCCCTCCTCCTACACAATATTTTGCCCTCAGAAGATGTGTATATCACACAAGTCACCATTTTCTGTAGCTACTTTTATCAGCAATTTGTATTAATTTGTTGGAAACTCTTTTCTGATTAGAAAGTGGACCAGACACTCACTGGATGCTTCTTAATTCCTACTACTTGTAACATCTGTATCAAGAATATTTTAGGGGAAGCTAGTAGTGAATACAGTGTAGTGAATACAGTACAGGGCTTAGAATTATGAAGGGTGAGTTTAAAATTTTTCTCTGACACTTTCACTAGTTAATATGACCTCTTTCAGCCTCTGTTTCCTCATCTTGTAAAATGGGGATAAGATTTTAGCACCTAACTCAGAGGGATGTTGTGAGGATAAAATAAAATTTTCT